>NW_027206512.1:39804849-40404849 GCF_024711535.1 Dipodomys merriami | reverse complement strand
TAAGCATATGAAATGTCCATATTGTTAGATATTAGGGAAATACAAATCAAAATGACAGTTAATACCACTTCATGCTTACTTGGAGGGTTTTGTCAAAAAGGCAGAGAATCATAAGTGTTGACAAGAATGCAAGGCAATGGAATACTCAGCCTATGTTAGTGGGAAGGAAAATGTTTCTGCCCTTTTGATAAACTGTGGTATCTTTTTCAAATCGTTAAACAGAGCTTTAAAGCACAGAAAAAGTATTTAATATCTTCTGCATTATTCATAATTGCCAACAAATGGAATCCACTTAATTATCAACAGATGAATGTATATTATAATTTACCTTGTCACATATACATAATAATTAACTGAAATACAGCAGATTAAGAGAGATCTCAAATAGTGTGATTCTTTAGAAAGGCAGAATTAAAGTTCAGCAAAATAAAATGAGAAGCAGGTACTTAGGTGGGGTGTGGTGGGAGCATGGGAAAAGGATTAGACAAATGAAGAGGAGAAGAGGGTAAGAATGCAGTCAAGAATCCAACGTATAGCCAATAAAATTAAGAAGAGTGAGGGAGGGGTGATTTAGGCAGAGATAAGTGAGAATGTGTTGAAAGGGGCAACTTTGATAATAACTTTCAACAGTTTACTGTATTCCTAAACTGCTTTTTCAATGGCAACTTCATTGCACAATTCAAATTTAAAAATAATAAGCAGAAAAAATTTACATATATGATAGCTAAAAATAATACAAGGTAACATATTACTATATGTTCTAGTATTATATTATATACATGTATGTTTATATATAGGAATACAAGGAAATATTTTTCAATACCAAAAAAAGATAAAACAGCAATACTCGTTAAAATTGGATGAACCAAAGACCAACACTGTATTATTTTCATACGGAATTTCTAATCTATAAAGACATGAAGAAACTTAAGTTACTCAGGATTGGGTAAAGAGCAGATGTGAAATGACTGCCAATGGATAAAGTGATTATTTGGAGAGTTATGAAATATTCAAAACTTATAACATGATTTCTCAGCTCTGTCCTTAAATTGAAAAATGTCCATTAAATGGGCAAATTTTTAAATACAAGGATATTTCAATAAAGATTTTTTTCAAAAGCACTAGAGAAGGGGGTAATGAATGCACAGATCTAGATGGGAGCTATGTTCCATCTTTATGTCACTCAGCTAATTTATCTGTGCATGTGCACAATGTCTAGTTGTGTGTTTGCTTGTATATTTGCAAATGAAGTGTTTTAACTTAATGTGAATACACACATATTTATCATTAAACATGCTAATCTTTACCATGAATAAGACTACTTTCCTTAAAATGCAGATAGTATATTTAATACATTTCCTTGTACAGTAATCTCTCCCACTATTGATTACTGATGCTATTTCCTGTGATCCCCACTGAATATAAGGCAAATATGTGATTTCTGTATTACCATGTATCTACTTGATTAAAACATGGGGTCTCTAGATGAAGTGCTTGGATTCCAAACTGATCCCAGCTTTTAACACCTGTGTGCTCTTGTGTACATTCCTTACCTTCCTTACCTTTTCCATTTGAAAAATAGGAATTGTAATACTTCATTTGTCGATTTTAATACTTCATTTGTCCAAAACACAGTAAACACTGAGAAATATCCGTTCTTCCATGCCATCTTCAACAAATAATTTGCAAAGTTTTAAACAATTGATATACAAGTTGAGAATCTTTTGAGGAGGAAAGCAGCTTTCCCCAATTTCTCAAATAACAATAGCTTTTAAACTTCTGGCTACAGATTAGGCATTGAGTCTGGAGAAGAAGTGCGGCTAGAATTTGTCTTCTCACAGGTGATTTTTTTTTCTCTGTTCTGTTCATTTGAGTTTTTGAGTCTTCCTTTTAAAGAGTGATAATGTTTAATCTTCCACATACAAGTCAAGGAGATAAGGCTTTTCCACGTTTTTTTTTCTGCACCATGACAAATAAAGTGAACCCTCAAATACCATCAGCACATGCAGTAAACCAAGTATAAACTTGCCGTATTAATACTTTGAATCTGGCAAGTAAAGCTTCTACATCCTTTTTCAAGTAGAAATGGCTCTAGGATTAAAGAAACAGAGATCAAGAGAACAGGAAGAAATTATAAGATTTATATAGCTCATCCTCCTACATCCAAAGCCTTAAACCATCCCCCCACCATAAGCCTTTCTAATTCTTCAAAACATCTTGAGAGAGGAATGTATTTTTCCCTTTGCAACCTGTTCTAACTTTTTATAAATTGTACAGTCAAGTAGTTATTTCTAACTGAAATATAAAAGTAAAAAATATTGACTATTCTTTATTAGTAGTTCTTTCTATACAATGTTTTCCTTTAACAGAAACAGCCTTAATTTTATCATCACTTTTGTGAAATATTTTAAGCCATAAATGCAAAGAAATTTCAATGTGAAAAACATTCTAAAAGTACATTGTACTTTATGAACCTGTGCTTTGAGAGGCATTAGATATTTCATGACACCTTGCAGCTACGTAACATGCTTAAACATTTCAGCTGGTTTAAAATGAACATTTTGAGTATATAATTATATGCTAAATTCTACATCATAGGCTTATTGTGTGATGAAAATTCCATTTTTACCTATACTTCAATTTTTGACAGGTCAGGCAGTCCGGAAATGAAAACAATGAATTTCTAGTTTGAAATTTTAAAAGGGTTCAATTAGCTGTAAACAAAACAGGAGCATCAAAATAAATAAATATTTCATGGTCAAGTATACAAACAATTATAAAGCAAGTAAGAGTTATAGTTCATATAATGGTAAGTAGTGTAATGTCAGTTTCTTGAATATTTTTAGGGAAATATTCTGGAACATGAAAGCACATATAAATGGAGTACAAACTATGTTCTAAGCATATAGATTCTGTAATGAGCAAAACAGGACAATAGTCTTCATGGGACTTAGCTGAATTCGTACAAATGTGCATGTAATATAATGTCATGTGGTGTGTAAGGGCTTTGACAAAAAATAAATCAGGATAGGGCACAGTATGGAAACCTAAAATACAGGGGTCAGGGCAAGGTGTCAGTGGCTCAGGCCTATAATCCTAGCTATCAGGATGCTCAGATCTAAGGATCATGATTAGTAGCCAGCCCAGGTAGGAAAGCCTGTGATACTTTTTCAAGCCAAAAGTGGTTCAAGTAGTAGCACACTAGCCTCGTGAACAAAAACCCAGGGACAATTCTGAGGCTGAGTTAAGTCCTAGGACTGGCAGAAAGGAAAAAAAGGGAAACAGGGGTCAGTGAATGCTCTTTGAGGTCTTACTGGTTTAGCGAATGCATAAAAAATGAGTTAATCCATCCAGCCATTTACATTTTGAATATTCCATCTCAGGTAGCCAAAGAACATCATGGATAAAATTTCCATATAAGCAACAGAAAAGTAAATACGTCTGCAGTAAGTAGATAGAAGAAGGGTTGAAAATGAGTTTCAAGGTCTAACGAGGTGCTGTATATTATGGGCCAGGATAAGAGCTCGGGGTTAAATTTTAAGTAGAAGTAAGTGAATAGTTTTGTCATACTTCTTAATGTATGAACAATGAGCCATTAGGTTTGACAAGTTAGAAATCATGGATGGCTTAATCATGAATTTGACAATGCTATCAGTGGAGAGATGGGGAAGCCTGCTTGACCTCAGTGGGTTCAAAGGGAGTGGGAGAGGATCACACAGGTATTTCAAAGTATTTTTTACAGGAAAACAAATGGAGTCATTACAGTGAGATATGTGTGCTCTTACTTGTTTCTTCTTTCTCTGTTTCCTATCAATATTAATAATCTGGAGAATAGTAAAAAAAAAATGACCACAAAGAAAAAGAAAATGATGAGAAAAATCTCTGAAAAAGCAATGTATTAATGAACGTGTTTTTAATAAGAAAAAATACAATAAGTCACCTGTGTCTTGGGGCCAAAAATGTATTTTATTTCTGTAATCTCACACTGATGAAAAGGAGAGAATGTGCAACTTTGCTTTCCACGAAAAACTTCTAGAAAGTGTGCCTTAAATTTTGTTTCCCTAATCTATTTGTCAACGTCTTGTGGTAGATTAAAAATTTAGCAGTTTTAAAATTTTGTTTTTAAGTGGTTATATTTCCTTCTGGGGTTTTAAGAAATAATAAGTGAAATACGTTGGCATTAAGGATAAGTACGCATTGGTGGGATGATGAAACTTGGCCTGGAAACTCAATTGTCATTGAAAATATCACAGCTTGGTTCAAACATTATTACACAGTATTCTCTAGGGTGTCTTTCAAAATTCAAAGTGAGGCTTTCTGAGGTAATTTGTAAGAAAACTTGAGCAAAGTAGAATATCTGTTATGAAATTAGACATATGTTAAATTGCCACAATAAACGCATCAGCTCAGGGCTGAGGGCTCCTGTCTATTTGAAATTTTCTTGTAATCATTTTCTCTCTGCCCCTGACAATTCTTAATTTCACTCTGATGTGTTCTTTCTTCTGCCAATATAGCAATAGAAAACATATGGTATTTTGTTTTCTTTTTAGTTGTGTATTTTAGAAAATCTTAATTTGTCACAGTTTAGGTATAACAGTAAGTTTAAAAATATTTCTTTTCTATTACTAAACAAGAATTTCTTTATTAAAAAATCTATGTACTTGGGGAATGGAGCATCTGACTTTATAAAGAATATTACTTATACAAACCATGACCTTATCTCTAGATTTTTCAAAGAAAACAAGTTGAGTACCAATGTCATTATGACATTGAATCAATATTTAATATTTACTAAGAATGCCTTTGCTTAAAAGCACTGATACCTGAACCCCCCAAAACTACTTCCTTCTTATTCACTTGCCATTACTTTTTGAGCTTAGATATAAATGCTGCATATTTATTGTCTACACATATGACTTATTAGAGTTTGGTGTTAGAGCAATGAATAACAAAAATAAAAGAGAAAGAAAAAGAAAGGGTGTCAAAGGGGAGCAGGAAGGGAAAGAAAAGACAGGGGGAAGAAAGGCAGTACCTATCTGAGGGAAAATAGTTTAAAGACATGGACAACTAGGCCAGGCACTGGTGGCTCATGCCTGTAATCCTAGCTACACAGAAGGCTGAGGATCATGGTTTGAAGCCACTCTGAGAAAGAAAGTCCCTGAGTCTCTTATCTCCAATTCACCATCAGAAAACCAGAAGTGGAGCTGTGGCTCAAAGTGGTAGAGCACTAGCCTTGAACAACAGAAGCTCAGGAACAGCAGTTAGTCCCTGAGTTCAAGCCCTGCAAATGACATCTATTTATATGTGAGCATATAATAATAATTACTATTATTAAGAATTTATGACTTTGATATGAGTCATATTTGACAGCCTCTTAAATATCTAAGTCAGTTGGAGACAGAAAATAGTTACAATTTGCAACAAAGAAAAGAAATTCTAATTGATGTCCTACTCTCAGGATTCACTGAATGCCTGGGTTCTGCTAAGGAAATAAGTACAGTTAAATTTGGATATTAGTAGCAAAGAGGTATTAGAAGCAAGCATAATAATGAAGTCTACTACATCTGAAATACTAGTTTGTCCTTACTGGGTCAAAGTATAGTACCTTTCCCCTTTACTATTTAACCACTGTAAAATTCAAATCAATGTTGCAAGAGTTACTATGTGAGAGAGAGAGAGAGAGAGAGAGAGAGAGAGAGAGAGAGAGAGAGAGAGAGAGAGAGAGAGAGAGAGAGAGAGAGTGTGTGTGTGTGTTTATCCTTGGGCTTGAACTCAGGGCCTGGGTGCTGTCACTGAACTGTTTTTGCTCAAAGCTAGTGCTCTACCACTGGAGCACAGATCCACTTCTGTCTTTTTAGGTGACTAATTGGAGATAAGAATGTCATGGGCTTTCTTGCCCAGACTGGCTTTGAATCGTGATCCTCAGGTCTCAGCCTCCTGAGTTGCTTAGATTATAGGCATGATCCATCAGCAACCTGCTTGTTGAGTGTAGTTTTTTATTGCTCTACTTTAGGGCCTTTGTTAATCCTCATCAGAGGGCATACATTAACCTGCAGGTCCCAGGAGAAAATATTAAACTTTATCTTAAAATTTTCTATTTCATGCTTATTATATCCAGGCAGTTAAAATTGACAAATATTTAGGTAGTGCTGTTTCAAAAATATAAATTGAATGTTCACATATGTGACAGCACAAACTATTAGTTATTGTATTTTCTCAGTATTTTTACTTAATAAGAAATGTCCTTATCCATTATGAATGCTTATTAGTTTCACATGAACTTTAGGTCAAGATGAGGACTTTCTCTTCAAACTTACACTACTTTAAATAAAGCAAAGAGAGTTATTTTCACTCTGAGAATATTATTCCTTTCTCTTTTATCCAGTATTACCCCTTCCTTAAATTTCTTATTCGATTCCTATTTTCACATTTTAAAGAGTATGAAATTGCTATTGTACATAATGGCCATAGGAATTATAAAAAATAAAATAAAAATGTTAGGAAAACAGTTCAAAGTGTACTCAGGCTTATTCTCTCTACATTTCACTTAAAAGCTCGAGCTTAGAAGCCAAATTGAGGTGAAAATTTATAAATAAAGAATAACTATAACCAAATCAATGTCATGTTTATGAAATTTTAATTAAGATCTTAATTTGTTATAATTATTATTGCCTGTTTGAAGAATATGCACTTGAAAAACTTCCACTTGAGACTCATTCTTCCACAATCAATAAGTACATGGGATGTCAGTTCTCTAGAAGGAATGCTCAAGCTCATGAATAGTAATCAATAATGATAGTGATATATTAAACATATTAAACATTAATTTGATAATAATTGCTGTATTATGAGAGAGAATAGCATAGTGATTAAGAGTTTATAAGTTCCATATTTTATCTTTTGATGTTAAAATGTCAGTGCCAGAGTTTACTGAGTGTGGAACAGGTTAATTCTTCTATTAGATGGAGAACACAAGAGCTTCTATACCTCTGAAGTAGCTGTCCGAATGAAAAGGCAAATGTTAAGTGTAAGGTATGGTAGTTATGTTTTAATAAAAAATCATGGTATTATTAAGATGAATATATATATATATATATATATATATATATATATATATATATATACATGGAGACTGAGCCACAAGTAACTGCTATAACTGAGTTATTTGTTTCTCAGTGGTAGAGAATAAACTTCAGGCCTGGTCTACACCAATGAGCTCATCTTCATCTCTTAATTGCTTTATACAAAATGTATCAGGAGGAACTTCAAAGAATAGCAACAGGAATATTTTTTTCAGTAGACATTTTTCAGAAATAAAATGATGAGTAAATAAGCCAATCTAAAATAAATGATTAAGTAAGTAAGGTAGAATGTACTTAAAATCCCTGAAAAATTTTCATCTATATAGAATCTTATTTTAGATAAGTATAAACCTGTATATAGATATAAAACATGAACATAAAGATTGTATTACTGGTCAAAGCAATTAAAGCATTGTGCATTTGATTTACAAATTCATTTTACAAGTCAGTTTTATATGAATCACACCTCAAGCATGTATCAATATGGTCTGAAGGACACATGTTGAGTAAGACAGGTAGGACCTCTGTCTACTCTCAAATGCACAGTCTTAGAACTACTGAAATCTAGTGATTCCTGCAATGCCACCATTATAATCTAGGTTTAAAATATCTCCTCAAAGGTTCATATGATTCCCAAAATATCTCCTCAAAGGTTCATATGATCCCCAAAGGCAGCAATTTCCAAAGTGGAGTTTTGAGAAAATTATTGGATCCTGAGGACTCCAACCTCAGCAGTGGATTTCTCCACTCTTGGGTCCATAATTTGATGAGCTCTGGGGAGGAAATGAAAATGCGGTGTAGCAGGTAATTCCTATTTGAGTGGAGGGGATCCTTGAGAGCCCTGGAGAGGACTTTTCTCTATATCTTCCTTCCTCCCACCCTCCCTCCCTTCCTTTCTCCTTTCTTCCTTGCCTCTGTCCTCTCTCTCCTCCCCCCTCTCTCCTCCTCCCCTCTCTCTCCTTCTTTCCTCTCCCCTTGTCTGCGGCCCCCCCACCATCTCCCCCTGCTTCTGGCCACTAGAAAATGAGCCATTTTGTTTGGCCATGATTCTGCCCATCATGACATTGAGCCTCACCACAGGTCCAGAAACAACAAAGTTTCCTAAGTATGAACTAAAATCTCAGAAAACATGAGCCAAGAAAAGTCTTTTCTTCTCTAGATTAATGTCCTCAGGTACTTTTCCCACAAGGGGTGGAACCTGACTAACAGGGCATTAAAACACAAAACTGTAGATTATTCAAACATAAAAACACAAAACATTTTCACACCTTCCTGAACATTTAGTAAGTCCAAGGTAGTTGATGTTCCCAAAAGAGAATATAAAAAGGATTCTTAGGTAGATTATCTCCTCCACATATATGAGTCAACACATTTTAAGAAAGGTAAAAATTGTCATTTGACTTAAACAGTTAGATAGCTAATAACAAAATTGGAAGACAGGAAAAATAATGGATAAATCATAAATGTAAAGCATTTTGAATGCTGCAGGAGTTTATTCTGTTAGCAGCTAATTCACTAAAAATATAATTCTTGATTTAAGAGAACGTCAAACATTATAAATATTCAGAAAGTGACATTCTTTTCAATGTGGCACACTTATATAATGCATTGTTTTTTGTAAGCTACCATTATGTAGGGAAATATGGTGAATTGAAATGAGGCTGGCTATCCATGTGAATTTAAAACTTTCTCACAGTAGCAAATTTATAGAAAAAAAGATCATATCTACATTATTATTATATATTATGTAATAACAGACATCTACATAAATATTTTCAATGAGAAAACAACTAAGACATTTTCAGTGTTACTACTGTTAAACCTTACATCTTTCACGACTGAAAAATTGGAGTCCTTCAATACAAATTAAAAGTCTTAGAAAGGTAAAGAATATCTCGTAATGTAATCATTAAGAAAAGAGTGAAGAGAGAGGAGAGCCAGGCACCAATGGCTCACGCCTGTAATCCTAGCTACTCAGGAGGCTGAGATCTGAGGATCATGGTTCAAAGCCAGCCCAGGCAGGAAAGACCGGGAGACTCTTAATTCTAATAAACCACCAGAAAACTGAAAGTGGCACTGTGGCTCAAGTGGCAGAGAGCTAGGCTTGAGCTGAAGAGCTGAGAGACAGTGCCCAGGCCCAGAGTTCAAGCCCCAGGACTGGCAAAAATAAATAAATAAATAAATAAATAAATAAATAAATAAATAAATAAATAAATAAATAAATAAACAAAATTTAAAAAAAGAAAAGAATGAAGGCACCAGAAAGGTAGCTCATACCTGCTCTATAATTCCATGTCCAGAAACAAGAGGCATGTATTTTGTTACTGGAACTGGAATTACAGGCCTTTGTATTCAAGAGGCTGGATTAGAAGATCATCTCCCAATCTGACGGAAAATTTTAGGAGAATCTATCTCCAATTAAGAAGCAAAAGCCAGGTTGGAGGTGTGGCTCAAGTAATAGAGTGACACAATTAAGCAAGCAAGTAGAGAGAGAGAACAAGGTCCTGAATTCAAGCCTATTGGAAAAATAAATGAGTAAATATTAATTTTTAAAAAAAGAACAAAGGAAAAGGGGATAGATGAAAATTTGAGGAAAAGGAATCTCATTTTCCAAGCTTTAGAGAGGAAAAGCCCATTAGTTGAATTGTTAGTGTAATTCCTAGTTGATCATTTCTTAATATTACTAACAAGAATGTTTTAAAGATACATGTTTTTAAAATGTTAAATGTGGCAGGGAAAATTCAACATTATAATTCTGGGCATGGTGGTGTATGTCTATCTTAGCTGCTCAGGAACAGGTACCCAGAGGATAGTAGTTCATGGCAAGACTGTACTAATAATAGTAAGACCACCATCTGAATAGACAAGCTAGACATAGTGACTGGCATTTGTGATCTTCACTACGTGAGAGACCATAAGTAATAACACTGAGGTCAAGGACAGACCTGGGCAAAAGTGAAAGACCATAGCTGAAAATAATTAATGTATAATGAAAGCTGGTGGCTTGATCAAGTGGTAGAGTGTCTGCCTAGAAAGCAAGAGGCTCTGAATTCAAACCCTATCAGTGCTAATTAAAACAACAAGGATATAAAGAAGGGTAGGGGCACTGCACGGTAGTGGGAACCAGGGAAAGTGGGAAGGATAAAAAATGAGAGGGTCACATGAAGGGCTGAAATGATCAAAGTACTTCATATGCATATGTGAAAACAGAATAATGAAACCCATTAAAATCCTATCACAGTAGGGAGAGGAGGGAGATAAAAAGAGTAATACAGTGGGCGAACTTTGGTCAAATGAAATTGAACACATATATGGAAAAATCACAGTGATAACACGTAATGCCACACTTAACACATACTAACGAAAAGAAAGTCTAAAAGTATGCAGCAAGTCGTTGTCAGTGCTTATGTCTATAGTCCTAGCTATTTGGGAGGCTGAGATAGGGAATATCATAGTCTCAGGCCTGCTGAGACAGAAAAGTCCACAAAATTCCATCTCATGCCAAGGTTCTGACATTTGGAACATGGGCCTACATCCTGGCTACAATGAGAAACCAGAAACAGTTGGCTCACATTCCAAATCAGGACAAGGAAGTAGGCCCTAGCTTAAAAAAAAAAAAAAAAAAGAAATACTGTTAAAAAAAAGCGGTAGAGGTATAAGTTACTGGTAGGGTACTGGCCTAGAAAGAATAAGGAGGCCCTTTAAATCACAGTACTACCAAAAATAAATAAAACAAACAAAATGCAAAAGAAACACCTCAATAGCATGAAAGCTCTATCAAATTTACTTATCTATGTTGAAGATTCGGATACCCTATCTCAATTATCATTGCTACCCGTAAATTTAACTTGGGCTCCAGAGATCACTTACATAAATTGAACATTTGGCCAAATTTTACAGGAAGTAGCAAAGATTTTTATAATACTGGGCTTAGACAGCTGCTATGGTTTGGATATGATTTTAATGAGTCTCCAAGGTTTCATGTGTTGGAATTTAACCTCTTTCCTCTCCCTTCCTCTCTTTCTCCCTTCCTTTTCATGTGAGAAATTCTAAAGTTATTATATAGTATAAAGTACTCAAAAAACATCAAAGGAGCAACCAAATAACAAACAATCAGGCCAGGCTATGAAAAATGTAGAGAGAAAAAGTAAGACTAAATGGGTCTCTTAGAAGTGCTAAATATTAGCACTGAACATTACCAATCACTTCCACACACTTTTTGACACAATTTATGCAAGTTTCTTTCTATTTTGATTCGCTTATTTCAATTTGATATAGAAGCCATGAACAACAGACTGGACTCTAGAGAGAATCAGTCATTTGTGATCTAGGAGATGTCAGGACCAAGATATTCAGGACTCCCAAATCAGTATATATCTACATTCAGGAGATTTTTCTCTATTTTTATTGTTATTATCTCTAAGCAGCTGTACAAAGAAGTTGCTGTTTAATAAAACAGTTTAGAAATATAATGCACCTTGGTCAGTGTCATCCCTTTCAACATTCTCAACCAGAATTTTCTTTATTTCTAAAGGAGATTTCTATAAATTTAAAAGAACATTAAAGCCCTACTCTCTAAAATTTATTTGACCTCCCTCCCCAAAATGCCAATTAAGGAACATTATCAGTTTTAATAGTTTATCTTAACTCATGGCTTCACAATACCATATCTTCTCGATTTTCATTTAGTTTCTCATGAGTTTCCATTTGTGTCCCACCTTGAATGTTGAGTTATAACAATATCTCTATTACACATAACCTAGGCAAAGTCCATAAAGGAGGTAATAGCTGGAAATCATATAAAATGCACTCGGTAACTGTGTGTATCAACATGAATCATTTACTCCTAATGTGGCATTAAATTAAAACATATTCTGCCTTCAAAAATTTCCCATTATATGTTTTCTTCCATTTATCCTTTCCTAATTCCCTTTCCTACCATCCCTGTGGCAGGCTAGGCAAGGTAGCTGCTTTTAATAGGAGGAAAGGGTTTATTAAAAGTCAGGATATTGATTAATGGGGCAATGTTGAAAAATGCTTATTTTTAGAGATGATGAGGAAATAGTTTTGAAACTAGAAGAAACAGTCAATAGCTACTGTCTCTCTGGCCTCATTCTGGGAAGTCATCCAAACATACTTTAAAATTCTGTTGGAGTTGGAAAACGTATCACACCCACATCAATCAATAGTATTCAAGTTGAAATACAAAGATGCCTGAAATCAGAAATAATGAGAGTGCCAGTGACCTGTTCTACAGCCAGTCCAAGGTCTTGTCTCTCTATTCCTCCCTTTTTACTTCTCAACGAAGTTGTCCATTGTGTGTCCACTCTCCTTTCTCTATGTAGGGACAGACTCTACTGGTTGCCAACCCGTTAGCATGTTGTCCTCAGCATCTTAGTTCTTGACATTTTGTGGTTCACTGACAGACCCTCTGCTATCTCTTCTTGATCCTTGTACTCTTTCATTGGAGGAACAACTCCTCTTATACTCTGTAAGGGGTAGGGAGGGCACAGGCCATTGCAAAAAACAACCAACCAAACAAAAAAAAACATGGACTTTAGAATTCATATTATTGGATCTTACATTTTTGCTACACATGTCAGCTGTGTAGGATAAGGTACGTGGCCTTACAGTTCAGTCTTATTTGTAAAATGGAGACAATAATACTACATCAAGCTATATTCATTTTTTCATGGCTGCCATAACAAATCACCAGAAACAGAGCCAAATAAAAGCTGATATTCATTGGCTATTTCACAGTTTTCATGACTCAGAAGTTCAGTCACAGTGTGGTTTAATGGGTTATGAGAGTAAGATCACTTGAAGTCACAGCCCATCTATTATTAAGGCTGTGTTCAGGACTGGAGGCATGGGGACCAGGTTGCATTTTGCTTTCAAGTTCACTCCAGATGCTGACAGAATCCAATTCCTTTCCATGTTTCATGTGGTCCTCTGAATCTTCAAGCTGGAAATGGTGCTCCAAGTTCTTTTCTTGCCCACATCATTCTGACTTCCCCTTTTGTCCTCAGCTGAGTAAAAGAACTGCTCCTAACGTTCACATGATTACATTAGGCCAGCACAAGAATAATTTTTCTATTGTACAATTTACTAGTAGCATCCATTACATTTAAAAAGTCCTTTTCTCTCTACTCATTACCTTACTTATGTAACTATAATCAAGTATAAAAAATGTAAAAAAGAATTCCAACCAAAATCAATTAGGTAGCATGGGAAATTAAATAGTGATCATTTGTTTATAATAGTGTCAATTTAATTTTACTGTTCTATTTTCAGTTGGGTATTTAAATAAACTTGTTCTCTTCTTTTGAAAAAGTTCTTTTTATCTATGTAATATATTCTTGAGGAAAACAACATAGAGCAAAGTCCATAAAGTACAAAAGTCTGCCTACCATAAAAGATTACTTATGAGGACCTTTTAAACAAATACATATAAAGGGTGCGGAATCATCACGGTGCAAGACACATAGCACATTTTAATAAAAAAAATCTATCTACTTTGTTCATAGCACACACAAACATAAGCACACACTTCTATGTGATTTGCTATGTTGAATTGTATCTCTTCTTTAAAGATTATATAGATCCAATTACATACAATGCAACTTTTGTCTCAGTCTTATTCATAAAGGCCTTTCATGAATTTAGCATTGTTACTTTATCATTTTTACCTAGTTTCTCATGATAAACGTTTCCTAATTCTTTCATTTCTGCTTTAAATTCAGATGGGCCAAGGTCTGGGGGAGTTTTGGCCACCTGGAAAAGATGTAATGAAGCTTGGATAATTTCTCAAGTAGAGAATTTCTTGAGGAAAAAATTAACCTCCCTTTCTGAAAAACTTCAAAATGTCTAAGAGTGTGTCATGGCCACAGTGTATCTACATTAGGATGGAACTAACCAGAGATAGCCCTCTGACTACTTTTCTCTGATTGATGTTATATAGCTCATAGGAGTTTCTCTTAGAAATGGGAGTCTCCTGACAATAAACAACTTATACTGCTGTTGGGAATCTTTGATTTTGTAGATTTTAAGTTCTAAAGCAATTGGGGCTATCTTCCTCTTTCCTCAATCAGCTATGCGATCACTTCTGAAAATACCTCTAGTCCTCACATGTAGGGCTATCCAAGGACATGAACTTCATTGATGTCGATTATCTATCTCACTGCTGAAGATCAAGTAAACAAGGGAGACCTTGGTCCATAATGAAAAGGGATTAAATACTTCCACTGGAAATCAAATCAGGGAAGATTCTTTCTGTTATGGCCCCATGACACCTGCCAAATCCAAATGTCTTTACCTTCTAAGGTAGTTCATTTTGTATGGATTCCTATAGTATATGTACATTGTTTCAACTGAGTTTAAATCAAGATATAAAAGAAGCATGATGATAATGTTTCATTAGAAATAACACAGCAAGTGATGTGATATAGCATTTATTATATAATGGTAATGTGGAATGTAGATGAATAGGTTTTTCCTCTTTAGAAAGATGGTCATCTTTATAAGGATTATAAAGTTTCAGAGCTATTACATTCAAAATTGTCTAATCCTGTTATCTGGATTTTAAAATTAAACTGAGGCTGGTTTACTCATAACATTGAGAAAGCCCATTTGTAAAAATGATAGAATTTCAGAGCTATAATATTCTAAATTACCTAATCCAGAGAGCTGACTATAAGAATGAGTAAACTGAGGTCAGGAGAAGGTAAGCGATTTGCCTAATGTGACACAGCTTAATCAAGGCTAGGGGGATCACATGGGGAACACTCTGATCCTATTTCCAGACAGTACATGCCACACCCATCAACAACTCTCCCCATGCAGTGACCTCATGAATCTGTCGCTAAGTTCAAAGCAAATAGTGCTGGCCACAAACATACTGCTAAATGATGAACTGCACTTATGGAGTATAACAGTTCAATCTATGGATTAAGTTTTTCATAGAGAATGTATTTGTTGCAAAAATAGAAGGATATATGTCCTATTTTCTCACATGCACAGGTTAGATTATAAACATCTCAGGTGACAGAGATTCTTGACTCCAGAATTTGTCCTGGCCATTATGAACAAACTAATGTGTACACTCATTAAATACCAGGGTTTGACTGATAAGAGCTTTCCCTGGGCCTTCTGCCTAATGATATTAAGACAGAGCTCCCTATTTGTACTTGTGGTGATTTACTG
Organism: Dipodomys merriami; assembly: GCF_024711535.1. Taxonomy (NCBI): domain Eukaryota; kingdom Metazoa; phylum Chordata; class Mammalia; order Rodentia; family Heteromyidae; genus Dipodomys; species Dipodomys merriami. The sequence continues at coordinate 40,389,565 of NW_027206512.1, read as the reverse complement.
GTCCTGTCTCAACCATAATGATGGAAAATGCCTTTCCACTATCATTTAATTAGCCCAGCAATGCTGTTAGAAATTAGTCTTAAAAATGTACCAGCAGAGACAAGATTGAGAGCAGCTATAAAGAACCTTGCTCCAAGACTGGACAATTTTAATAGCATAGCACTGGTATTAAACACTATCAATAATAGGAATAATTCATTACCGTAAAAGGATTAGAACCAGAGGTCCTTAGTCTATGGGAGTTTGTGCTACTTTAGACACATAATGAAGAGGCTGCTCTAGAACATTTGAAATATTACGTTTAATTTTATGACTCCATTTCATGCCCCAAAGGGTAGCCTAAATGAAAGTCCTAAGGATGAATGGCATGATGATGAGTATTTAAAGGTGAATACAAAGTTATCTTAAGGCAATGAAGAAAATATTACTCAATTAACTATATATGCTTAGTCACATGATAGCTTAAATTTTCTAGGACCTATGCACTGGGCAAACTACCTAATCTTTCAACTAATATCCGAGAATAGGATTTGCAATTGTTCAGAATCTCAGGTAGCAAATGTGAACTAATCTAGAAACATTAGGGAAATTATAGTTACCAACAAAATTATTGATGTGTCAGGAATCAAAGTAAGATAGAGTATCACACTGCAGCCACAGTATAGAAAGAGGTTCTGATGTGCACTTTAGAATTCCACAGTGCATTTGAATCATATTATCTTATTAACCAAAAAGCATGGTTCTTTGAGTTTCTAGCTGATGACATAAATGAAGATACCTCTAAGACACACAAAAATGTTTTCAAACAAATGAAACAGATGCGGTTTTTGTTTGTTTGTTTTGTCTGTTGTGGGGCTTGAAAGAATTGGTTGTCTCTAACTCCTCTCTTGCCTCTGTTCTCCCACCAAAACTTACTGTCAAGATCAACAAGATCTTGTTAACAAACTCACTGAACGATTCTCAGTCCTCATTCTTGTTTGCTTCCTTAGCAGAGTTAAAATGGGTAATCTAATTTCTTGGTACATTTTAAAATTAGACTTGTGTTAACTTTATTGTTCTTTAGAGTACAATTCTAGGACTCTTCTTTTTCCTTATTCTTTCTCCACTGATGAGGGTAGGAAGCCTCATGAATTTAAATGTAGTCTGACATATAAATGCAACACCTCTATACATCACCTTTACAATAAAATAAAAATACATTTAAAAAATAAATATGCACTTCCAACAATTCACAAAAGCATAATTAAGTTTAGACTTCTAGCACTATCTTCCTATATCCAACATTTCACGTTCTATATCTCCAAAACTGATTTCCTTTTTCTTCTCTTTCAATCTACTCCAAACTTAATCTCCACCATTTACATGATGACAGTTTAATTTTTCTATTGATTTGGAAAACATTTTAGAGCACCCTTTAGATCCTTTCTCTCTTAAGTCATCTGTCAGGAATTATTGTTGTATTCACACCCAAAAGTGCATCAATAATTGGTTTCTTTCTGTCAGATCCAATACTGCCATTTTCTTGCCTATGGAAAGGCAACAGTCTCTTACCACATAACATATTCAGTACAGCTAAGCATACAGAGGAAGGAAAAGAAGTGATAGCAGAGAAAAGCACTAATTGTCATATATTTTAAATGTTTGGGGTGAACATAAGAAGGTTGGGTTTTATGCTACTGGAGCAAGGAACTACTAGAGTTTATTAAGTAGGGAAGTGGCATGATGTGATTTGCCTCTCAAGAAAATATTCTCTGACAAGAAGAATGAATGGAAGGGTGATCAGAGAGCAGGGTTATGATAGAACGCAGAAAGATTTGGAGGGAAGATTCAAGGCTGACTCAGGACTTGTTGGGATATTAACAAAAGAAAAATGAGAAAAAGAAATTGTATGACTTCAGCAATGTGTTAGGTAGCAGCAGTATTGCTATTTAATAAATCAGGGGAGAGTCATTTTCTACAAGCTCATAGTATCTTCAAGAGTAGTGCCTAAAAACTATTCATTATCATTTAAATATATATATATATATATATATATATATTTTTTTTTTTTTTTTGTCGGCCGTGGGGCTTGAACTCTGGGCCTGGGCGCTGTCCCTCAGCTCTTCAGCTCAAGGCGAGCGCTCTACCACTTGAGCAACAGCGCCACTTCCGGTTTTCTGGTGGTTTATTGGAGATAGGAGTCTCACGGTCTCTCCTGCCCGGGCTGGCTTTGAACCGCAATCCTCAGATCTCAGCCTCCTGAGTAGCTAGGATTACAGGCGTGAGCCACCAGCGCCCTGCTTCATTTAAATATTTTTATAGAATTAAGTCAGACAAACTCAAACAAGTTCATTAAAATGGACAGGTTAAACAGTATCCTGATATGTCAATACCCCTCTGCATTAAAATTAATTTCTTAATCAAATCTTGGCCACTGTATCAAAGTATTTTCTACAACATTAAAACCAGTGGGTTTGTGTCTATAATGTTTCTCAACCACTTGCCTAAATGGTTATGTAGTAAAAATTTCAAGAAACTCTCATATCAACTTCTAATTTCAAACCTATACAATCATAAGTACTCCTTCCACATATTGAGCCCAAATATGGGGGTATTTATTTAGCAGTTCTAACTCTGCCATCTGCTGTAAGTAAATACACTCTATGGTGAACAGTATTTGTAACTTTTTGCACCACATTTAATTCTTAGTCTCAGGGCAGACATGACTAATTGGTCACTGTACCCTTTCTTGCTAATCTAGAGGATTTTGAACTATACTCAATAGAGCTGCTACCATAAAACAATAGAAGATAAAATTCATATTCTTAAAAAACATTTACTGGGTGTTTATATTCATATACTAAAGGAATTCAGTCTAAACCAAACAAAAGATTATAAAACAACTTCCTAAATATTGCCAAGAGGAAGTACAGAATGCCATAAAAGCACAGAATTGGTATGTATCTGAGATAAGATAAATAACATTTGCATTCTTGCTAACAGTTCATTATTTACATCAATACTATATTCGTGTCCAGTTTTATCTTCTCAAGAATAGAAGTCCTAAGTATCTTGAAGCCCATGTGTTAAAGGAAAATAATGACTTATAGGACAGTAGTTGTAATATTTCCCCACATAATGGACATGTGCAAGCTGCACACAGTACTAGAAGACAGTTGAGAAGTGGAGGTACAGTTCTTCTATTGAAGTATAAATCAACAATTGAATACTGTTCTAACAGATGTATACTGTTCATAATTAACAACAATACGGATAGAGGTGTGCCTCAAGCAGTAGAGAGCTTGCTTAGCAGATATAAAGCAAATTCAGACCCAATTGTCACCAAAGCAATCAAATCCATATTTAACAAATATAATGACAATTATTCACAAGGTTAGACAGTTATTTAGACATTTCTTTTAAGTTACATACATATGAACATACATGTATACACAAATACATACATACTGACAATGAAAGCAAACCAACAATGAGATTAATCAGAATATTATTAATGAAAAAGGCAGTGATCAAAAAAATAAAATAGTGAACATAGAATCCACTTAAATATGGAAATTATATTACTTAGATTTATATAAATGTGACATTTTCCTCTTCTTTCCATGGTGTCAGTTAATATTTTGAATCGTTAAGGCACTCAAAAAAAAATACAGATGTCAATCCCCTGTGGAATTTAATTTATTTCTTTTTTCTTTTTTTTTTTTTGCCGGTCATGGGGCCTGAACTCTGGGTCTGGGCGCTGTCCCTCAGCTCTTCAGCTCAAGGCTAGCGCTCTACCTCTGGAGCCACAGCGCCACTTCCGGCTTTTTCTGTTTATGTGGTGCTGAGGAATCGAACCCAGGGCCTCATACTTGCAAGGCATGCACTCTGCCGCTGAGCCACCTTCCCAGCCCTGGATTTTAATTTATAAAAAACCCTTTTCTGTTTCCTTTTTTTTCTTTGTGTGTGTGGCATGGGTGTAGGGTCTTGGTACCGGGGCTTGAACTTGAGGGCCTAGGTTCTATCCCTGAGCTCTCTTTCTCAAGGCTAATGTTCTACCACTTGAACCATAGCTGCACTTCTGGCTTTTTGTAGTTAATTGGGAGATGAGTCTCACAGACTTTCCTGCCCAGGCTAGCTTTGAACTCTGATCCTCAGATCTCAGCTTCATGAGTAGCTAGGATTACAGGCGTGAGCCACTAGAACCTAGCAAGAAACCTCTTTCTTTTTTTAATAAACAACATCCAGTTCAAGTTCAATATGCCTTCAGTTTTTTTTTCTTTAAAAAATATTCCAGTTACATTTAACTAAAAGTTAACAAATGCTTTCAACCTTTCACGGAAATACCCTATTTTCAAAATATATTTCTTGCTGCTTAGCTAATTTTCTTCTCCCTCTCTGCATATATGTTGGGTAGTTTAGATATAAAATATAATCACAGAAGGTAGATAAAGATCTGTGTTGCAAAGTCAGAATATCTCTTGTTCAAATCTCTCTAGTTTTTCTAAAAGTACTAAATTAGGTTTTTAAGTACATACTGTAGGCTATGTGTGAATTTTAATCTTATGTGTTAATTCATTTTACAAATATACATTCAGACGTCATATATTTCATATGACACATACATGCACTACTCACTCACAACACACACACACACACACACACACACACACACACACCTTCAGGTTTCATATATTTTTATCTGATATATTTCATCTGATATATTTCATACTTTTAGATTCATATCTTTTCCGAGATATTACTGAATTTCCTATAGGATAGGTTTTATTTTAGAAATGCCCATCATTCCTACAAAAGTTTCTTTATTATGGTTAATTTTGAAGTCATCAATTGACTTCCTCTGTACATTTACAAAAGGACTAGGGGAAAACCTTTATCTGTTATGATTATGTGAAGGTCTTCTCAAGTATTTTGTGAACAAACCTCCAATGAATAAGGACTTGAAAATAATTACTGAAGATCATTAGAAGATATTAATAAACTACTGCAAGTAAAATATAAACTACATTCTTGTTAAATTTAAACTTAAATTTGTATTTATTTAATGGCTATTGTCCTTTCAGTTAGATATTTCAAATACAATTAACAAATTGCTGAGCCTTGAATTATTTAAAAGAATGTTTTACTCACCTAAATTCAAAATGAAATTAATTTACCTTCTATGCTTAGTGGAGAATATTGACTTAACTTGATCTGGATAAGGAAAACAGCTTTGTACATACAAGCATCAAAGTAGTTTAATTGATAGAAGCAGCACACAGTGAATATGACTAAATTAGATTTGTGTAAGAAAATAAGAAAAGCAAATGACAATTATTACTTTATGAGCTACATTTCTAGCCTTTGATATTTTTGTTTCCAGGAGTTAGGTAAGATAGTCCATTTAACAGTGTTTTGATCAAGTATTTGATTATATGAAAGAAAATAATAGCCCAAGAATCATTATAACATTATCAAAAAATAGAACAAACTATTAAATATATTTGATCATAGGTAAAATTTTGTTAGCAGAAGAACTAGAAAGAAAACACAATATCCCATGAAAAGACACCCCAAAAGAACAATTCTTTATCAAAAAGGTAAAAGGAATTATTGCTTTGAGAGAATGAAAATTCCCTTCATTCATTTGTTACACAATCGTCTGGAACATTTGATTATATTTGAACAAAAATTTAATGTCATTCTAATATAAAATTGAAGTTAATGTAATGTCATGCTTGTTTGCTTAAAAATTGGAGTATGTTAAGTATGTTAAGTTTAAAGAAATTGATCACTAAAAAATTATGTTATTGTAGACTTATGATATATACATATATATATATATATATATATATATATATGAGGAAAATGAACAGTGCCATTATTCCTTGCAGTACATCTCTTGTGTGTATCCCCTAGAGACCTATGGTACCACAACAAAAATACAAGCCAGTCTAACATTTGAAAACAGGAGACTTTCTAAGTCTGAGTTGTCATTGGAATTTGGGAACCATCAAAACACCTTCATGAGTAGCATAGAAGAGCCTGTTCTAACACTTTGATAAAGCAAAATATTATTTTGAAATTAGGAGATAAAATCCATTGCAACAATGAGATGTACAAGTTGTTATGTCAAAAACGAACTTTACAACTTTGGTGGCGGGGGGGGGGGGAGGGGGGAGTGGAGGACTGGGGAAGGGGGGAGGATAGAGGAGGATTGGGTGGTACCGGGGGGAAGATGGGAAGGGATGGGAAGGGGAAACAAAGGAGGAGGCTACAATGCTTGATAAGAAATGTACTCATTACCTTGCCCATGTAATTGTAACCCCTCTGTACAATATTTTCACAAGAAAAAAATTTAGAAGAGAAAATATTTTCTCAGGAGAATATCTATTCTTTCCTCATGCCACCATAATATTTAAAGCATTAACTTATTACCTTCTAACTCCTCAGCTACTTGTGAGATTACCTGGCCTCAATTACACTGGAATACAGGTTACTAAATATTACATATTAAAAATACTATATATACATATAAATACTTAACATCTACTTATTTTGAAATTTTATTACTATAAATTAATTTTACAAAGGGGTTTCATTATCATATTCAACAATGCACATAGTAGAATTTGATCAAATTCACTTCACCTATGTTACTTTTAGTTATTTATTTTTTCGCCGATCCTGGGACTTGAACTCTGGGCCTGGGCACTGACCCTGACCCTCTTGGTGTTCAACACTAGTGCTCTACCACTTAAGCTATGCACCACTTCTGGCTTTTTCTGAATAATTTATCCGAGATAAGAGTCTCACAGACTTTCCTGTCCAGTCTGGATTCAAACCTCAATCCTTGAATCTCAGCCTGAGTAGCTAGGATTACAGGTGTGAGACACTGGCATCTGGTTAATGTCATTTTCTTAACCATGGTCCTTCTTCCATCTTTTTTTTTTTTTTAACAATTTGTAGTGGGTTTCTTATGCTAACACACACACACACACACACACACACACACACACACACACACACACACACACATTACTTTTATATTACCCACCCATATAACTCTCTCCAGGTCTCCTCTTCCTACCTGTTGATTCCTCATCCTTTGACAGTTATGTTATATTATTATTATTATTTTTAGGGTGAGATTCCTCATGTGAGTGGAGATATGTAATACTTGTTTTTCTCAAACTGGTTTATCTCACTTAGCTTAATAATCTCTAGGTTTTATCAATTTTCCTGCAAATATCATTTCATTCTTCATTATGGCCAAGTAATACTATAATTGTGCATAATTTTGCAGTAAAACCAGGAATGCTAAGATTTTTTGACTTAAAAAAATACTGCATAGTTAAAATAGAAGTCATGGATACATTGATTTTAACTCTAATTGCAAACCACATCATACATACATACATACATACATACATACATACATACATACATACATACATACACACACACACACACAGTGGAATTCTATGCTTCTATCAGAAAGAATGATACCACCCCACTTGTTAGGAAAGAAACATATTAAGTGAAGTAAGCCAGCCAGCCACTGGTGGCTCACGCCTGTAATCCTAGCTACTCAGGAGGCTGAGATCTGAGGATCACGGTTCAAAGACAGCCTGGGCAGGAAAGTCCATGAGACTCTTACCTCTAATAAACCACCAGAAAACCGGAAGTTGTGTTGTGGCTCAAGTGGTAGAGTGCTAGCCTGGAGATAAAAAGCTGAGGGACTGTGCCCAGGCCCATAGTTCAAGCCCCATGACCGACCCCCCCCCAAAAAATCATTAAGTGAAGTATGCCAGACCCAAAGAAACACAGGTCCCATGGTTTCCCTTGCAATAATTAGTATACGACTAGGATAATCTTAGCAGATGAGCAGAATGGCTCATCAGCTATGTACATATTACCATATAAAATGATGCTAAGTGAAATGAACCCCAAGACATGGACACAAGAGGTTTTTCTTTGTCATTGTTGTTTTTAATGTACTATGTGATTTCTTGTTTCTTTTGTATGTTCTTCCCCCTATGGTATATCCCCTGTTGTCACTGTATTTGGTACCCTGGTATTGTACGAACATTTACCTGAATTAAGGAAGGGAAGGGGAACAACAGAATGGTTAGACAAAGGACAAGGGTAGCGGGAACCAATGCAACAACGATATTCATAAGACAATATGTTGGAAATGATCTGTATAACTCTGGGTGGAGACTTGGGGGAGGGAGAGTAGGAGAAAAATGAGGGAGGGGTAACAAGTTTGACAAGAAATGTACTTATTAGCACACTTATTACCCCTATGTGCATCACCTTGACCAAAAAAATTAAAACTAAAATTAAAAAAAAGAAAGAAGATGCTGGCAATCCAGTTTAAACTGTATTTGATCTTGAAAATGATTTTCCCATGGAATTAAGGGACAAAATATGTCAATTTCAATAACATCACAACTGTACTGCAACATTTGGGATCCAAAAATCATTCACAATTCCATTCTAATATTTTATTATAGGGGTTGTCTCAACATTATATCTTTACATTAAGTTCTGTGAATTTAATAAGAATATCTGAGCAGAATAATCTGTAAGCTACCTTTTTGACCATCTGTTACCAGATTGCTACACTATCAGCACAGTGATTTTAGAAGCATACAGCTTCCACTAATTCAATATTTTTCTCTGCATATCAGTAAGCACCAAAGAGCTAGGTAAGTATGTTTTCTCCTTTTATTCTTAGTTTGAAAGGTTTTTTCTGAAAACTTCTTTTGAGTATTTTCCCAAATGAATACTTGAAATCAATGGATAGAAATGGTCTCTGAAAAAAAAAGAGTGGTAACTTACAAATTATTCTATTTTTGGAGTCACTGTCAGAATCTAGGTTATAGAAAACATAATGTTGAATATTCCATTAGAAAATCAAAATAGACCTTTCACATTTTCTTTTACCTCAATACCACAAGTTTCTTGAGTTCTCATCATAAATACACCATATTTTATAGCATGAGCTCAATGGCACAGTAGTAGACTACTTTCATATGTATTCTTGTCATATCTATCTATATACCATGCACAAGTATGTCATTAAAAATCAAATTATATATTCATTATGACACTAATATATATAAAGCATGTTTTCAGTCTAAAGTGCTAAGCTAAAAAATATTTAAAATAACATAAAATAAAAGCACTGTATAAATAGATAAAACTGGTAAATAGAACAAATTAAGTCAAAATGGACTATAATAATATTTCTAATAATTTAAAAGTAATCTAAACTTATTGTAATTTTTATTAACTTTAAAAATTAAATTATATTTTGGACAATTATCCATGTAAAACAACTCACATGTTCTTTATATTTAACATGTAGTTGTCATCCTGAAAGATATTTATATTTAATTGGTCTTATATTTGTTGCGTTAAAATATTAAACAGCATTTTTCAATCAAGTAAATATAATATATAGACACATTTTCTCTTCTTAAGGCAAACACTGATTTATAATTAACGTGTACTTTTTTTTTTTGTAAAGGTGATACACAGAGGGATTACAGTGTCATAAGTCAGGTACATTTCCTTTGGAATAGGGTCATCTCTTCCCTCATTTTGTCCCAGTTTTTCCTTCCAATCTTCCCTAGCATTAGGTGTATAGCTCATTTTCAACGTAGTGCTAGTAAGTATCACCGCTGCATTTGTTCACCCTTTGTCCTGTCATTTCTGTGTTCCCCTTCACCCTCTCAAAACAGATAAAGGTACATACAAGACAAATGGCACGGAAAATAAAACAGTAACAATGGAGAAAAAAACAAAATAACAAAAACCTCTTGTTTCCATTTCTTGGAGTTCATTTTAATAAACATTATTTTATATGATCATATGCACATAGCGATGAGCTTTTGTGATCCTCTCCTAAGACTAGCTTCCTTTGGTCTCAATATGTGAATGTAGAGTCCTGTATAATTTATCATACCCAATTCGTTTTGTCTTTTACCATTGTTTTCTTGTAGATTTATAGGCACATTTTAGTTGCAACAAATGAGTGAAACCATGCAACCTATATCTCCTTGGTTCTGGCTTATTTAAGTTAAGATCATTTTTCTACGTTTTTCCAGTTCTTTACATTCTTTATGAATGGTATCCAAATAAGAAATGAGCCAAAGACTTAATGACAGACTTCTCAGAAGATGGAAGAAAGACACATGAAGAAATGATCAACAAAATTAAACAACACTGAGATTCCACCTCACCCTGGTTAGAATAATCATTATCAAGAAAACTAACAATAACAGATGCTGGCAGGAATCTGTCCAAAAGGAAATGCTACTACATTGTTGGTGGGAATGTAAACTTGTTCAACCACTCTGGAAAGCAATATGGAGGTTCTTCAAAAGACTAAACACAGAGCTTCACTGTGACTCAGCCATTCCATGCCTGAGTATCCAATAGGCCACAAACAAGGCCACACTAAAGCTACCAGCACAACCAAATTCACTGCAGCCCTGTTTACCATAGCAAGATATGGAATCAACCTAGATGCCCCTTACTAGATGAATGGATCAAGAAAATGTGGTTCATATACAAAATTAAATTCTTTGTTTCCATAGTATGATATTGTATCTTGTATTTTTATTCATTTTTGAATACATACCTATATGGTCACCTTAGAGACATCATGAAAAAAATTGTAATTACTAATGATGTACAGAAAAGCACTAAACTTCTACTTCTGCCAATGTAAAAGCTTTTTAGCTCTTATAAAGAACACCTTATAGTCCAAGGGCATTACACATATATATATGCACATACATGTTTATAATATATAATATGTATATATAATATATACATATATTTTTCTAAAAAATAATACATATATATGTTATATATACACATATTAAATATATATACACATATTAAATATATACACATATTAAATATGGGGCACACATGAACATTTTTACACTTGTGATTAGAGGCCAGTCCTTAATGTCAAAGCACACATTAGAATCAGCATCTTTTTTCTTGTTGTATTCAATTCTGAGCTTGCCACTAGCACATGAACTTAACTAAAGAAAATGTCCTCCTACAGAAGGGAACCTTACTGCATTGTTGGTAGGAGTGTAAACTTGTTCAACCACTTTGGAAAGCAGTATGGAGGTTCCTCAAAAGACTCCACATAAGCTCCCCTATGACCCAGCAATCCCACTTTTGGGCATTTACCCAAATTTTTACAAACAAGACCACACTAAAGCTACCAGCACAACTATGTTTACTGCAGCATTATTTACTATAGCTAAGATATGGAACCAACCCAGATGTCCCTCAGTAGATGAATGGATCAAGGAAATGTGGTATATATACACAGTGGAATTCTATACTTCCATCAGAAAGAATGACATTGCCCCATTTGTTAGGAAATGGAAAGACTTGGAAAAAATTATATTAAGTGAAGTAAGCCAAGCTCAAAGAAACAAAGGTCCCATGGTTTCCCTTATTTGCAGTATCTAGTATATGTCTGAGTCAAGCAGAAAAGGTCAGATAAGGTGATGTTAGGGAAATGAACCCTAAGATATGTATTCAAATGTTTTTTTTTTCTTTCATGCGATTGTTTCAAACGCATTTATAAGATTATTTCTTTGTTGCTTTGTATGTCCTTCCCCCACAGTATAAACCCTGCTTTCACTGTATTTGATGTCGGTATAATTTGTGGAGGGGAAGGGGAAAAAAAAGTCATTTAAATAGGGATACAGGTGGACCCATTGCAACAATGAGATGTACAAGTCCTTATGTCGAAAACGAACTTTACAACTTTGGTGGGGGGGGGGCCGGGAAGATTGGGGGGAGGGCTGGGGGAGGATGGGAAGGGATGGGAAGGGGAAACAAAGGAGGGGGCTACAATGCTTGATAAGAAATGTACTCATTATCTTGCCCATGTAATTGTAACCCTTCTGTACAGTATTTTCACAATAAAAAAAAAGAAAAAAAAAGAAAATGCCCTCCTTCATTATTTCTTTACTCTTCCCAATTAGCACAGGCCTAGATGCAGAGATGCTCAGTTCTCTAGAAAACACATGTAGAATGAGAATTACAGTGAAGACACATCCCGTAGAAAGACAATAAAGGAAGAACAAAAAAGTTCCTCTTTTCCTCCCTCTGCTCAGGTGAGCATCTCTGGCTACCTATTCAGGCCTATTCTGGCTGAAGACCTTGCCTTTCCCATAAATGGTTTGCCAGGCTTCCATTCTGGAATAGATGACCTATTTCCATTGTGTATGTATATGTACACACACACACACACACACACACACACACACACACACACACACACACACACACACACACACACACACACACACACACACACACACACACACACACACACACACACACACACACACCCCACCAGAATGAATCCATATACTTATAGGCATATGCCAAAGCCTTTGGCTTTTCCTCAGAGAGCTTTAAACTTGTAGCTTCTCCTCACCTTTTAATAGTTCTACAAAATAAAATTAAGATAAAGTGGAGAGAATGTAGGGAGAAGTCATTATTACCACCACCACTACTTGGCCTACATTTTTTTGTTTATCTTTGAGACAAGTTGACAGCTCTCCAGAAATAATGGGAAACAACTTCCTGAGGAGCACACCTAAAATTTGCTTCTTTGCAGTCTCCTGACATTCTCAGCATGATGCACAGAAAGTACCATAAGAATAGCTATCAGTTGACAGGTCACGCCCAATAGCTCTGAATTCAAGTGTCAAAACTCTACCATCTTAAAGGTAGGTTCAAAATAAACCCCATTGGATCCACAAAGATTTAACATAGCACAGAAGTTACAAAAATATTTATAGAATGATAGTAAACAACGTAACAAATTAACAGTCTTTTGGATAAATCTACCAAAGTACAAGTTGGCATAAATAGTCACACCTATATTCCTGGGTTGCACATCTGTATAGTCAAGCAACTGTAGATTTAAATATTTTAAAAAATTATAGTTGCACTTAGTATACAGACCTTGTTCTTGTCCATAGTCTTTAACCAACATAACACATGATTTACACTTATTGTGTAATATAAGTGATATAGAGATGGTTTACATTATATGAGGTTTCTAGAACATACATAAACAATATACTAAACTATTTTATATAAAAGTCTTGACCTCCATAGAGCTTGGTATCCATAATGGGTCCAAGAATGAACCCATTCCCCATGATTACCAAAGATGACTGTAATTGTAAAAATAATAATAATAATAATTATACATTTCAAATTTCCAATTGCAAAATTCTAATTTGTTTCAGCTAAGATAGAAACATAAACATTTCTAGAATTTACTCAATGATTTTATTTTTTGGATTGTCATATAAAACTTGTCAGTATTTATGAGGTACCATATGATATTTTGATACATGCATAAAGTGCATGTTTGTATTAGGGTAAGCAAGCATAGCTGAATACTAAACATCCTTTCTTTAGTACAACACATTGCGCATCATTTATCTCCAGTATAGAAAGTTGATACATGTTTGTTAAATTTGTAAAACACGTGAAAATAAAACAATAGAATTAAATTAAAGAGATAATAATCATCATCCAAAAATAAGCTTTGCTTAAAGATTATTTAATTTTTCATTTAAAAAATGAAACTGATATTTTTAAAGATTTGCTCTGCTTTGTTTTGCTAAAGGACATTCTTCTCTATTCTCTATCAAAAGTGGTTCTCATGTTTTGTTTCCTAACAAATCCTCCAATATTTTCAGATAATGGAATTCCAAAATAATCCTTAGTAAAAATAAAGTTAGACAGCAAACTGTTTTGTTTTCCTTTTGTTTCTCATAAAAACTCAGTGTTATTTATGATTTATGGAAATAGATGGTTATTTTCTGTTTTTCATATGTAATGGAAATTAGAGCTGTCTAAAATTATCTCCAAGAAGGTTGTATAATAAATTGCCATGCACTATAATTCATTAATAAATTAGATTTCTGCTATCCAAAGGTCTGATATTTATTTGTAAGAGACATAGAGTCTGTTTCAATATCCTTATCATGATTTCTGTTGCTGGCAATAAAGGATAATAACAAATGTAAATACCTTCCATAATGGGTCTAATTCCAATCATGCTATCAGAGAAAAGATTATATTCATGTATTTTATGAGGAAATTATTCTCTGTATTCTCATCTCTTTTAAATGAAAATATGTGAGATATTTCATTAAGAGGTTGCAGACATAATCAACTTTGCAATCTCATTGCAACAAAGGAAATACTATTTTATGCAATAACTAGAAAAATAATGAATGACTTATGGTAATTTTTAATGAGCCTGATCTTAGGCTAGTGAGATAATAAGTAGGAATGCTTACATGTTTTATTTTTTTTCTAAAATATGACAAAAGTAGTACTTTAAATTAGCAAATGATTAAAAGAATTATATGCTCCAATATCTCAGCTTCAGGTAAAGACAAATCAATAAAATGGTACAGATAAAGTTACTTTGATAAAACTTTAACATTAATATGTGAGCTGGAAATTGTAGTCATTTCCATTTCTAACAATATCCTGTGTACCAAGGAGCAGCTGTTTATCTTGAGTTCTGACTTAAAAAAATGTAAAGGAACCATTTAAAAACTTCTAATAGAATCTATTTTCATTTTCAAAAGCCTTTTAGTTTTTACTAAGCCCAAGAAATGGTACATGCATCACTCAAGTTGACACAGTCACATGCATCAGAAACAATATGCTCAATAAACCTGTGTCAATGAAATGAAGTTAAACACCTATGGAGAACGATAGTCAGAATTGATTAAGGAGAAGTAGAACATTTGAATTTAAGAATTAGTTTCCCACTTAATGCATCACTTCAGTGAACGAACTCCTGTCTTGTAAAGTCATTCCTGATACTGTTAGTGATTATTCAGAGCTCAGTGATATGAACAAACAGGTGCTAATACATTTAATCAAGCCATCCACCATGGAAAGGAGCTTCAGTGAATGGATTTGAGTACAAGCAGAGAGGAGTCCTTAATCATGCTTCAGTTCATAAGTTCCTTCTCTTTATGTCATGCAAATAGTGGTCCTTACTGACAAGAACCCGTACTCTATACTTTTGTGAGAAACCCATTTGTGTATGGTGTCTGTGTGCTAGTTATAGATACTGATCCTGTACCAATCTTATACAGCAATAATATTTGTATTCCAATTAGCACATAAAATTTCTCTAATATTACTTAATCACAAGGTTTTATTTTAATGAATGCTGGTCTTTGGGCTTGAACTCAAGGCCTGGGTGCTGTCCCTAAGATTGTTTTTGTTCATGGCTTGAGGGTTCTCACTTGAGCCACACATATCCTTCCCGGTGTGTGTTTGTTAATGGTTAAAGATCATTGCAATCTCATATTCAGGCTGGCTTCAAACCATGACTTTCAGATCTCAGTCTCCTGAGTAGTTAGGGTTACAGGTGTGAGCCACCATTGCCCAGCCATGTTTATTAACATTTTAATGCTATTTTCATTTTTTATTTTCATAATATTTTTGGTAAGTCTTTAAAAGTACAAAATGATATGAGTTATATTTTGATGCACAAGTTTTCTAGAGCATGAAATTCAAAAGAAATAACAAGAAGGAAAAATCAATATTGTTAAATACTGCAGAGACTTCAACAAGATGTAGGTAGCAAAAGGTCTCTAGAGACAGAGCAGCAATGACACTGGTTACCTTGGAGATATCAAGAGAAAAGGAAGAGTGGGGGATGAGGGCAAACAAGAAGAATTGACAGAAATATAAAACATACTAATGTTCATGGAGTAGAAGATAGAGGATGGTCAGTGTTTGTAGATGTGGAATGAAACATGTGAACTTCTGTTTTCTTGCTTGTTGATGTTATTTTTAAGATAGGAGATAATACATCAAGTTTAAAAGAATATATCATGTTTAGAAGAAATTTCTAAGCAGAAAAATACATAAAACAGAATAAGGGAGAAAAGAAAAATAGGAACTGTTTCTAACAAGAAGCAAACAAGCAAATCCTAATATCAATGAGAGAAATTACTTTAGGTAAAGGGACAGATGGATGTGGATATGGTCAAGAAACTGAATGTTCTAAGTTACAATGGTTCTCATTTTGTCTCACTTTATCTTCTATGTATAGGTTAGCTGGAAATGTATGGCTGGTATTAGAGAACCTAGGAAATTCAGGAAGGATTGGAAAAGCTGCCACAGATGAGAGAAGAGATAGATAACATAGATAACAGTGGACTATTGGAGGATAGAGTGAGAGAATACCTGTCTGGACAGCTTGCCTGCCTAGTTTTACATAATAGCATTAACCACCCTGAATAAAAGCACAAAGGAGACACCATTGGAGGTTTACTCAGGAGGGAGATAAGAGATTACCAAGAAACAAAATGAAATTTGCCCATGATATTTAGTATGAACCTAGAGAGAAGTGAAAACAGGAGGTGACTGATAAGGAAAAAAAATATGAAGAATTTAGGGTGCTTTTAGCTAAAAACACAAGACAGTGCAGAAACAGGCAGCCAGGGAATTAGAGAAAAGAATATGGTTAAGGAGTAAATACATATTTATAAACATTCTATGGAATAATCTATTTCTTGTATATCTATGCAAATAGGCTATCTAATTAAACTCATATCAAGTTGAAGAATTTTTTGGAATCCCCTCAGAAAAGAGAAAATATTTTTCAGAAAGGTAAAAAGCAAAGAATTACATAATCCTAGAAGGAGAATATGGAATCTGACTTGTGTCTAAGTAATTTTTACTGCAAATCCTCTATTTTTCCTACACTCTCAACTTTGTACTGATATTTCTAGTGAATGCTGAGCCACCAAAGGTAGTTGTAGTCTCTGTTCCAATGGAGCTTCAAATCCTAGAACAAGTCACTTCCATTCTCATCTACACTGTCAAATCCTCCTTTTAGATGCATTCAAGGAAATTTTAGGAAAGATAACATTTGAAGTTTTTTTTAAATTTTCAATAACATGCTTCTCAAGAGCACTGAGAAAAAAGTATTTCAGAATTTTCAGAAATCTCACCATAGAATCTGCTGTTAAATCAAAAGAACACAAGTTCTGATTGATATACAAGTCTATGCCTAGTTATTGGGACATTTTCTTTATAAGCCTGGTGAAATAAACCATCATAGGTTTTGGTGGTAAAAAGAGAATCTCTGAAAATTAGCCCTTACCCAAAGAAGTGTTTTTATTTTGGAAGCATAATGACAAACTTAGAGGATTTTGCTAGAAAACATTTTCAGGAAAACTTCTGAGGTAGAAAGACTGGAGTGAGTGACTGGACCGTTTCATTAAGTAGGCGATGTGTATGAGACAATAGAATTAATGTTAATGACTCTAATATAAATTTGCTTTCAGTGGTAACTGGAAGAATGTATAAAGGAAATTGAAAATTTTGCTGTCCTCATCCTACTCTGCAAAAGAAAAATGAAAAAATTAAAACAAAAAATCTACCTTTTAAAAATATAGGCTTATTTTGTATTCATTTACTGAAAGATTTTTTAAGAAGGCAAGAAAAAGTACAATCTTAATGACAGAAGATTGACCATGAAAAATGAGACATCACAAAGTAAAAAAAAAATTCCTATGGATCAATGTGTTCCATGTACCTAAACTATCTTCCTTATTCTTCCAGTGCTCATGACTAAATACCATCAGTTTACAACTTCACAACATTTTAGGTAAATAGTGCCTACGCTGTTTATATCTATCACATCACTTCATTTCTCACAAAGTATTTATATTAATAACCTTTTTTACATATTCTCTCACATTCTCTTCAATTCCCTTTAGTAACAAAGCTATTGCATGCATAATTGTCTACTAGGAAACTTGCTTACATGGTATGTTTCATCCTTGTATGGTAAATACTAAATTTTCTATGTAACTCATCTTTGTGGCAACAATTTTCCAAAGACTGGTTTTAGAACTTACCATGGAACTCAGGGCTCTATTTAGGAGAAGGTAATAGATCACAGTGGAAGCAATCCAAAAAGGGATGGTTGCTGTGTTTGCTTTTCATGTTATTAAGTGTTCATGGGTAAGTAGATCAGCAAAAGTATGCTGCCTTGGAAATTTCACCACTGCCTTGGGATTCTTGGAATTTTTAAATTTGGTTTTGGTTATTCTCAACTTTAACATCTTTCCTGAGAGATGGGATAATATAGCCTTTGGTTTGAAATTTGATGTAGCTAGAAATATGAAAACAAATCACAGGGATCTGTTAATAAAAAAGAAATCGAAGTTGGAAACTTTCTCAACGGATATACAACAACAAAACCATCATTATATAGTTTGTATTGCTACTACAAATGTAATCATATATTACAGATAATCCTAAAGGAAGGAAATCTTTATCAGAAGCCTCAAAAGAATACTGAGAATAAGCAAAGAAAAGTAATTAAATGTCTGATGGCAGGATATGGTATTCTGATATGTAACTACTTACTGTAAGGATGGCATATCCAATGATACAGGAATATCCAAAATGAGTTGAGGAAAAGATTTTCTTCCCTGGTTGATATTTGGACTGACATAGACACCTATATCTCTGAGATTCTCTTTTCTTACTTCATATACATATATATATATATATATATATATATAAGCATATAACCTTTTTGATGATTATATTCTTTCTTTTGATGCTTTGTTATTTTCTCTTAATGTTTAGTTTGCAATTCAAGAAAATAATCTTTCTCTTTAAAACAAATCTTCCATGTCATTAGTTGAATAGCTCATGTATCTTTCAGAAGTTTTACGTTTTTTTAAAATCATGTTCTCCAGGGATATTGAAGTATAGTTAGGTTTGGGATATATACAATGGATTATGCTCTGTTTCCTTCCTTCCTTCCTTCCTTCCTTCCTTCCTTCCTTCCTTCCTTCCTTCCTTCCTTCCTTCCTTCCTTCCTCCTTTCCTTCCTTTCCTTCCTTCCTTCCTTCCTTTTCTTACCTTCCTTCCTTCCTCCTTTCCTCCCTCCTTCTTTCCCTCCTTCCTTTCTTCATTTATCAATTTATTTGGCAGTTCTAGAGTTTGCTTTCTAAGGAGTCTATCATTTGAGCCACACCCCTACGTCTCACTGTTTTTTGTTTTTCTTTTCAAATTGTTATGTACTTTTCATTCAGTGCTAGCAATTGAATTGTTCTTCATTCTTGCCATACAAGTTTTCTATCTGTGGAGCTTTGCCTCAGCCATTTTGTTTTTGTATTTTGCTTTTGAGGTAGGGTTTCTCTAACTTTGCCAGAGCTGACCTTATGATTCTCCTTCTCTGACTCCTGAGTAGCTGGATTACTACTAATCTTGGCTTCTACTTCACATTCTCAAAGTTGACTGAGAAATATAAATGATGCAATCTTTTCAATGTTTAACTTTTCCTTTAATTGCCCTTTGTCTGGGAAAGTGTGACTTTATGATATTTGGGGAATAAAAATATTTGCTAATGCTCAGATCTTGACATAATGAGCCAGAAAGAATATTTACAATACAGAATGAATTGCTAGTACAGTTTTAATTTGTATCCCTTCATTTTATTAGGTAATTTTCACATTGATAAACAATAATATATCATAGAACCACTGAATCTATGGTTAATTTTCCCTTTGTGTGTTTGTGTGTGTATTTTGTTAGATAGCTACATTTTCTAGATTATTTCTTTACTTGTTAATGATAAATGAATAAAGGTTGCCACGTGTTTTTAACCCTGAAAAATTTAGAATTAAGTCTAAAGCCAGGTGATTTAGTGAAAGTAATGTAGTAAGGCTCCTTATATGAAAAAGCCCCAGACAGACTCCCATACATTGTACTTGTATGTATTGTACTTACTTGTAGTGCTTGAAGTCTGAATTACCAAGATTAGAGTCTTCCTTCTCCCCATCATTTGCGTAAACAATTTAAAGCTCAAGTGTCATTTTATTTTCATATTATCCCCCTTTCTTACGTAAACAAGTTGTGTCTTCCTTCTGCCTTTATACCCTATTTGTCTAGTTAGCTCTTTTTTCTCTTCTCGTTATTTACTGTGCGTGCCTATACTGCTGTCTTTCTAATATATAAACATTTGATTGCAAGCTTTTTTTCCAGAAAAATAGCTATGCATGAGTAACAAGGTATTTTGATAGCGAAATTAACCAGCTTGTATGCTACATCTCCGTATCCTTCCAAATGAGAGAGCTAATCTTGTTATGTAAGAAGCCATTACTTCATCTATTCATCAGCTGTTTCTGACATGCTCCAGTTGGCTCTCAGTTTGGAAATAAAATTACACAAGGATGAAAACTAAGCTTGTTTCAGAACACTTTCAAGGAAGAGTTGTTCTTTAATGGATTTTTAGCCGAAAGATATGGTTTTTAATTTGTGAGAAAATAAAAATGCAGTTCAAACAAGTGAAGCACATAAAGTCAGGGGTCAACAGATTTTCTTATTTTTATAGCAAGAAAGTGCAAGCTCTATCTGGAAATGAAGCTTAACATAGAACTTTGCTGTAATGTGCTTCTAACCATTTGAGCAATTTAAAATTAAGTCAAATTTTGAAATGTCAGTTTTTCATGCATATTAATCACAAAATCCATTTTCCCCTAAGAAAGTAGCAAATACATAAACCTCGGCCTTGCCATCTCTATTTCCTTATAATTTGGTTCTACTTTATGCTTTCTAGAAAATATATTTCTAATATGATAGATGATGCCATGAACAATGTTTGCTATGTTCCTCACAGTACCAAGAGACTTTGGAAATACTAGAATTGAGAGAAAATCTTAAAGGTAATACTGAAATAAAAGCTTTAAAAGAACACATAAAACTTAAACATGAAATCTTGAACAGAACATGTAAAGGCATTTATCATAATTAGACTTATTAATATTATTATTTGATATAAGTGTTTATAGAAGGCAAGAGTTATCCAAGATCTGAAAATAAACTTTATGTATTTACATCTCAGGTTTTCCAA
The DNA here is from genome assembly GCF_024711535.1 of Dipodomys merriami. Lineage (NCBI taxonomy): Eukaryota > Metazoa > Chordata > Mammalia > Rodentia > Heteromyidae > Dipodomys > Dipodomys merriami. The sequence goes on along the minus strand of NW_027206512.1, from coordinate 40,368,597 downwards.
CAACTTGCTATGTCATCTGTGGCAAGTTAGTGAATACCTTTATGCCTAGGTAGCCTGGTCTACAGAATGGAGAAGGGCTAAAGTATGGTAATTCCTAATTCCTACCATTCTTGTGAAAACTTTCCTACCATTCTTGTGAAAACTTAACAAATCCTTAAAAACTGTTCATTACTGGGCACCAGGAGGTTGAGATCTGAGGATTTGTGGTTTAAAGCCAGCCAATGCAAGAAAGTCCATGAGACTCATATCCCATCAACCACAAAAACACTGGAGATGGATCTGTGAGAAAATGCTGGCACAAAAGCTCAGGGACAGTATCCAGACCTTGAGTTGAAGCCCACTGTTAGGCACAAAAATAAATTAGTTAATTTTTTAAAATAAATTATGACTTGCTTTTTGTGTAAAACACTGTTCTAAGTAATTTATACTATAAAAATTAGTAAACTTAAGAAAATGTTCCAATATTAATTTCTATTGCATAATAAAATTGTATAGACTCCTTTAGGAATATTATTGTACATGAAAAGACAGTAATTCCTTTATCTCAAATCAATTACTAATTTGTAAGTTTTCACATTCACACTGTCAACACAGAGATCCAACACTTTTACATTCATTTTCCAAAATAAAAAGACATAATTATCATTTACTCATAGAAAGCTTTTTGCTCTCAACATCAACATAAACGAGGGCATGTTTTGTTGTATTTTAACTAGGCTTCAATACTTCAAATACAAAATAACAAAAAATAAACCAATTCATTACTAAATTTGTTGTGAACAATATTGATTGTATTGTTGCTAACTGATTTTTAAAAGACCTTTCCTATCATCTACTAACTATTTCTCTCTGTGACAAATACATTTGAGCTGTGAAGAGAATATTTGAAAAGTGGATGAACACACAACTTCACCAGTCATGCTGGTTCAATTACATGTGTCTTTTCCTGACTTCAAGGAATTTTCTTACATGCAGGACATCCACAAAATATCCGGCTAATATTTTATAGAATAAAACTAAATAAAAAATACTTTGCATGCTTTTCCACTAGAACACAAGTTTGGTACTTATTTTATAAGTTTCAACAAATAATAAATGTAGATGAACGAAAGAGTACTGCCAGCTTTGATTTAGCTGACTCTATTTACAAATCACTTTATAACATCCTTGTATCCATTAAACTCTCTGAGTTCTGTGTGTCACTTCAGTACTGACTTATTAAGGAAAGTGTTTGTCTATCATTCCAAGGCAAGTGAGAAAAAGTATATAAAGAAAAGCGAACTGAATTCCAATTCCTATTCTGTAGCTATAAATCCCTTATTCTATCCAGGTTCTGGCTTTTTTTTTTCTTCTATGTAGCCAACAGACCAAAACTTCTCTCTTAGGCTCTTGCTAAATTTGAAGTAACTTACAACATAAAAAGAAGATTGTAAAGCATGGTACTGTACAACTGTAATTCCAGGACTCAGAGTGTTGACGAAGGAGAATTTCTGTTTCAAGTACAACTGTATCTATATAATAGATCTGTTTCCAAAAGGAAAGCAAAACAAGCTGAAAGGCCCTGTGTTTCATTAGAAATACATAAGGGAGTCAACTATACCTTAGGGTCTCAACAATATTAATAAGTTTTAATATTTCAAGGATATATTCTCTGATATTTTTAAGATAAAATTAACTTGGAGGCTTTGAAGTCTTCTAAAATCCATTCTATCTCAAATTTTGAACTATCAAGAAAGGATTACTCATAAATCAGCTGCATTTCTGGCAAAGACTAAGTTTCTTAGGCAATAATCCAAAAAGTTTGAAGAAAAGGAAGATTCTTCCTTTCCATTTTACACACTTTAAAATATTTTAGTTACATTTTCTCCATTTTTAAATATTTTCCTTCTATAAAACTTTCAATGAAATCAAGGTAAGTTAAAATGTTACAGAGTAAAGATTCAGGAATTTGAAAGTAGTTCTAAATTATAAAGCTTTATACAGTACACCAACTATTCTAAAATCCTTAATTGTTTTAAAAAGACACAATCTTCACATATATTACACAGCCAGATTAAAAACATGACAATCTCACAGAAGCCTTTATACTAGACTTTAAGCAATTAATACAAAATTGTTAAATGAAAAAGTGTGCTGAGAGTATGAATGTATCATAATGTGAACAATATATTCTCTGAATCATTTTCTTATGATACAAAGAACTTATATCATTAGATTTCAGGCCAATATGAATAGGTAGCAATGAATGAAGATGAAAGGTTCATTTGAAAATTTGATTCTAATGAATAATGCATTTTATACAGCTCATACAGGGAAGCATTAATGAATTAGAAAGTACTAAGTCTGGAATTAAATGGCAATAATCCAAATAACTAGCTCTGTGCACACACGAAAATACACATACAAAAGCTATTTTATATATATATATACATATATATATATATGTACACACATACACACACACACACACACACACACACACACACACACACACATATACATACAGCTTTTTCAAATAGAGTTTAATTATCTCTTCTCCCCATAGGTTTTTTTTTTTTTGTTGGTTATGACGCTTGAATTCAGGGCCTGGGTGCTGTCTCAGAAACCAATTTGTACTCAGGGTTAGAGCTCTACCACTCCAGGTTTTTCGAGTTCTGGATTTTGAGTGGTTACTTGGAGGTAATTCTCACGTACTTTTCTACCCAGGGTGGCTTCAAACTGCAATCTTCAGATCTCAGCCTTCTGAGTAGCTAAGATTACAGGCATGAGCCATGGGCACCTGGGGACCTCATTGATTTTTATCTTACAGGAAGCAACAGTGAATAGAATTGACTTTTCATTTAAGATCACAGACTCTTCCAACTACTAGATTTCCCCAGGAATTCTATGAGACATACATAGTCCTAGTCTTCAAATCTGGCACCCTATCCTCTGAATAGAGAGGAATGCTCCCATCAAGTCAGACCAAAAATGCAAGGAACTTCACAGCTTTTTCTATTATCACAGTAATTTCAGGATAATTAAAAGCCTTGAATTCCCAGTTAGATGTGTCTGAAACATAGCAGTCAGGTAGGTTCCTCTAGTTAGTCTTCCAGTTACTAGTAATTCACTACTAGACTTTTCTTTATGATGAAATGGGGTCCATAGCTTAGATGGAGCTCTGGTATAAAAATTGTACCCATACTGACTAGCTTGAAACCTCAGGCGTGTGCCTATATTTCCATAACATAGAAACTAAATGACTATCGCTTTATTTAGTTCTACTGAATTCAATTACATCCATATTTTCCCCTTATGATATGGCTTTGTGAAAGGTTCCTATCTCTTGGTTTAGTTTATATTGCTGTTTTCATAGCAGCTTTTTTCTTCCTGTATGCTCTCAGTTTCAAGGTTGTTCTCTATCTTATAGGGGCCTGAGGCCATCCTTGCCATAGCTGCTATAATAGAAAGTAAGAATTCAATGTGGTATGCAGTCATACTAACATCAATCCCCCCAAAACAAACAAAGTAGAATCTAAAATCAGAGACCTGTATAGAAATCAGAGTCTGACAATAATCTGAAGTATAAATTGAGTAAAATTATTTAACCCCATCGAGCTTCAAGCAATGCATGCATTAGCTACATATGACAAATGGTTACCAAAAAGTCACTATAAAAATTAAAATGCTCTGCACAGGTAATGGTACACAGCAGAAGTAGGTACTTATTTCCAGCCTTGGTTTGATGGTTGTGATGATGACTATGGTACTGATGATGAAATCATGTTCAGATATGATGATTCAGGGCTTCAATCATTTTCCTTTTCAAGCCAGAGAAGAGGAGGGTCTGTTATGCTCTATTATGAATATAACCTTCTAGACTAGGTAGGAGCCATGCCACACTATGACATTTCCCATTCTTTCATCTTCATCATAGCTTAAGACTCTTCTTGTAATCAGGGAACTTTGATTTTTATGGATTAAAGGTGTCAAACATTTTTCATTAGTGAGAAATGTTGCTTCACAATTTTAGGCATAACATAACCTGAGAAGGTATGATGGCTTCATATGATTTCTAAAGAAAGAGCACAAAAACAAAAATATGAAAATGAAGGTTTCTCACTCTATAGTTCTTTGATGAAAAGATTAAGTGTAATTGTCAGGCCCTCAGTATATATTTTCACATTCTAGTCTCTAAAATTTTTAGGAAAAGGGGAAGACTAGAATATTAATCATGTATGACACATTTAGTTATTGAAAATATTTTAATTCAATGCCAATAGTATTTATATTAGTTCTTAGGTACTTTAGTAATACTAATTTTGTAAAATTTCATTCATTTAGAAAAAATACATATGTCTCATAATATAATAAGCATTGAGGAAAAGACAAATCACAAATTGGCTCTTAACAATAGTATGTGGTTCTTGATACAATGACTGTAATGCAATACAAATTAAAATTCAATCTACAAATGAATATTATGCTGTTGAGTTGAAAATTCACTGATAATATTCTTTGTTTCTTTTGAAGATAATAGCAGTTCATAAAATGTGGGCAACTTGATTAAGATAATGTGAATGTGCACATAACAATCTCAATTTTGAGAGGGAGTGAGAGAGTATCAGTTTTGAGAGGGAATGAGAGGGTATCTCTAAGAGCCCATGCAAATGATTGTGTCTTCCTGGAATTAATTTTTCAAAAGTCTAAAATAAACTATAAACAATACTAAATTACATTGTAGTTACTCCAAAGAAACTAATAGAAATACTATAATGAAATGCACACTAAATTCTCTTAGTCATCAACTTTTAACAGACATAAAGTTTAATGCAATATGTTGAGGAGTCAACGGAGTCAAAAGATCTAAATTTCACTGACTCAGGAATCATTTGTCCAGATAAATATACAGTAAAGTTATTCTTTTTAATTGACCAATTAACCAGCTCATTTCACTAGAATTTTCTTATTTTATTCATAGGGAGTCAATAGAATGTGTATATCTTATAGAATTTACAAGCACAATCGTAGATCTTAGAATACTGTTGTTCTTGAATGAGGATGAAGATGAAGATAGAAAAATCTAATAAAGAAAAATAATGATGTGTTGCTTATAAACATTATTATTATCTCAAGTCAACCACTCAAAGAATGGATTTCATTGAGATGTGGTGGATTAAAAACAAAACAAGATTAAAAACAAAACAAAAAGAATTGTGTTACTGACTTCAATGAGTAAGTCACACCATCTTAAGATAATCTTAATTACAATAGCAGAGGTGATCACAACTGATATAATTAAAGTCAAGTCTGTCAACTTTACCACATGACGACGGCATTATGACATGGCAATAAATAACAAACAGTTCCTCCAGAAAGATCAACTGTCAATGAACCTTCTTATTTAATCATTTTGTTACATATATATACATTTTGCTGTACTTTGTGGGATCAAATATAAGGTCTTATTCTTACCAGGAAAGTGCTCTACCACTGAGTTACATCTCCACAGTTAAGCAATAACCTCTATCTGGCTATATATATTTATACGGTATTCCAAATCACCAAGGTAGTTATTACGCTGAATATTTCAAAACAGAAATTGCACAGGACACACTTACTAATCACAACATAATAAAGGAATTAAGCAAATTAGACATATTCAAACAAAATCTTCATCAGTTTTTTCATGTGTTTATATCAGTTCTACCAAGTAGAATTAGTTCTAGTAATTTATGTCAGAAAATAACTAGAGATTAGCATATTGATTTAATAACAAAGGCATTGATTAAGTCATAAATTACACTAATGAAATTTTGATAAGAACTGAATTGTAAATCTATGGAACTATTTTTAAATTATATATGATGTCATACCTAATCATATAAAATATCAATGAGAAAATTTAGAATGCAGAAACAAAAGAAAATCCTTTAATCTAACAATAAAATCTCAGCATATAAAGTAATATATGAAGACTGATCATAAATGAATAATAAAACATCAAAATGAGAATGAAAAACTAGAACAGCTAAAAAAACTGTATGTATGTTCTCTGAATTGTTAGCAGAAAGGTTAAATGACTAGAAAAAGGACATCCAATTAGATTTAAACACTTTGGCATCCTTTATACAGATTAGCCAATTTTTATTTTCATTTTTATTTCTTTGTTTCTTTGTGGTACTAGGGATTGAACCTAAGGAGTCAAGAAGCATTCTGCCTCTTCACCTACACTCCTATGCTTTTTGTTTGTATTTTGTTTTTGAGATAGGTTCTCTGTTAACTTTGCCACAGCTGGACTTGAATTCAATATCCTCCTGTCTCTACTCCCACATAGGTGGAACAATGATTACATGCTGCAATACCTGGCCACTGAGTTTTATTTTGTTAGTTCAACCTCAAGTCTGTGCTAGTCTCCCTACCCATCATCACACAGTAACATCTGCTCTGACCACCCTGAAATAACAGAGAACCAAAAATGCATGGCTCCTATACAATAAGATGTAAGGACTCTGCTGGCATTTAAGGCATAATAGATTCCAAAACAGTAAGAAGTGCCATGTACTACATGTGAGTCCTGAACCAAAGAGATTTCTAAGATGAATTCTAAGGTTCCATAACAGCAAGCATAATAATGCCTCTTCTCCTTCCTAAGGTTTCTAAGACCTACTAGTCAGAGATTGTGATTATGTTATCTTAAATAGCCACTTGGGTTATAAGGGGTGATTAAGGGTCTGAAAACAGGGAAACTGTCCTGAATTATCTGGGTTGACCAAATCTAATAGTGATATTAGTGGAAATGAATTGTCAGAAATAAGACATGAGTCCACACCACACTGTTCTGAATTATGGAGGAAGGTTCAATGAGCCAAGGAATGTCAGACGGTCCTAGACATTGGGAATGACCTTCAATTTAGACTCAAGAAGAAAATATAGACCTTGGACTAGCAACTCCAAGGAAGTTAATTCTGCCAACAAAACAAACAGGAAATATATCTGCCCTAGAAGCAAATAGAAATGTGGCTCTTCCAAACACTTTGATTTTAATTCTACCAGATTTCTAATCCATGGAATTGGAATGTGTTTATTTTAATTTTCTTTTTTTAATAATTTTTTATTGTGAAAATACTATACAGAGGGGTTACAGTTACATGAGCAAGGTAATGAGTACATTTCTTATCAAGTATTGTTGCCTCCTCCTTTGTTTTTTCCCTACCATCCCTTCCCTCCCACCTCCACTATACTCCCCTCACTCTTCCCCCCCTCAGCCCCACCCCCAGCCTAAATTGTAAAGTTTGTTTCTCAACATAGTGCCTTGTACATCTGATTGTTGCAATGGGTCCACTTGTATCCCTATTTAAACATTTTTCCCCTCCCCTCCCCAAATTATACCGACATCAAATACAGTGAAAACAGGGGTTATACTATGGGAGAGGGACATACAAAGCAAAAAGAAATCACATGGTACCTTATAAATACGTTAGAAACAATAGCAAGAAAGAAAAAATCACTTGTGTTCCTATCTTGGGGTTCATTTCGCTTAACTTCATCTTATCTGGTCATATGTATATAGCTTTTGACCTTTTCTACTTGTCCCAGACATATACTAGTTATTGCAAATAAGGGAAACCATGGGACCTATGTTTCATTGGCCTGGCTTACTTCCCTTAATATAATTTTTTCCAAGTCTTTTCATTTCTTAACAAACAATAAAGTATACATGACTACATTAAAATCCTCATGTTCTGTCAAATACTGTTGGAAAACATTTCATGACTTATTCACAAAGTCTTTGAAAATAATCTTAAAAGTATAATTAATACTAATATGAATAAAATCATGAGATGGTAGATGTTACTATACTTACTTGATGAATCTTCACAAAACCATTTGGATATATTTTTTCAATCTTAAAGATAGGCAAAACAAAACTTAAAAGAGATGAAGTAAATTGCCCAAGGTCCAAGTAAAAGGTAAAGGTAAAGGTAAAACTCAAAGTGTAATTTCAGGCACTAAACCTTGTGAATTTAACATCATGATAAATTTTATGCATTGGCCATTAACAGTGTTTGCAAGTATGCTTTTGTGTCATTTACCTCCACAGTTTGGAGACTCCATGGCCCAATGATTCTACTGGAACCAGGATTTTGATAGAAAAATTAATATACTGTAAAGCTTGTAAAATATAATGGCATGTACAGTATTAAAACAAATAAAAATTTCATTTCCAAACATTTCAATGAAGAAAAATTATAAGAATAAAACTGTATAAATAAATGATTGAATTTAAAGAAAATACATTAGCATTTCTTATGGAAATATTTGTTATGATCCATGTATATGATATCTCTTCCCTCTTCTATGCAATGTGTATGTATCATAGGTTGTTGTCCAAGATAAATTTATGTTCACATAAAAATCTGTACATTAATTCCTATAGCCCATTTATTCATAATTTTCCCAAACTGAGAATAACTATAATGAAAGAACCTGAGGCATATATTACCATTGTCTGATGCAAGCAAAGAATGAAAGCTCATTCAATGGTCCCAGAAATAAGTTAATAAAATATGAAAAATTATCAATGACTCTTAGATGCAGTCCACAAAGCAAAATTATCAGACACTAAAGGAGGTACAATTTGAATATGTTACCATACACTGTATACTACTATAATATAAAGCTATAAGTATAGAAAGCAAGTACATGGTTCCCTGTGATTGAATGTAGGGGAAGTTAATACAAAATTATTTATCTTGAGTATAGTAGGAGACACAATTCCACACAAAAAACACATATAAGACTAGCCAAAAAAAGTAGATTTTAAAATGTAAATTAAAAATAAAAGCAAATATCCAATGGAGTAGAAATCTGGAACAGGAATGCTACTAGAAGACTAGAATTCAGGGAACAGAAACAGAGTCAATTGTATAAATAGAAGAAATTGCACAAATCACCTTGTAAACAACCACATAAATGATTATATTAAGTGTGAATTAAGAATCAAGTACTGAAATAGATAAAAATCAAGAATTAGATATATTATTTATATGTAGAGTCACACACTAGATATAAAGACACAGAGGATTTAAAAGAGGTAGTGGAAGATACAAATGGGTAACTCATGCTAAGCAAATGACAATGCTTAACACCAGACAGAGTAACTCCTGGTTAGAGAGTACTATTCAAAATAAGCAGGGATTATAATGCACAAAATGATCACTCCACCAAGAAAACATAATGCCAATTATGTATTTCAAAAAAAAGAAAAAAATGAGAAAGTCCAGTATTATGGACCTACTCATAGGGTAAACAAGAAGTTTGTTTAGATGAACTGTACTAGGAAAACAACCTTTTATTCTTATCTATGGGAAGAAATTAACATCTCTGGAAATAAAATAAGTAAATGGAACATTTATTTTATCATACTCTATTTTCTGTAACAAGTAGTATACTATTTAATGTAATTGTAATGATAAATGTATTTATATTCGTATAAATGCAAGGCTTATGATAATAGCACAAAAGAGAAGGAGAAATTCATAATATACTATTATAAGGTTTTGACATTACATACGAAGAGGTATAGTATTCCCAAGAGAAGAATTAGCATGACATTCTCTACTTGAGTCATACCAATGCTCATGCTTAGATTTAGGCATATTTTGATTTTAAAATTTCAAACTAGGGATGTTCAATTTGTACTGCTACAAATTCACTAACTCAGCCCAATTTAAGAAGACTGACAGCATCCAGTATTGAAAGGATATAGAGGAATAAGAATTGCCATAGGAGTGAGTATGTTACAGTTACTCTGGAAACCTGCATTACACTGCTATGAAATCAAACAGACATCACTGAATGGTATAATTCTATTGGTAGGTTTACTCAACATAAATTTAACATTTTAGAAATGGAGGCGTGGGCTCATGTGGTAGAGCACTATTGTTGAACACAAAAGCTCAGAGACAGCACTCAGGCTCTGTAAACAAACAAAAAAAACCCTGGAACAATACACGCACACACACACACACACACACACACACACACACACACACATACCATGCACACACATGCACACACACATCTGCAAATATTACACTCTAGACAAAATAAATAAAATTTATAATCTACAACATAAAAGTAGGAAGAAAATCATTAAAGTTTTAGGGCCTTAGAAACTATAAAATGAAGCTATAAACCCAAATATAGTTTTATTGTGAATTAATTAAATGTGATAATATTTATATTAACATAATGCAATATATAATTCTACGCTGACTAAGTTAGCGTAGAATTATATATTGAAAATTAATGGTGATTACAAGGTTGTTTGTTTTGTGCCAGCCCTGGGGTTTGAACTTGAGGCTTGATTGCTGTCTCTGAGCTCTTTTGCTCAAGACTCAACCTGAGTCACAGGTTCACTTCCAATTTTTTGGAAGTTCATTAGAGGTAAGCCTCTCACAGACTTTCCTTCCCAGACTGGCTTCAAACCATGATTGTCAGATTTTAGCTTCCTGAGCAGCTAGCATTTTATGCCTGAGCCACTGGTACCCAGCCACGAGTTTATTTTTAATTTAGTATGCATGTTACAATTACTGAACCAAATAGTATGTATTTTTCTCTATTCAAACTACAAACATTTAGACACACAGATTTCACTATTCTCAGCAGAGGGTTCAGCTCAGATGTATCCTTTGTACATTGACTTCCTCTTTCCTTTGCTATTGGCTACTGAGTCAAAACACTTCTCCAATACTGGAATGAAACCTAGTGCAAATGTAGGCATGCAATCTGATATCCTGACATGATTCCCAACCAGTTGATTCACAGCATGTTCATGCTATTTTTTCAAAGATTAACATCCAATTAGACACAGAATTTTATTTTATGGTTTGTTTTTGTTTGGTTTTGGTTTTGTTTTTGCCAGTCCCATGGCTTGAACTCAGGGTTTGGGCACAGTCCCTGAGCCACTTTGTGCTTAAGGCTAGGGCTCTACCACTTAAGTCACAGTACTGCTTCTGGCCTTTTCTTAGTAGCTTATTTGAGACAGATATTTTCTGCCTGGCCTGGCTTCAACCCTTGATCCTCAGATCTTAGCCTACTAAATAACTACGATTAGTTAGTTACAGGTGTTGGGCTATAATTTTAATTCTAAGGAATTCTACAAATATGTGAAAGCATAAAGCTTTATGGGCTGTAGTTTGAGAAACACTGGTGTGAATTTCCCTTTGCCACTGGCAGGATGCATCTCTTTATAGAATGGACAGAAGTAGACAAAACTTCCCCTTCTTCAGTGTTCAATTATTATTATTATTATTATCTTTAAGTAATTGTACAAAGAAACTGACATTTAACAAAGTAGTTTATGAATACCTTATATCTAAATTAATGTCACTCCTCTCAACATTCTCACTCATCTCCCCTTTACACATCTCTTCCCTCTTCCTTCTTAATTTTATAGGATATGCATTGGATTCTTAAATGTATTTCCCCCTCCCCTTTACTTGTTTACCCTTTCCCTTGACCTTACCCCACACCTTTCAAGAACCTCTTCTTGGTGTTTTATGTTGCTGAACTTTGGCTCTGCCTTTCTAAGGAATTAACTTATTTGAGTTCTCCCTTAAGTCTACCATATCTTGATTAATACATTTGTATATACTTGAATGCTACTCAACAAATTTACCTGTGAATTTATAAGCTAAATCTAACATCCACATATAAGGGGAAACATGAATCTTTCTGGGCCTGAACTATATCACTTAACATAATTTCTTCCAAGAATTTCCATCCCACCTATTGTTTCCTTGATATTGGCCATTCTAACTGGGGTGTTCTTAAGCAGCTTACATTCCCTTCTCCTTTGTCTCTATGTTTTTCCATCAAACCTCAAATGACCAGCCCACTGCCTTTCCTGACATCTAGACTGTACTATAGATGAGCTACTTCAATATAGTTCTCAAACCTAAGTATTTTAGACAGTTCAGAGTTTCTTATGTTGACCATTCATGGGATTTATTTTATTCCTTTCTCATTATCTAAGGTTTAACTTAAGAATATTTTATTTACTACTAAGTATAGTAAGTTAGCCTTTCAGTTTTAATTCAATATTGTAATGGTTTTTAAAGTCTTACAAAATTCCCTATGTTGAGTGTAACTACTTTCACAAATACTAAAAAAGAATGAATATTTTCTAGGTTCAACATAGTAAAGAATATTGAAATTTTTCTCAAACTTTTTTTGTAGATTGGATTAAATGCTCTAAGGAATTGGAATTAAAAGTACTCTCTGATTAGACTTATACATGTTAAAAGAGGAAACTAGTAAAATAAATGAAATGTTCTGGAAGGATATTCAAATTATAAACATATATATATATATATATATGAATAGGAGCTATGAATAAAGTAAAAAAATAACATGAATCTACATAGAGCCAGCATCTAAGTGACTATTTTCATAGCCCTAATATGTCATATCATAGTCAGAAAGGATTAAGGGCTATAAAGAGCTAGCATGTTGATCAATAATGATTTACACTGCATAATTATATTCATATATTTAGAACACATGCTGATCAAACTTACCCCTTTCTCCCTGCCCTGATCATAGGTGTATTTTCCTCTAGTAAAGAAGTATTCATGTTATTTTGTTTGGTTTTTATCATCTGAATTGAATTGTATCTTGAATACAATATTACCTCCACAAAGCTGAACAATGAGAACTTATTATGTGTTATATAATTGACGACTTCACTAAACATTATCCGGATGAATGACAAAATAGGTCTTCTTAGGAAGTATATAACACAAATGAAACTTTAAAACAGGAATTAAAAAAGTCACATTCTGAAGATAAGGAAAGAAAGTAAAACAAGAATAAGAAAATTTAAAGATAATTATGTTAAGGTAGTAGATTTCAATTGTGCTGAGATGTTTACAAACCATATGCTTTAACTTTAAAAGAATATAATTACAGCAGTTTTTAAAGTAAATGTCTCATCACGTATGGAAATAACAATTGCTTGCAATATTTGGAAACTTCAATTAGACTTTATTGAACAGTAAAGTTTACATCTATTGAATGGAAGTATTATTCAAGATCTTCTGGTAAAAGCTCTAGAGTCAGAGTCCAGACACAGGCTTTGGACCACAGATGGCTCAAGGTAGTTCTTTAATATGAGCAATGACTAAACAAAAATGAGATGCTGGTGAGTGGCTCACCCACCAAAGGCAACTAAAACACAAGGACTGGAATGCAGAAGATGCCAAGAACAGATGGGACCTTCCATTCTCTGTGCTTAGCATGTAATCCATGAAAAAAAATCACTCTGCTTTCCCAATTAGTTCCATATTGTTTAATTCTACATTCCTGGGCTTTTTCAACTAAACTTACTTTCTTAACACTAAACCCCAATTCATTCATTAGTAAAATATCAAGTGCCATAATTTCTTGTGTATGTCTTTAGTAGAATTGAGCAATTTTTATTAGATAAAAATGTCAGCATTATCAACACTGAAATTTATAATCAGTACTGTCTTCATATAAAATTTTAACCAAAAACTTTAAAAACTAGTTTCATATATGACTTCATATTAGGTGCATAAAATAGAATTGGGCTAATAAGAATGAAATCACATGTTTCTTCTGATACCATTTAAGAAATAATTAGACCAATACATTTATACAAAAAGCCATTATTATCCCCGGAGGGTATAATCTTGGGTTTTTACTTGAAATAAGCCAGCAAGTTACAATCATGACAAATAATGTAATATTAATATCACAGTTGGAGGACTGTTCTCTGAACACACACAGCAGAAGCAGAAATTATAGCCCAATTTTGCTTAGAAACGCCCTATTCCATCCTAATGAGTATGTCTAGCTTCAAATACCACAGGACAGAGTTAAGACCATAATTAAAATGATTGTACTATATTAAAAGGGCATGCAACTTTGCATGGTAAAGACTGTAGGTCATCTGTGAAAATCATTTAAAAATGGCACCGCTAATTGGGCTATATTAGATAGGTAAAGTATTATTCAAAAAGGTGTTTTCTACTTCTCATTAAACTCAGTGCTCAATAACTATAATAACTCAGATTCCAAATGGAACATCATTCTTAAATTCCTACCCAACTCCATATAATGTAAGTGTAAACCAAATTAAGATTATATCATGTTAGTTCAATTTGTTTCAACAAGGGTGCAGAATGAAGATGAATTATTTTAAAAAATGAACTAGCCAAAAGCTCAAACTCAAAGATAGATTCTGTGTGTGTGTGTGTGTGTGTGTGTGTGTGTGTGTGTGTGTGTGTGTATGGGATGATAGAAAAGGAGGAGCATTCAAAGTAAATATTCTAAGGTTTCATTCCCTATTAAGGCAAAAATAACTAAAGATTAAGTAGTTATCATGACAATTATGAATAGTATCATGTTCTTTAGTTCTCCACTTTCTTCAGTATTCCTTGATAAAATTTAACATTTGATGACAGTGGAACTACTGTACTTTTCTTATAATTAGTATTTTTCATGTATACACATTTATGTTATTCTTTATGTTTTTACATTTTTAGGATTTCATAGAAATATTTAAAACTCCACCAGGAAGAGATTTCATAAAACATTTATTGAGCCAGGCACTGATGGCTCACACCTGTAATTCTAACTATTCAGGGGGCTGAGATCTGCGGATTGTGGTTCAAAGCCAGTCTGGGCAGGAAAGTCCCAGAAACTCTTACTTATCTTCAATAAACCACCAGAAAACTGGAAGTGGTGCTGTGGCTCAAGTGGTAGAGCACTAACCTTGAGCTGAAGAGCTCAGGGACAGGGCCCAACCCAGAGTTAAAGCCCCACAACCAAAAAAAGTATATATATATATATATATATATATGTCCTTGCAAACAATAGGCACAATAGAGTAAATATGTGTACCTTCTCTGGAAGCAGATGGAGACATTAACAACATTTTTTTGAAGTAATACTATCTTTAAATAGTTATATAATGGAGTTGACATTTAAGGAAGTAAGTCTGGCCCTGAGAGACAAAAGATCCATGTTTCCCTTATATGTGGAAGCTGGATTTAGCTTACAAACTGATAAGTGAAATACTATTCTTTTTGTAAATAAGTTTTTATTGTGAAAATACTGTACAGAAGGGTTACAGTTACATGAGCAAAGTAATAAGTACATTTCTTATCCAACATTGTTGCCTCCTCCTTTGTTTTTCCCTACCATCCCTTTCCTCCCAACTCCATAGCTACACTCCCCCCACCCCCAACTACCCCCCTTTATACCGTGGAGGAGGGACATACAAAGCAACAAAGAAATCACATAGTACCTTATAAATACATTAGAACCAATACCAAGAAAGAAAAAAGCACTTGTGTCCCTATCTTGGGGTTCATTTCACTTAACTTCATCTTATCTGGTCATATATACATAGCTTTTGACTTTTTCTACTTTTCCCAGACATATACTAGTTATTGCAAATAAGGGAAAACATGGGAAATGCTATTCTTTAAAAAAAATTCATAGGATCATGAGAAAATGAGAGACAATTCAAGAATTCAGAAATAAAAAGGAAATAACAAAATAGTTTTCGTGTTCTCAGTGCCTTGTTGTACTGACAACCTAAAGAGAAAAATCTAATAAACATCTGAATTAGTTGAATTCATTAAGTGATAAATATGATGCAAGTTTTTCCTTTATAAGGTTTTCATTAAAACAAAGTACTGCTTTGAAAATTATTGATTATTTTTTGGAAGAAAGTATCAAGATATATATGCCTTCATCTGTTTATTTTTATTTAACAAAATCGAGAATAACATGTAATTTATCTATCTTGCTAAAGGAATCACTGAAAATGCTGACTGTGATGAGGAATATAACCCAGGGATACCAGTCTCAGGCGTATATCCAAAAATACATAAATCAAGATACAACCTAGGCACTTACACACCCATATTCATTGCAATGTGATTCATCATTGCCAAGCTATGGAAACAGCACAGATATCCTACAAATGAGAAATCAGAGTGTGGAATATTTACAAAATGCATATTATTCAGCCATAAAGAAGACTGAAGTTATATGATTGCAGGGAAATATATAGAACAGAAGAACAGATATTAAATGCAGTAAGTCAAATTAAGAAGGGCAAAGGTTTCATGTTTGCTGTTGTATATGAATATGTATATGAATATAAGAATATATGTAAACAAACAGAAAATCACATAGACACAAACAAATGCACAGATACATACATATACAAATACCTACATTTATATCTATGTGTATATGTAGAACATGTTAGTCACTATGCAACTCTTTAGATAGTATGTTAGATGGTACAGTGAATCTGTGAATGAAGATAACAGAGACAGAAATCTGCCGAAAAGTAAATGATAGTGGGAATAAGTGAGGGGTTTCATCTGATCAAAATATTTCATATGCATGGGCTAAATACTAATGATGAAATTTCTTTGGATTGTTAGTGTTCACTAAAAAAGAGAGTAACAACTGGTTGCCAGTGGCTCACATCTGTAATCCTAGCTACTCAGGAGACTGATCTGAGGATAGTGTTTGAAGCCAGCCTGGGAAGAAAAGTACTTAAGAACCTCATCTCCAATTAACTACCACAAAAGAAGTCAAATACTTTCAACTGTGGCTCAAGTGGTACAGTACTAGCCTTCAGTACAAAACCTCAAGGACAGCACCCAGGCCCTAAATTCAAGCCCCAGAACCAAAAATGAAAAAGAAAAAAGGGCCAAAAAATTACAAAGAAAAAGAACCAATAAATGAAAAAAATGGGGAAAAAAACAATAGAAATATAAAATAGATCCTGTCCAGTGTAAGGTAACTAGTGGGAGTTTGGGAAGGTATACAGAAAGAGTGAAGGAAGGTAAATATGGTCATGATTTCTATGTACATATGTAAAAATGGAACAATGCAGCTTGCTGTGATTGATTTGGGGAGTAGACAGAAGAAAATGAAATAAGAGGTATGGAGGAATGAGTTTGATCAAACCAAATTATATGCATAGGGGGGAAGATCGGGTAGGAGGGAAGGGGGATGGGGGGGTGGGGTATGAGAAGGGATGGGAAGGGGAAACAAAGGAGGAGGCAACAATGCTTGATAAGAAATGTACTGGTTATCTTGCCCATGTAATTGTAACCCCTCTGTACGGTATTTTCACAATAAAGAAAATTATATGCATAGATGGACATGTCACATATCAGTCTCCTTGTACAATTAACTAGTGCTAATCATGTATCAAACAAAAAATACCAATCACTAAACTGCTGTGATGAGATCATTCCTTTAGAAATGAGACTGATGAAGACATTTGCTTTATGATGAATCATGTGGTTTATGTCTTCTTCCTCATTAGAAATTACTATTCAATACTTTAGTTTCTCAAAACTCTAACTTATGCTGTATTTTATGGTTTCAAAACTACTGGTTCTTGTAAACATAATTTAAAATATATTCCCTGCTGCTCTGGGTAGTTCTAATTCCATTACAATCCTATATGGGCTTTGCAATATGTTTGCCATTAACTGATTGCTCTCATTTATTTCTGAGTTAGTATCTGTTAATATCTGTTTTGACAGAGTAGTTAGATAAACAGAATAAATTAGTATGCAATGTCTTGGCAAAAATTATTTGGCCTTCATATTTTTCATGATCAATTTAAAGAGTTAAATCAACAGACTTCTTTATTTGAAAATATCAGTCTCAAGCTAAGAATGTAATTTATTCATTTTTTATTTCATATGTAGAGCATATTTAAAATTTTATTAAATGCACAAAGCTACTCAAAGGCTTAAATATTATCATTTGAACAATCATAAAATATATTTTGTAAATAAGTTAAAATACAATATCTGTGTGTTTTCAAGAATAACCATTTACAAAAGAATCACTATAGAATATGGTTGCACAAACACACATGCATACATACTAAACTAAATATCCATACTCATACTAAATATACATATACTACATGAATATGTAGTATATATCCATCCAATTTACTTTCCAATTAACTTTGATCTTTCCCTAATTTTCAGAGATTATTTACAACTTAAGAGTCCAACTTTCCATCAAAAGTATTTTTATTTCACAAGTAAGTTTAGTGTTTTATTTGCTTCACTGAAAAAGGAATATCATAAAAATTCAAGAAGGTGGAGTGGGAAGGTGGCTCAGTGGTAGAGTGCTTGCCTCGCATGCATGAGGCCCTGAGTTCAATTCCTCAGCACCACATAAGCAGATAAAGCTGGAAGAATGAGTATGCTGTTTCTTTCTATGTTTTACATCATTTCTTATTTTATGTCAAAATAAAACGTAAAAGAGAAACCACACATTCATAATCGCCAGCTCTAATTAAAAGAATAAATAATTCTATCTGGAAATCTGTTAACATTTTCTTAGATCTCCATTTTCCCAACATCCTATAGTGAGTCTAGGGGACGCTTCAAACCAAAAGAACAGTGCATTACAATTTCTTTGTTCTATCCTCTACTCTCACTTAAGTGGAATATAGAATAAATAAAGCTTTCTTATGGATTTGTAAAATCCAAGGAACCGAAAATTGCATGAAATAATTACAGTGGCTCTCAGTATAAAAGACTAAATGTTCACCTGTTAGGCTACAAGTCTTTTTTTTTTAATTGGATTACAAGAAAGCTTCAGACTGTTCAGAGACTGTTCCTGAATCGGGGTATGAGCCAGGCTGCAAACATGGCCAGACCATCACACTTTAGAACTTTACTCCTAAAGTCAAATTTCTTACAAGAGGAAACAAAAGCAGTCAAGCTACATTGCATGGAAACTCCTCAAAGGAATGTCAGAATTAAGACACAAGCTTTAGAGGATAGAAGAGGACTAAATTTCTCAGTCACCAATCACAAATTCCCTTAAAACTAAAGGCAAAAAGAAGGTTCAGCTTCTATCTACACTCTAGGTAGAGATTATATTTTATGTAGTATGATTTCCTTTTGAATAAATGCTCTATTCTGGGATCATCAAAATAAAAGAAAGCATAAAAGTGAAAGAAAATAACAAAATAATTAGAAGTTCTAAATTCTTATCTATTCTTCATGTTCGTTTCTACTGGCAGTGTAGCAGAAAACAACCTCTGAGGGAAAGAAATACCGACAGCAATATTTCTTATGGTAACCTTGAATGCTATTAAGGATCTAAATATAGAAAGTGAAACTGAGTTGGAAATTTCTACTGAATACAGAGGAAGGACTTAACAAGGTTAGGATATTTCTTCCCTCTTGAATAGATACACTTCTTGTAATTTAAGATGAGCATAAACATGTTTCTTCAAATGTCAAGTAGGGTCACTGTCAAATTAGCAGGTTGATTATTTTAATCAAGTTCATAATATAAAGAATATGCAGTAGAAACACAGGCTCCTGGAAAGTGGACTAGAATTCTAGACTGAACCACTACAAAATGATATTTACACACTAGTTTCCTCTATGAATCTCATTGTTGTTAAGTAAAATGCATTGTTTTGAAGGATCTTTAAGTGTCAAGCCTAGTTATATTCACTTATTTTATTTTTCCTGTTACTTTAAAGCTCCTCTTTTATTTCCTTTATATCTTCTCATTATATAGTTAATTTACAATATATGATGGTTCATTATGACAGTTCCATATATTATAATTTGATCATATTCAGTCTTCTTTTCCCATTCATCATCCTTGGGAGTTCTCTTCTTTTCCATGTACTTTTTTTGTTCCCCTAGATTCTATACAAAAGAAAAAATATGGAATTTCTGTGTTTTTACTCTGGCTTTTTTTCACTTAACACTTTAATTCCACCCTTTTTTTTACAGACTACAAAATTTCATTCTTCCCTCTGATCAAGTAAAGCTACACTGTATATATATACTACATCTTTTTTGTCTACTCATTTGTTGATGAGCACTTGTACTGATTCTATAACTTGGGCACCATAAATAGTGCTATGATACAGTAATAAGCATGCAAGTATCTATATAATAAGATGACTTTTACTTTTTGAAGTCATGTACTAAGAATCATGTAGCAAGAATATAGCAGGAAACATATGGTAGTTTCAGTTCTTTAAGGAACCACCATACTTATTTCCATATATACTGCACTGAATAACATTACTCAAAGTGTGTACATATTCCTCTGTCCCTACAATCTCCCTGATATTTGTTGTTTTTTTTTCTTCTCAATGGTATCCATTCTTACAGGGACAAAATGGAATCTCAATTGATTGACTGACTGATTGATTTGCCAGTCCTAGGGCCCGATCTAGAGGCCTGGGCACTGTCTCTGAGCTTCTTTTACTACCACTTGAGTCACAAAGCCATGTCCAGCTTTTTCTGTTCTTGTGATATTCGGATTCAAACCCAGGGCTTCAAGCATGCTACGCAAGCACACTACCACTAAGCCACATAAATTTTTATTTGCATTTCTTTGATGGTTAAATATATTGGATACTTTCAAGTACTTATTGATTATTCTTTTTCTGTCAAAAAGTATGGATCCATTTTATTTGCCTAATTTTTATTGTTATTGTAAAGGTGATAAACAGAGGGGTTATAGTTACATAAGTCAGGTAATGAGTACATTTTCTTTTGAGCAGTGTCGCCTCTTCCCTCATTTTCTCCAAATTTTTCCTTTCTGAACCCCCTTCCTAACAGATTGTATAGTCCATTTTCAACATAGTATGTAGTGAGTAGTACTTCAGTATTTGTTTACCCTCTTCCCTACCATTATTGAAATCAACTCCAAGATCTGGAAGCAAGAAATTTTATGCTATTTTGCTTCTTGTTGTTTGTTTTCCTCCTTCATCACTGTTTTTGCTTTCAGTACTTTTTGTCATATACCTAATTGTTAATTTATTATTCTTTTAGTGTTTCTTTAAGTGTTTGATTCTGGATATTAATCTCATCAGTTAAATACCTACCTTTACAAAGGAGGAGGCTGCAATGCTTGGTAAGAAATGTACGCATTATCCTGCCCATGTAATTGTAACTCCTCTGTACAGTATGTTCACAAATAAAATTAAATTAAATTTAAAAAAAATAAAAAAATAAATACCTTTTTTAAGCTATTTCCTATGCTTAGAAATGTTTCCTTTGCTATGCCAAAGCTTTTTAATATGATGTAATCCCATTTGTTAATTTTGCTTTTTTATATCCTAAGCAATTACAAGAACTCATCTCTGCCTACAACTTCAGGTGTTTTTTTAATGTTTACTTTTGTAGTTTCAAAGCAGAAGTCCTATATTAAGGACATTGAGTCATTTTTTCTATCTTTTTCTTTCTTTTGTGCAGAAAAAGAGATAGGGAACTAACTTCATGTGAATATTCAGTTTTCCTAGTACTACTTGTAGAACAAGTTGTAGGTTCTCTGACATTGGTTTTTGGTACTTTTGTTAA
The DNA here is from genome assembly GCF_024711535.1 of Dipodomys merriami. Classification (NCBI taxonomy): domain Eukaryota; kingdom Metazoa; phylum Chordata; class Mammalia; order Rodentia; family Heteromyidae; genus Dipodomys; species Dipodomys merriami. The sequence goes on along the minus strand of NW_027206512.1, from coordinate 40,347,184 downwards.
TAATTAGATTGCTCTACTTTTTGTTGTTGTTGTTGGTTATGGGGCTTGAACTCTGGGCCTGGGCACTGTCTGTCAGCTCTTCAGCTCAAGGTGAGCGCTCTACCACTTGAGCCAAAGCACCACTTCCAATTTTCTGGTGGTTTATTGGAGATAAGAGTCTCACCAACTTTCCTGCCTGGGCTGCCCTTGAATCATGACCCTCAGATCTCAACCTCGTGAGTGGTTAAGATTATAGGTGTAAAACAGCAGGGGCCAGCCAGATTTCTATACTCTTCTGGGCTTATTTCTGAATCTATTCCACTTATCACAAAGTGTGTATTGTGTCATAATGATGCCACTTTTGATACTGTGGTCATTTGTTAAAGTTTGAAATCAAGTATTATGATAGATCTAGCATTACTCTTTCTTGGTCAGGATTGCATTACGTATTTGGGATTCTTTTTTGTTTTCATACAAATTTTAGGATTGTTGTCTTTCTATTTCTGTGAAGAATGTCACAGTCTTGATAGAGATTGCCTAGAATTAATAGATTGCTCTTGGAAATAAGGTTGTTTCAACAAGAATAATTACGTTGATTCATGAACATAAGAGTCTCCATTTTCTAGTGTGTCCTTCAATGTCATTTTCATTGTCAGCTCATTATCTCTTCAGTCAAGTTCAAGTGGTTTTTTTTTTGTTTTTGTTTTTGTTTTTTGGCTGTTGTAGATGAGAGTCTTTTCTTCATTGAGCTAATTATTGATATGCACAGAACTGTTTGTTTTTGATGTTTTGGAGAAAAATGAGGGAGACCATTAAAATCAAAGAAAACACAACTTTTTCCTGCATAATCTGTGAATTTTATCAACAAGATCAATTTATTCCTGAAGCACACAAGTTGTTTTCTGAAAACTTGAAATGTTGCTTTGCTTTGCTTTCTCAAGTTACCATATATACTGCATTCTGAATTATGATTTAAAAAAAAGGAAGCAGCCCTACGATTTGCACCATATTCCTTACAGCATGCCATAGAATTCAGGAACTAAAGAGGCATTTGAAAAGTCACTCCTCGAGATTGTTTAAGTGTGTTTATTTGTCTTAGTGAGTAACGAACCACAGTTCAACAAACATGATCAAGATGTCTGAATTCCCAATCGGTCACCTACTTGATGAGTGCCATTTAGCAACTTCCTTACTTTCTTTGTGCTTCAATGTCTGGCTCTACCACATTGGAGATGACTTACCTCACCAGATAGTTCTGGGGGCCCAATCCAAGTTTTGTTTCATGCAAGTGCATGTAAAGAGCTGAGAAAGTCACACATCTGTCCTTTGCATTTTCATGAAATATTTTATCCTGAACTCCAAGAAATGGAATCAAGAGGTTTTTCGGTTATTTTTGTTTTTGTTTTTCTCCTTTGATTCTGTCTTTATTTTAAGTACCTTTTGTCTTATATGTAAGTTTATCTGTTTGGGGAAGGGTAAGGGAAGTACACAGAAATAGTGGGACAAATGCAACAGTGATCATTACTAGACACTATGTTGAAAATGAACTACACAACTTGTGGGGGGCGGGGAGGGAAAAACTGGAAGTGAGGGAATGAAGACATTATCCAAAAAGGTATATACTCATTATCTGACTTATGTAACTGTAAACCCTCTGTACACCACCTTTACAATAACAATATATTTTTAATTTAAAAATAATATGAATAGCATCCAAATAATAAGTGTAATATGAGATTACTCAGACTGTTTCGTATATATCTCTCAAATAAGAAACACAAAATTTTTATTTGTTCTATATGTACCTGGCCACGAATTTAAAAATCAAATAAGTTATTAAATGATCTTTATGCTGTGCTTTAAATGCTTTATTGTGTTTTACTAATTTTCTGCCACTGCAATTCAAGGTGCTAGAATGATCTCTTCCATGGGCTGTTTCAGACACTGCATAAAGAAAGCTTACAGTGAAAAGAACAGAATTGAAACTGACTGAAAGAAAACAACTACTATACTAATAGCTTATTTTAATTATCTTTACATCCGCAAGATGCTTGGAGAAGTAGGTTAAAGAGCAAATGCTTTCTTGACTAAATGAATGGACCATTTTATCACAAGACCCAAAGTATCAAAAGAATAGAAGGGAAAGGTAATCCCTATATTAAATTCCCTCACTAATAAGTAACTAAAGTGAAATGCAGAAATCCTTGTAAAGAGGAAGCTTTATTTTATTTTATTGAGCTGTCGCCTTGCTTTGTAGTCTAGGCTATGCTCAAACTCGAGGCATCCCTCCCTAACAGTGGGATTATATTTGGAAACCACCACACCAGGCCTTGTGTTTTTGGTTTCATTTGTTTCTTGTTTCTTTGTTTTCAGTTACAAAAACACTACATATGAACCTCCTACAGTTCCTTAAAGTTCATTTTGAGCAGTTTTTGTTTTTTTTTTAAATTTTATTATAAACGTGATGTACAGAGGGGTTATAGTTACATAAGTCAGGTAAGGAGTACATTTATTTTTGAACACTGACCTCTCCCTCATTTTCTCCCCATTTTCCCTACGTGGCCCCCTTGCCCGCAAGTTATATAGTTCATTTCCAACATAGTGTCTAGTCAGTATCACTGCTAAATTAATTCACCCTTTGTCCCACTATTTCTGTGCTTACGTATCTCCAGGAGATACAGACTTAAGGGGAATCACTTGTCTAAGGCCCATTTTATAGTTCATTCATTTCTGGATGTGTTTCTTCTCATGTGGCCTTTTTCATTTAATTGTCAATATTTTTCCTTCAATTTTTCAAATGTTTTTTAATTTTTTCTAAGTGAGATATTTTTATATTTTTACATTTTTATAACATATGTTAGTTGTACAAAGGGATTTAACTGTGGTATTTCCATACATGAATACTATGTATCCCTATCAAAGTTAACCTCAGCCTCCATTCCCTGTTCTTGATATGATTTCAACAGCTTTTGTTATTCCTTCATATTACCTATCATCCAAGAATTTCACTGACAACTTTCATCTGTCACTGCAACAGATCTAGGGTTCATTTAACAAATTCATTTGTGATGATCTTTATTTTATGGGTGATTATGAATGTGTTTTCCCTTGGGATAAAGGTCAGACGATCTGTCTTCCTTTCAGAAATTTACCTGAATTTAAAAAAAAAAAAAACAGGAAAGATTAACAATCCTTCCCTAGTACTTTCATGTCTAATTAGATAGTAGAAATTTTTTAAGATGTTCTTATGAACAAATGGACATTTAATCAACAATACTATTGAGCGATCCAAAACTTTGCACACATTTGATCACCTAGGGAGAAAATTATTTCTCTCTGAGAGAGAGAATCCTAAAATGGTAGGGTAATTATGAATATTATAAAACTAAATGGTATTTCAGTCAAGTGGTTACTGATCATTTTCTTTGTGTCTGACACAGCTCTAAGTGTCATAACATGTAGGAATATAACACTGGCCTTGCAAATGAGAAGCTTAGAGTCTCCTAGGAAAAACTTTTAGACACAGAATTATAATTCAAAGCAGTTACTTCAATGTCATAAGAAACTTTAAAAGAGATTCTGTCTCACATTTCTTCCTGAATCACTTTTCAGGAAGAAAATGGCCAATGTAAAGAAGACACATATAAAAAGAGTGTAAAGAGGTTTAATATTGGCTGTTATGGATTAGTAACATTTCAATAAATGTTGAAGAAAGATGAAAAAATTACAAGATGCCTAGAAAACAAATCGAGTCAGAGGGAAAGAAACAGGAGAAAAAGATGTAGTAAAGTTGTTTTGCACAGGCCTCGGCTAAACCATTGACTAGACAGAGATAAGTCATTGGGAAGATTGAAAGCCCAAATTTTGGATGCAAAGTTAATAATTTTACGTAGATAGATACATAGATAGACAGATAGGTAGGTAGGTAGGTAGGTAGGTAGGTAGGTAGGTAGATAGATAGATAGATAGATAGATAGATAGATAGATAGATAGATAGAGCCAGTAGTGTGGCTTGAACTCAAGACCTCACATTCTCTCTTGGCTTCTTTGCTCAAGGCTGCAGCCTTACCATTTGAGCCATAGCTCTACTTCCAGTTTTTTGCTGCTAAAGGGAGACAAGAATCTTAAAGACCTTTTTGCTTGAGCTGAATACAAACAATAATTCTCAGATATCAGCCTCCTGAGTAGATAGAATTACAGGCATGGGCCAGTGATGGCTACCTAAATCTGATTCTTTAGGCAACTGAGAAAGCACTAAGCCAATACCTAGTATTTACATTTAATCAGACCTTCAACTTCTATGATTTTGTAATAATACTTCACCTGAGGTTTTAAAGGCACTGAAACTTTGATATTTCCATGTAGTAAATAGTATTTGTTCCAAACCCATATTTATTTAACAACACAATACAGAACTGCTACTACACTAATTTAGTTTTGTGGAAAATCAGTGATGTAACACATAACAACCTAACTAAGAGAAAGATCACGAGGATCAAGATGAAGTTACTAAAATAACATTCTAGAACATACCAACCAAAAGAGTTGTAAGGTACAAGATGTACTCATAATAATTAATATATCTACTTTATAATTTTGTGACTTTGGTTTATATAATCTGGTCAAATCTGGGGCAAAAAGAAGTTTATTGTATTTATTAAAACAATTATTAACCAAAGGAGGAGGGTGCAATGCTTGGTAAGAAATGTACCCATTATCCTTCCCATGTAATTGTAACCCCTCTGTACAGTATGTTCACAAATAAAATTAAATTAAATTAAAAAAAACAATTATTAAAATTAAAACTTTCAGTTCGTTTATACAAGAGAAGATCATGTATGAAGCATGGTGATTTAACAACAAAACCTAAAGGAATTAAAAATACATTTCTTTTTCAAGCCAACTGAAAGCATCATTAATTCTAAGTGTTTCCTTGACACCTGTCACCATGGTATCAAATCACAGAACTATTAGAAGAGAAGCATTAAAAGGAATTGAAATTCAATGCCTTTTTTATTCTATTGTAAGTCATATCAAAGTTTAGGAACTAAGAGAAATACTTGCAAGTTGTATTTTTTTATTCTAAGGTTAAAGGGGAACATTCAAAGAGTATCTTTGAAGAATTCCTGCAAATTGTAATACTGGAACTTGAGCTAGGATCAGGGCTGACACATTACCTGAAAAATTTCTGCCTATAGCATCAAACAGTGAATGAAGTTCACTGTAACACAACAAAGACAAAAGTCATAGATGAATAAAATGAGCTCTAAGAAGGACCAAGGTACAGAGGGAAGATGTTAGAAAACAATATTTTTTCCTTAAGGCACGCAATAAATTGGCACATGTGAATAGTTATGTACAAACAACAGCATGGTTCTACTAAAACCAAGCATAATAGAAGTACTGTTACCCATGATCCTGCTCTGAATTAAAATCTCATAGTATAAATACAAGCCCTTTAATGACTTCCAAGAAGACAGAAGTAGATAAATATTAGTATGCATATCTAAATTGATAGCCACAGTTACATCTAGCATCAACAACAACAACAAAGGGATTCAGAGCTTCAATCCTGAACAAGAAACATTTGTGGTGCTTGGATAATTAAACAATCATGTGCAAAAACATACCTAGACCTTACATTTTAAAAGGTCAACTAAAAACAGATCATGTAACTAAATATAAAATATAAAACTATAAATATTCCAAAAAGAGGAGAAAGTTTAGATGGATTTACCTTGAATTTGGTTTATCAGGTTTACCTTGGAGTTGCGAATCATTTTGGGATGCAACATATTCGAAACTAGAATCAATATCACCATTTTCCATTATATGGATGTGTCATCATTATCGAAAACCTCTGAGACAAGTGCCCAAAAAAACTGATGAGGTTTGCCTCTTTTCTATCGGTGTGACAATTTAGGCAGACGCTCTTTCAAACCTTCCACCTATGGGCTTATAAAACATAGATACTACCACAAGAACCATCACACACCTGAAGACATTCACACATTCATATCCCATTAAATCTATCACTGGAAGCTGCTATCTTTTTTTTCCTTTTGTAATTGTTTTTATTGTGAAAATATTGTACAAAGGGGTTAAAGTTAGGTGAGCAAGGTAATGAGTACATTTCCTATCCAGCATTGTTGCCTCCTCCTTTTTTTTCCCTTCCCTCCCACTTCCTCAGCTACACTCCTTACCACCCACCTCCTCACCCTCCATCTCCCACCCCCAGCCCCATCTAAACTGTAAAGGTGTTTTTTGTTTGTTTGTTTGTGTAGGTCATGGGCCTGAACTCTGGGCTTGGGCACTATCCCTGGACCCTGTCCCTCAGCTCTTCAGCTCAAGCTAGCGCTCTACCACTTGAGCCACAGTACTACTCCTGGCTTTTTTCTGCTTATATGGTGCTGAGGAATTGAACCCAGGGCCTGCAAGGCAAGCACTCTACCACTAAGCCACATTCCCAGTCCCAGAAGCTGCTATCTTAAATTATAATAGAGACTAAATAACAATGAGCTGCCAGAATAGATATAATGTTTTTATCATCACTTTTTGTTACTCTATCAAGATGATATGACTGAAGCCTCTTATTTGAGCAGTCAAACACAAACAATGAGATTAAGAATAAAAATCAGGATTTCAGACATTACAGTTTATTCAATCAATGTCTAATTCTAATCTTACTTGAAGGAAAATTGGATTACACATCAGACACACTCTGAAATATACCCATTGATCGCTAAAATTCAGTAACATTAATACTATTTGGTGAGATTAAGTGGAGGTTCACATCCGAATGTATGAAGAACACCAAATAAATATACAGAGAGGAAGAAAAACATTGTGCAGTACATCACCTTTTGGAATTAGTCAGCAATAGAAAGATAAATATGGATTTTGGCATCTAGAATGTGAACAGATTTTGATGAGAAAGCTGTTAGGTAAACTATAAGGTAAAAAGAAATTCTACAGTCAACAAGCAGTAAACCTTGTTAAACTCATCTCAGTCCCTAGGTATTTTCAAAATGTCTTTCCCTCAGAAAAGCAATTTCAGCCTACGTTTATAGTTAAATATGAAGGTAGATGATGATATTTTGAAAAAGTATTAAAGTTTCCATGACCAATAATAAAACACACTTTCTAGAAATCTTAGCTTCTGATACATTTCATTGTCTGCACAGGGCTTCTTCTAGCTTGATTTTGCACTTGACTGGACTTCAGTGAATCATCAGTATACATACCACTCACATCTTTCTACATTTTTTGCAAACTTTTGCACAAGCTGGTTATTCAGGTTTTCTGCGCCAACAACTACATTCAAGTTGAAATTGTATATGCACCAGTAGATGGGAGACATGGAGTGTAAAGGAATATTTCTGAGGAAGGGATACATAATCCTTACAAGCACTATAATAAAAATGAATTGAAAATAGGAGGAAAAACTCCATGATTTTTGTAATTGATTGAACAGAGAAGATTTAAACTCTTTTTTAGTTTATATTGCTACTTCTGATTAGGTCATGTTTAGCTCCTATGAAACAATTTCCAAAGAGAAATTTTTGCCTTTTTCCATATCTGAGCAGCTTAACAGCTACTGAAGTATCATAACAGCTTCTTCAATATGTGATTCTAACCTGCCAGCAGAATTCACCACACACTTTATGAGGAAGAATTTGTATATTGTTAAATATTGACACTTTTGAGGTTTCAGAGTTTTGCTGAACTTAGTAGAAAACCACTTTTATTCATGCTATAGAGTTATAATAGCATGTGAACTCAATTGTTTTACCAAAATTTCTTTTCTATGAGCTTTTCATTTTGTTTGTTAAATAAACAATATAATATTAATTGTTTAGAATGTAACTGAAATACATACAAATGAATCATATATATTCTAGGTTTAGAATACTCAGTTATTTCAGAATAATGAAGAAAATACACTGACTGCATAAGTATCTTGACACTGATGGGCTTTGTTTGTCTGATTCTATTCTCTTAAATATAAGCAAAAGAAAACACTAAATTTTTAAAAACAGAGTTTATACAAATTCATTTACAAAAAGTACCCTGCACCCTTTAAGCTACTACTTCTTTTTCAGTTCCAGTTTCTCAAGAGAAAGATATTTTATGAACTCAAACTTATTTCTTGTCACTAAAGCGATATCCTGAGTTAAAAATCATAACATTTAGAAGCAATAATCATTTGAAATGAGTCTTATCCTATATTTGAGGACACAGAATATTTGAAGTTTCGAGTTAAAAATGTATCAAAAGCACATCAAATGTTTTACCATTAAGTGCAGCATTTGTACATGGTAGCATTTAGGTCATCAAAATTAAAAATGAGTTAAAATTTACATATACAGTATAGCATTTTTAAATTAAAAATGAAGCAACCTGTATGCCAAAAAAATCCAAAATCATAAAAACAAAATAAATTGGATTGTAATATTAAGACTGAGATTATGTGGCTGTTAAGTAACAGGAATTCTGGCTAAGAGAGGTATTAGAAAGGAACAGTTAGTTAATTTCACTCTTACAAGTCTACTGAAAAGTGAAGGCTAGCCTGCCACAAAGATCAAGATTTTTCTTTATACCTGTTCTGACATCTCTAGAAGACTGCTTGTATTGTTGGCAGACATGGTTCAAACATCATGTTTTCGTTTAAGGCAGAAAGTAGGAAATAATGATCAAAAATTTGAGCAAATTAGTATCGTTCATTAAAAAAGCAAAAACTTCCAAGGAGTCCAGGATTGGACTTCTACTACTAACACATCACTTCAGCGAAGCGATTATAGCTGGAAAGAAATTGTGAAAAGTGAGTATTTCTATTCTAGTATCAGTTCCTCGATATGACAATAAAGAAGGAAGTAGAAATTAATGTTGACTTTGCCACTTAAGCATCATATTATTCAGAGACTCCAGAAAATAGACCCAACAGGATATATGCATATACACACACACATACATATGTATATATGTATAGAGAGATTCATCATCAATGATTGACTCACTCATATTAAAACTAAGTCTGAGAATCAGTTATTTACCAACTGCAGAGTCAGAAAAACTACTGGTGAAATTCATTGTGAATTACTGAGAACTGAGCAGAACAATGGTGTAAATCAAGAATTGTGTCTAGCAGCCCCAGAACCAGATGCACTAATGTCAAAAGGCAGGAGAAAATGAATGTCTCAGGGCAGAGAGAATTTAACTTTCCTCTCCCTATATGTTCTACCAAAACCCTCAACAGATTAGATGATACTCTCCTAACTTGCTCTTCTACTTAAAAAACAATACTAATCTCTTTAAGAAACTCTCCCAGAAGCACACGTAAAGATACCATCTGAACAATGATCTGAGCAGTACTTAGCCTAGTTATATTGAAACAAAAAAAATTAACCATCATAACCACACAAGTTATATCTCTCAAGAAATTTACCTGAGAGCAGGGCCTTTATCTATTGATTTTTATATTTCTACTGCTTGGCACACAAAAATAGTGAGTAAGTGCTTGATGAATGAATAGAGTAACAAGGGAATGCAATATATATTTTGCTGCATATTAAGACTACCTGATATTACTCCCAAGAAAATATTAAACACAGAAAGCATGTCTGTGTGTTCTGTGATGTTAGTCCTAAAACATACATGCAAAAACATGTTGAAAATAAATTTTAGAGCATTATGCATATGGACATGCATACACACATACAAATATACACATATATACATATACATGCATATTTGTGTATATGTCATTACTGACCATCTTTGTTCTTCTTGTGAGCAGCACATTTGCTTTTCCTAATTAAAACAGCATCATTGCTCACTAGAAAATGTTTTAGTGAAATAATTGTTTTAGTCTCTTAATGAGCACAGTGTGTCGTGCACTCTATTAGACTGAAGATAATACAGTCCCTGCTCTCAAGGGGCTCACAGTCCAAAAAAAGATAAACAGATGTACTACAAATTATAGGTTAATGAGGCAGATGCACTAATGATGTTTAAGCTATTCTGAGGTCTTGGTGCAGGCACAAAGGAAGGTAAGAGGATCTACCACAGAGCAGGATGAAGCCAGATATACAGAGGTGACAGAAGAGCAGAATCATATTACAAGAACAGTTGGACTATAGAATCTTTCACTGAAGTAAAACTACAATGAAATCCCTGCTGTGGTAATGGCTTTGTTGTGAGTTCTGTATAATATACCTTGAAATTTTTCTATTGGGTAAAATTGAATAATTCTTCAGTTAAAAAAAAAGAGGATTTCTCTTACAGAAGAAAACACAAATGCTCAGTATTTACTTGTATTAATGAAGCTCCTTCTTTTCCTCTCTGAATGACCTCCATAAAACCAAATTTGGACCTCAATCACACTTCCCTGAAACCCCTCCTAAGTCTGGACTCAGAAAGAGAAGTCTTACCTGTTTGCTCTCTTATCTTCTCATGCTGTTTACCTTAACACATGATTATTAATTGTCCACTTTTCATAATGCTCATGGACTTTATTACTAGAGTTTATTACTAGAAGCTACAGAGACGAGTTATGTTACATTAAATTCCAACTCTGCTACTCAGTGGCTCTATATGTACGTATTTACCTGTTTATCTCTTGCTTTTATCATTTAATAAAATGTGACCCTTTAAAATAGCTATCTCATAGAATTGTAATGAAAATTATATTTATTTTTAGCTTTGTCTATGGTAATTTTTTTCTTTGGTAGGTTGTGGGGCTTGAACTCTGGGCTTGAGCACTGTCCCTGTGCATTTCAGCTCAGGCTAGCACTCTACCACTTGAGCTACAGCATCACTTTCGGTTTTTTGGTGGTTAATTGGAAATGAGAGTCTCACAGACTTTCCTGTTCAGGCTGGCTTTGAACCATGATCCACAGATCTCAGCCTCCTGAGTAGCTAGGATTACAGGTGTGAGCTACCAGCACACAGCTATGGTAACTATTATATAAGTTTAACTATATTAAAATTATTACCTTATCACCAATATGTAACATGACTCTTGCCATTCATCAGATGATTAATATGCATAGAACCAAAGAATGGAAAAATTACCAAATTTTTCCTCCCAACTCATTCATTCCATTTTCCCTGCCTCTTCATCTTTCTTTCCTAGTCCCTGTTCCCTCTCCTCCTTCTCTTATTCTTTCCCCTTCTTCTTTTCCCATTTCAGATCCAGTTAATACATCATTTCCATAAACCTTGAAGTTTTAGAATTGTAAAGTTTCACATACCTCATTCACTATTCTAAAAGGCCAGGCTTAAAGATGTCTAGGTCTATTTCTCATCAAGTACTTTTCTTTAGAAATAACAGAAAATAGTTTAGATAGCTACAGAAGAAAAGTAAGTAAAGATTACAGGCTTGGCAGAATTTGGATGATCCTCACAGCCATTCTATCAGATAAAGTGGTCAATATTCATTCATTAGTCTAGGCTAAGTGTAATTTTTTATATGACTGCACAGATTCTCACTATACATTGATGGGTAGTCTCAAGTCTAAAATATACAGTAATGCAAAAACATAAAATGGCTCATAAAGTAGAAAGAGTAACTAAGCTAAGAGGAGAGGCGAGCTGATTAACCTAGAGATGGCTAAGAAAAACAACAAATGAATTAAACAAAAAAGGAACAGAAGCAATTATCAAATATCTCATATATATATATATATATAGAAGATTTTTACAATAATGTATGTTTGTATTTTTTTTACAGGTGTACCACAAATTATATTTTTGTACTCAAAATTTTCATTGTGAGACCTCAACATTGGAGAGTTAAGACTTAGTAAACTGTTTCTTCCACATAGACAATAAAGAAGGCAACATGGTCAATAAAAGTGGGTAGAGGCAACTTGTTGGACAACACAGAGTTATATGTGGGGAGTTTGAGGAAAGAAGCAGTAGGATCAGCTGTCCTGAGAATTCTGCTGATGTCTGAGAAAAAGATAAGTGTCAATGACACTTAAGAAGTGACTGTTTCCATACTGTTTCTGTGGTCATCAAATTTACCACCTGAAATCTTAAATAGATTATCGTTTTGCAAGGAATAAACAAGACATTTAAGGCACACCTTGATTTGCTCTGTCACACTGTTATTCTTTATATACTTAGACCCTTTTCATGCCTAGATTCCAAATAATTCATTACATGATTGTGGAAGCTATCTTCTTGTGAACTGTTGAAGTACAAAATTGATATTCTCTTTCACTTTTGTAATAAAAAGGGAAGACTTTCAAAATGAAACTTTCCAAACCTTCCTTTGCTTAATTTTTAAAAACACAGCAACAGTATTAGGAATCCCCACAATTTCTATTATTCTGCTTTTTACTATGAAAATGTCATAAAAGAACATAATGTCTTCTTGAGCTTTGTAGTATTCAATCATTCTAACAGACCCTTTCCATATCAACATACTTGCTTATTTCAAAATGTGTGATTATTAATAAATACGAAATCATTCATAATTATTCCTCTTGTTATCATTTTATTTTATATTAATATATATTTCAACTTCAATTCACAAATCATGTATAACAATAGAGACACTAGCTCACTCATATTTCTTGTAGCACAATTCACAACAGCTAAGTCAAGGAAATAGATACTTGATGGCCAATGAATGAATCAAGAATATGTAGTACATAAATAACAAAATGCTGAAATAAGGATACAAGATGACCCATTGTAACAACAAGATGCACAAGACACTATGTTGAAAACGGACTTTACAACTTTGGGGGGTGGAGGAGTTGGGAAAGTGGGGAGGAAAGGGATGGTGGGGGAAAAACAAAGGAGGGGGTAACAATGCTTGATAGGAAATGGACTCAGGACCTTGCTCATGTAACTGTGACCCCTCTGTACAATACCTTTACAATGAATATATATATATATATATATATATATATATATATATATATTCACAAAGTTTGAAAACAAAATGGAGTATTATTCAACTATAAATAAAGATGAAATTATTCCATTTGAATGGAAATGGAGGTCATATGTATATATAATATGGTTAATTGTAGGACTGAGTGTGGGGATTAGGATGGGAAAGCTGCTGGACTAATATGAAATACAATGTACAGAGATGGCAAAGCAAAACTCACTGAAAGCTGTTAAATAGGAGGCAAGGGAGATGGACAAAGAGAAAGTTATTAACAGAGATCAATTTGATATATGTATGTATGAAAGAAATGGTGAAACTCTTTCTTTTTTTTTTAATTGTGATTTTTTTAATGTGAAAATACCGTACAAAGGGGTTACAATTACATGGGCAAGGTAATGAGTACATTTCTTATCAAGCATTGTTGCCTCCTCCTTTGTTTCCCCTTCCCATCTCTTCCCATCCCCCCACCCCCCACCTCTGTTTCCCCCTTCCCCACCCCTTCACCCCCCCAACCCCCGGCAAAAGTTATAAAGTTCGTTTTTCGACATAACGTCTTGCACATCTCATTGTTGCAGTGGGTCCACCTGTATCCCTAGTTAAACATTGTGTTTTTTCCCTTCCCCTCCACAAATTATACCAACATCAAATACAGTGAAAATAGGGGTGGGAGGGAGGGACATACAAAGCAACAAAGAAATCATCTTATAAATATGTTAGAAAATCACAAGAAAGAAAAAACATTTGAATCCTTACCTTGGTGTTCATTTTACCTAACATCAACAAATAACATATACTTTAGAAAATGAAGGACAAGCTATAAAAGAGGCTCTGTTCAGGTCATGAGCATTAGGTGGCGGAAAGTGAAGGTTGATTAGCAAGGTCTAAAAACTTCATGTATACCGAAATCCCACGGAACCAAACCATGTTGCAAGTTGAGATTTCTTTCATTTAAATCTGCACAGCTAAAAAACAAGAGGAATTTTAAGCAACAGCATGAACAGTGTTAGTTGTTGAAGGTTTCCTTTTGACATGTCAAGATAGTCTTCTAATATACCTTCATCAGACACACTTACTTCATCCCTCTCCCTCTCTGCTCTCCTTCCCAAACCAATCCCTAAGACTTCATTGCTCCATTTTCATACACAGACATAGAAAAGCCAGGTAGAGAGCAAACGTGTGGTCACGTGGCTCCTTTTACATTCCTTCTACCTGCAGAAATCAACTCGAGTTTATTTTCTTAACTTGTAGACCAGAACACAGAGATTTTAACTGCCTGTAAACCTTTGAATAAGCCTTTTTGCTCAATGAGTTAGTGCCTGAGAAAGGACTGGAAGGAGAGACGATGCTGAGTCTGCATATCTCCATCCTGTCTTAGAAGTGTTGCACACTGCCGTACATGGCCTTTTTTATAGCAAAGCATTGAATGCTATTATAGGACTATTCATTGATTGTATCATTTGGAATATTAGCAGAACACAAATTGAACTTGTGGAAGGTTCACTAGATGGTTTCAACTGTTGCTGACTCAGACTAGCTACAATATCAAAATTAAACCTCAGTTAAATGGTTTCAGTGTGCTTGGAGAGCACTTTAAATTGCTCCAAATCACCTTGGTTTCCCCTGCCAATATTTATGAGCATCTAAAGGTTAGAGGCCCTATTAAGTCTGATTCGCTCGTATAAAGTACTACTTTAAAAAGATGCATGGTAAGTGTTTTTTTTTCTTTTTTTTTTTCTTTGGATCACACTAGTGGTACAAAACTTCAGTAGTAGTAGTCAAGGGAGATGATTGTAAATGGTGGATATAACTTGCCTGCCAGGTTAAATGAGGGGAATTTTACTGAAACTGGTTTACATGCGAAGAAGAGTCTAGCTTCATCATAATTTCTTCCTTGAACATTGCAATATAAATTTTATTATGAACTATAGCTCTGTACAGCTGAAAAACATCTATTTTTACTACATGCCAAAAATACCACTAAATGATATTCATGAGATAAACCTAAATATATCAAATTGTCAGAGGAGATACAGACAAAAGGAGCACTTTCTTCCTAGCCTACAAAGTGAGAATACTGATCACCACTAAGATTTGGAAAAGTGCTGACACCAAATCTTAGTTCCTTCTGGAAAGAATTATACCAGGAAATATGGAAGAGTGGTGATAGTGTGACAATATAGGAGCACTGTACTTCTTCCGTACTTACTAACTGTACTGAGTACAGTGCTATGTATTTACGTGAGTGTTTTATTTTTAGGTGCATTACAAGGACAAAGTACATTTCTGCTGGCTTTTCATGAATCAGATTAGATTTCAGTAAAAGGGACATAGGAGAAAAACAAAGGTTTCTGAAAATAAAGTTAAAAGAAAATAAAGAAAGTTACAAGTACAAGACAGATCGTGAAATTATATATTCCTTAAAAATGTACTACAGAGGCTGGGTAGCAAAGACTCACACCTGTAATCCTAACTACTCCGGATCTGAGGACTGTGATTCAAAACCAGCCCAGTCAGAGAAGTCAAAGAGACTCTTATCTCTTAATTAATCACCAAAATGCCAGAAATGGGGAGCAGTGGTTCAAGTGTTAGAGCACTAGCCTTGAGCAAAAACGCTTAGGGACCATGTCAAGGCCCTGATTTCAAGCCATAGGACTGGCATATACACACACGAAAAGATAAGCATTATTTTTTTTTCTAAACTAAAAAATTTCTCACCTATTAATTTGCCAAAACAGGGAAACAGAAAACCTAGAAACACAAATTTTACCAGTAATGTTATATGTAAATTATTTTCAATAAAGAGCAACTATTGAAGGTTAACCTGAAAAAAATGAATGAGAAAGAAATCTATCAACCTTCCTGACATTATGAATGTTAAACTGAATTCTAGTAAGCCAGTCCATAAATTCAATATAATCATAAATACAATCTAGCACATGATAAAATTGAGATAATCATGAATATAATCATACACTGACAATGGGATTTCTGAATGCAAATTATCAGCAAATTCAAGTATCGTACAAATTATTAATATTAAACAAGTTTTTCACATACCAGTATTAAGTATATGTATATATATATATATATATATAAAATATCTCTAGTTACTCTATGGTTTTGTGCCAATTAAAATATGAGTTACAAGAGAAGATAGCATTGTCCAATCATCTTGTAGGGCAATTAATTGTTATAAATTTACTTGCTCATTAAGTCCCCCAAATAATATTTACTTTACTGAATGGATATTCATTACAGAAATATAATTCTCAATAGCAAGCTCAAGAGAATCAGAAAGAAAAGTAACACTGATTGCCAAGCAACATGGCAAAGACTAGAGTTCACACACACACACACACACACACACACACACACACACACACACACACACACACACACACACACAAACTCCATTTTGATGACAGCAGGTGGAACCATGCCCTTCTACACAAATTAAGAAAGGGAAGTTGGGAAAGATCAAGCAACTGGCCCACGTTGATAATTTACAGAATTAAAATCTGAGTATATGCCTTCTTAGAGCTTCTAAACTTTATGACCTCAACACATACTTGTAATCTATCTCAAAGAAAATTTAGGGACTGGACTATAACTCAGTGGCAGGTTGATTAACATTTCTGAGACTTGGTGCTACATTCCTCAACACTGTTGATATTATGCTCACCTTTGGTCCTCAGCTCCACCCAGACCTGGGGCCCCTCCCATTCCTGGAGTTCTCACCATACAGCTGGCCCCTCCTTCTCTCTGCCCAGATCCACATGGGCTCCCATCCACCTCAGTTCTGACCCTCAGACCCTCCTGCTACCTGGATGGGGAAGGAGGCCATGTGCTCCCTCTTGGGGGAAATATGGCTCCTCTAATAAACCTTATAAAAATCTTTTTCCTGTGCCTGCCTGCCTCTGCGTGGTCCCTGGGATGGATGTGTGAGACCCTTCAAACACTCTCACTTGTTTTTGTTCCCCAAGGACAAGAGAAATCCAATGTTTTATAGCATATGCCTTTCCTTAGTATATTTATTATGACCAGATTACATGTTAAAGTCATTGTCTTTCTGTTTCTCCATTTTATTTACATTTTTGGCAGCACATTAGTTTAAATCAGAGACTCTACCATTTGGGTCATACACCTTGGTCCTTTTAACTTTTGTTATTTTTTTGGATAAGGTCTCAATTTATGCCTGGGCTGACATAGACACTAATACTCTTGTTTTTACTAGCCATACTGTAGCTTAAATAATAGGCATGTACCACCATGCCCAGATTTTTATTGGTTGAAATGGGGTATCACATTTTTTTTTAAATTTTAGCCTGAGCTGGCCTAGAACTACCATCTTCTCCATCTTCCAAGTACTTAGGGTTACAGGTATGAGCCACCTTACCTCAATCTATTAACACTTCTTTAAAATAAACTTTTATTACAGTATTTTAGTACAGCAGATTTACCATTTAACAAAGCAATTTATGAATATAATGCCTCTTTGTTCAATGCCATCCTTTTCAACATTCTCACTGATCCCTACCTCACCCACCCTATCCTTCACACTTCTTAATTTTGTAGGATGTAAAAACTGAATTATTGTCTACATTCTCCCCCATATCTCCTCCTCACAGTATAACTATGTTTAACCAACTGCTTAATACCAAGTCTTAGCATCAAACCTGAGTCTCTCTTACACCATAAGAGCTCACTGAGCTCAAATCCTTTATTTTCATATATCCTTTTGCTATTGCATGTTTGACATAAACAAAGCATTCCATCTACTGACTTTCAATGGCAAAACTATCCCAGGTTAAGTTCTCAAAATAACAAAAACAAAACAAAACAAATTAAAAAAACATTCAACACTCTTATTGATGATAAGTAAAAATGCAGACAACCATATCAATTAAGCATGAATTTACATGAAAATAGTGGAGGACCTCATTAACATACATGTGACAAGTATGTTATCAAATCAAAATAACACTTAGGTCTGAAAAAAAGCCTTGGCACAATGACACAAGGGTACTGGCTCTTAATTTGTGACTATCTAGGATTTTCCTTCACAGTAGTCCTTCACATCTATTAATGGCTGTTCAGATAGGCTTCAAGCACTAGAGATGTTTGAGAGAGGGAAAATGGTGTGACATCATCTCTTGACTTTCTACTTTTAATAAGAAATTAACCCCTTTCCTGACACATCCTGGAAAACTACCTTCTATGTGTACTAGCCAGAGCGGTGTGCTCTTTCCAAACCTAGCAGCAGAAGAGTCAGAAAAGTGAGTCCTTCCATTGCCAGGTAAAACAGACAACCCAATAAGGAGGGAAAAGGAAGATAAGGCCATGTGTGTGATCCCACCATTGGGTTTGTCCCATACACTATTCCAGGGAGATATTTTAAATATTCTTTAAATATTTTGTATTGGTCACTTATTTTCTTTTAATAATGAGCTAGTATCTCTTTGTTATAAAAGGAACAAAATCATTCTTTAGGGAGTAACAGCTAGGATTTTTTTTTGTAAAAGCATTGAAAGTAAAATACATTGGCAAATGATCTTAATATGTGAGAAAACAAAAGAATTCAAAGCAACTATTTCAGGTAAAATTTATAACAATTTATAGCATCTAATAAATGCAATTAATGTGTTTTAGGTTACAAAGCAGTCACAGCACAATGAACTGCAATGGAATTGCATTTTTTTTAAAAAACATGCTAAATTTCTTTTTTGCTTTAGCCATTCCTTTTTAATGTAAAAAGCTCATTTAATAGGCATGTTTTTATAAAACAGATAGACAGAATTTAAATCTTTTTTGTTAGGTTCAAAGAATTAGAGCCAAAAAAGTATTTCCATTTATAAGGACATCAAGAGAAAAAGATATAAAATGACATTTAAATGATACATTTTAAGAAATAACTGGAATTTATATGACCTATTCCTTAAAGAGTTAAAAGCACTTTTATCTATGTTCCTTATTGTTTAAATATTACCTGTAAATCAGGTTAAAAGGTAAACTTTTTCATGTACTAAAGCTGGAAAACAAGAAAATTTTACCCAATTGTCGGAGTCACCATGTCTTCTTTAATCCTGGCCACCTGTTCTCATCTAACAGAGAAATGAAAAGTTAAAAATCTCTGTGTGACTTGCCCAAAATAAAACGAAAAAGCAAAAGTTAAACACCAAAGCTGAAGTATTTTTAAAAAGTGACTTATCCCAAGTTACACAGTGACAAGTAATTTACTCAATAATCATCCACTGTGCCTCAACTATATCTAAGACACAGAACTGATGAAGGGCATACCAAAAGGCATTTCACTTGGCGACTATTGTTGCGAACTTTCAGCTCTATCATTTTAGACCAGATATAGGTCTCTCACAACATTAAAGCCTAGAGCAGACTCTAGAGGTCATCTAATATTAGCTCATTTCTCAGAACAGCAAGAGATCAGAATAATTCTGTGGTGGGCAGTCATCTAAACTGACTCCTCATCTATAAGCCATGTATTGGAGGAGCCAGATAGTACACACCCCATGAGGAAAAACATCACTCAATGAGCACTCCATTTATACATGAAAAGGTCTGTGCAAGTCCTGGAACAGGAGGTCCAGAGGAACAGAACCCATGTGCTCTTTAAGCATGAATGGAGATTTGAAAGTAGAAGAACAAATCACCAGACATGGAGTCCATGCTAAAGATTTAAGGCAATAAAGAAAGAAAAGAATGAGAAAAGAGCTTTGATGATAAACCATTTAAGAATATTTTCATACGTTTAGTGAAGAGAAGAAGGAAACATAGTTGGAAAACAAACAAAAAATACAGTGTAAAGATAGTCAAGACAGAAAACATCACAGAAACATTGGGAGGAGAGGATTTCAGAAGGGAAAAGAGATTTAATCAATAACTCCAAACACCACAGGCACATATGGAACCCATTCTATGTATACATTCCATGAGAAAAAAAAATAATAGTGAAAATATAGACATCAGACTGCTGAGTACTGAAAGAATGTGGACAATTAGATTTTGGAAATTAAAAGAAAACTAGAGACAATGATAACAAGAAATCACACAGATGATAATAATGTTTATTAAAAATTTCTGGATGTTGCTTTCACTATATTTGATGCCAGTATAACTTGTGGAGGAGATGGGGAAAAACCAGTTGTTTAAGGATACAGGCGGACCTGTTGCAACAATGAGAAGTACAAGTTGTCATGTCCAAAACGAGCTTTACAACGTCGGTGCGGGGGGGGGGGGGAGGAGAAGGGGGGGAAGGAGAAGGATTGGGATTGGGGGGGAGGGGGAGGCTGGGAAGGGATGTGAAGGGTAAACTAAAGGAGGAGGCTGCAATGCTTGGTAAGAAATTACGCATTATCCTGCCCATGTAATTGTAACCCCTCTGTACAGTATGTTCACAAATAAAATAAAATTAAAAATATTTCTGGATGTGGAATTTTATTTTAGATGTAGGTAAAGACAAAGGAGTCAGTGGAACACAGAGAGACTAAGGGTTTAAGCATCATTGATCAAAGATTAAGCAGGAAGAAATGGGATGTAATTCAAATGAAGACTCAGGAGATAGGGGACTGATCCCTTTTAAATAAACTGAGAAAGCTAGGACAAGTTACAATTCACTACCCCTAAAAGGACCAGGACACAGAAAATCTCATGAAGAAGCGTGGTTTGGGGACTTGAATAAATAATAAATTTTAAAGAATATTTTTGTTAAATATAGTCTTTCTCACAAAATGAATAAGAGCAGTAGAATTGTAGGAAAGAACTAACTGTAACATTAAATAACAGGAATCCCACACAGAAGAAAAAGGCCCAGACTTAATGAGAATATATTTGTTTCCCTAACCTATAAAGGGAGTAAATCTTCTGCTTCCAGCACTGTGTTATACACAAGAAAATATGTTGGAAATGATCTGTACAACTGGTGCGGGGTGGGGAGGGAAAGTAGGAGAAGAATGAGGGAAGGGGGTAACAAGTTTGACAAGAAATATACTTATTACCTTACTTATGTAACAGTAACCCCTCTATACATCACCTTGACAATAAAAAAAAGTACTGGAGTACAACATAATCTACCCTTTTCCAGAAAAACCAACCCTTTTCACATTTTGGAAACTGGAGTTCTATCAATTATTCTTTAATTCAACTTTTATTTTCTGTACCAAAGAACTCTAATTAGAAGCCACATAGTTTACTCTTAGGTCATAGTCTTCCACTCATAATACACTTTCAAATACTGCAACAAGTACTGCAATTGTTCATTTATTTAAGGACATTTATTTATTTTGTATCTTTATTACCAGAAAAAGCAGGCTCTTTTCAGCTATAGTTAATTTCTGAAAACAATCCTCTGTATAATCTCTTCAAATTCTAAATAAAACTCACAAATAATAATGTCATGCCCATCCCATAACAAATGTTTAGTGTATAAGTAAGACATGGCATTTAAATAGCCTCTGAAGTTCAGAATCTCTTTCCCATGTTGCTGCGTCTTCTAGTATTCAGTTACCATGATCAGACTGGTGAGAAAGAAAAGAAATAGTATATATCAAAAGTGATCCTATAATTCTGCAAGCTTAATCAGTTTCTTGGGAATTCACTACATGGTTAGTTTATTTTAGTTCAATGTATAACTTCTTTTTATAAATCTTGAGTGCCTTATGATGTCACTTGCTGTCATGAATAGATCCTGTCAGTTTATGGTGTTAAGGACTTTCAAATGAGACCTTCTAATTCCTACATTACTACAGTACTTTCCTTCTGATCACCATATCAGAAAGCTGTAGTTCTTTATAACTTCCTGGAATGACAGAAGTTTTATCATTGCTTGTTTTAACCATATTTCTCTAGAATGCATGTTCTAAGAGCTAATATATTGCTGAAAAACAAGGCAAAATTACAGGATAGGTCAATGGTTAAGTACATAGGCTTTGAAATTAGAAAGATCTGGGTTTAAGTGACTTCTATATAAGAAACTTTACTTCTCTGTGCCTTGACCATTTCATCTATAAATGGAGATGAAAATACTACTTAAATCATAATTGTCACTAAATTTAAAGGATCTGATATATGGAGGCTGTGTGACACAGAAGAACATGCTAGATCTTTTAAACAATTTAAACATGTCTCTCATCCTTTTAACATTTTCTAAGCTTTAAATTGTGTTCCCAGCTCTGTCCAGAAACTAAATCACCATTATGATATGTATATGGAATAAATGAATTCTATTTTTTACATTGGTAAGAGCAACATAGCCTTCCCAAAATAATTCTGTACAAAGGGCCATAAGATTCCACACACTGAAGTTATGACAAGATCTAGGTGATCTAGGAATGATCTCTTAGAATGAAGAACAACCCAGAGTTACATTTCTAACATCTTAGATTCTAGTTATACCTTAGTTTGATTTTTCATTTCAGTATCGCTGATTTAAGCTTTTCAACCTCAAATATTTATTTTTCTCTTTTTAGCACAGACCTTAGTTCAACAAAGTAATGTAAACAATAATCTACTAATGCAAATTTCCTGCTAGAATGAGAGTCCTTTAATAGAAGGTCACTAGTTTCTATTTCATAGAAATTAATTGCCCTATGACAGCTAAAGGCACTAGAATGTATCAAAAGCACAAATTCAATATTTTAAGATGAAAAGAAATGGAACTATACAAATACAGAAGTATTGGGTAGCATCCCTATTAACTATGTGAATTTAAGCAAACCTCTTGAGTCCTAGAATCTGACTTACTCTAAAGTTAACAAAGCTTAAGTTTCAAATTTGCCTTCTAGCTCTTCAAGGTTCAGATATGAAGCTTTAAGTCAAAACTAGGGAGAATTTGAGGCAAATAATGAAGAAAGTTATGCATAGTTAAAACAGTCCTAAGTCTCAGGTGTGTTCAGTGGTGTGCAAAGGTGTCTCAAGATTGGTAATGTGTGACCTTTTCACAATAAGCATCACTAGTGCTTGGCAGGTGGGTAAGTCTCTTGCAAATCGCCTTCCGGATTCCAAGATGAGATGGTTGAGAAGTGACTGTACCAAAGAATGGCTCAGAATAAAGAATATATATACAAAAATAGAAGAACACGGGATGCTGCCTTTTAATTCATCATTCCAAACAAGGAGCTAGTATTTCTCAAGAAAATGTACTGTGAAGTATCTCTCATACTTTAAGTGAAACTGATTGTAATCACAATCTTTATTCCACTAACTTGTCATGCCTTCCCTCAGGTCAGATAGCATTATAGTGGGTCCAGTACTTCAGGAACATGACAAGATAGAAATTCTTTAATGGGGAATATTGAAATGAACTAAAGTAATTTCCATTATCTTAGACATCATTGTGTAAAAGGGATCGCAGAAACACACCTACTGTCCATTGTAGCTTTATAGAACACATTATGAAGGAAAAGATATCATCACGATTTAAAGGTGTCCCTGTAGACCCAGAAGAAAGTAAGGTTGTGAATAAACAGTACATGAAGCAAACTTGTGGGAAATTCTTTCACCTATCAAATATTCAGTGTAAAACTGAGAATGGAAATTTCATCAACATGGTTTCTAAACTGAATCTTACTGTTTCAATAAGGAACTCAAGCCGGGTACTGGAAGACCTCACTTGGAAAACTAGCAACTTAGAAGGCTGAGATCTGAGGATCAAAGTTCAAAGCCAGTCTGGGCAGGAAAATCCCGGAGACTCTTAATCTCAAATAAAATACTCAGGAAAAGCTGGAAGTGGTGCTGTGGCTCAAGTGGTAGAGCCTAGAGAAAAGAAGCTCTGGGATATAGTCCAGTCTCAGAATTCAAGACTAAGAACCAGAAAAAAAAAAAAGGAACTCATCAGTAAAGCATAAATAATTATAAACATTACAACTATGTTTTGGGAGATGGGAAATAAGCAAGAGAATTTATTAGCATTATACTAATGATCACAAAGTATGAGCAATACAGCAAAATGTGAGAATATTTGTATGGAAAGTCACAGGCTTCATACATCCCCCAAACAGAAATACACTTCAATCCATCATCTGGAAAAAAATGGTAAAATTTTCCTTCTAGTTTTTCTATAGAAACATTAAAAAGCCATTTTATTATCTAGAAAATCAAAATGGCATGTTAATTTTTCAGGACTATCACAATAGGTTTTTTAGGAGAATATATAGAAATGTTCTTTCTCTAATTCTGGAGGTCAGAGTTCCACTTTGAGGCATCAGGAAGTTCAGCTTCCCCTGAAGCCCCTCTCTTTGGCTGGCAGTTGACACCTTTCTCTGTCCCGAGATGTCCCCTCTCTGTAAGTGAGCATCATTGGAGTCCCTTGATATGTCCTCCTCCATTTCCAGATAGATTGACTGGGTCACCCTGAAGGCCTATCTCAATTTAATTTTCTCTTTTAAGGCCTTATCTTCAAATGTCACATTCTGAGATCCAACAGAGGAGGAATTCAACAGGAATCCTGGAGTTCAATTTAGCTCCTCATAGACACTAAGCATGCAGAGCCAAGATCTGTAGGAAAAATGCAGCAAAGACATGTGCTAGATCATTATTGTTTTTTCATTAATAATTTTTAAATGTTGCATTTGGTTTTTATGGTTTGGTAATATGACTGATATTTTTATCATATCTCTAAAGTTTACAATTTCCTACCACTTATTTTCTCATTGGACATAATTTTGCACCAAACTTTATACTTGTAATTCTTTTTACATTCTTCTTTTTAAAAAAAAGACTCCTGATATTGTGTTGGATTGTGCCCACAAAACTTGGAGCTATAGTTACAAGGTGTGAGGATCCAAAACCAGTGTACAACTAAACAACAAGGAAGGAGAAAAAGAGGGAGAGGGGTAGAGAGGGAAGAACAGGAAGGAAGGGAAGAAAGGAGGAAAAGAGGACGGGAAGAAGGAAGGGAGAAAGGAAGGAAGGAAGAAAGGAAGGAGGAAAAGGGTAAAAAGAGAAGAAATTAAAATAGAATCCGTCCTATCTTTCAGACTGAATATCTTAATAGACTGTCAAATGTCAAGTAGTTAACCTTGAAAAACATTCCACTGGTATTAAAAAACATGTAGAATAAATTTCAAACCAAGAAACCAGCATTTTGAACAGAAATAATTATCTCTTCATCTTTGCTCAACAATATTTGAAATAACACAATCCAGATTTGTTGTTGTTGTTGTTGTTGGTGGTGGTGGTGGTGGTCTTGGGGCCTGAATTCAGAGCCTGGGCACTGTCCCTCAGCTCTTCAGCTCAAGGCATTTTAAATGTTTATGTACCATTCTATTAATTTTTGCTAATTCCATCCTATGTGATTAGATTGTTTAGTGCCATGACATTACTATCAGTAGACATGTTTATTGTTACATTTTTGTATTACTAAATATAACAAACATGTGTTAATACCTACTAAGAAATAATATAAAAACAAATAATTGTAACTTTGGTAAGAAAAATGTTTGTATTTGAATTTTCAAACCTGAAATTTTTCTGCTTTGGACAGCAATTCAGTAAAGATTTCCTACAACTTTGTCTTTGTTGGTAAATATATTATACCTCAAGATATTTGCTTATGTTTAATTTTTAAGGAAGTAGAAGTTAGCAAAGGCAGATTATTTGATAATGTCTCAGTAGTTCTTTTAACAACCCCAAATAACTGAAAACATTTTTTTAAGATACCTTTTTCCACAATGACATTTGTTAACAGAATTCCCTCCTTAATAATACACAATGTTGGATCATGATACAGAGTAAACAAACATGTCATTGTGTAAAATAATGTTCACTGTGTTTGAAGAACTGTGAATTTTTGTTTTGAATTTTTTATTATACAGTTTTGGTTCTAGAATATAATACATAATACATTTAACTTGGAGTGAAAAAAATATTTTTTAAGATGAACAGTTTGCAATGATCTTTAGATTTTTTTTACAGATTTCAGTATATCTACATAGCATATTGGATAGAGTAGATTTTTAATAGAAAATTTTATTGTAAGTTTTGAATTTATGTATTTTGAACAAATATATTGTCCTTTCATTATATATATACACAAAGAAATTCAATGTTTAAATAATTATGTTCTGTCTTCCCTTCAAGGATGAAGGTTACTTGTGGTTACTTGTATGAAAAAGGTAGTAACTGGAATTTAGATTGAGATGAAGTATCAACTTGTGACTTTCCCATTAATACTCTAAGTATACTAGGCGAAAGGAGATCATATAAGGTGAAGTTGGAGGATGGAGGGGAGGGTTCATACTCTGCAACAGTTAAGAGATAGGAGTAAAACTTTATAACATGCAGTGATGTGTGTGCTCTTTTCCTACCAAGTCTAATGAAACTTAATACTTGCCAGATACTACGATCCCCATTTGAGTAGATGATGGCTTCAGTAAATGTTCAAAGTATAGTGTTTGATGCCAAAAAAAAAAAAAAAACAACTTCAGAATATCACATCAAAACAATCAAATGTGTACAAAACCAAAATAACGGGCAGAAAAAATATTTGCAGCATAGAATTAAAGAGTTAACTATAATCCCACTTTTGGGCATTTACCCAAATGCTTACAAACAAGACCACACTAAAGCTACCAGCACAACTATGTTTATTGCAGCATTATTTACCATAGCTAAGATATGGAACCAACCCAGATGCCCCTCAGTAGATGAATGGATCAAGAAAATGTGCTATATATACACAATGGAATTCTATGCCTCCATCAGAAAGAATGACATTTCCCCATTTGTTAGGAAATGGAAAGGCTTGGAAAAAATTATATTAAGTGAAGTAAGCCAGGCCCAAAGAAGCATAGGTCCCATGGTTTCCCTTATTTGCAATATCTAGTATAGGTATGAGTCAAGCAGAAAAGGTCAGATAATGTGATGTTAGGAAAATGAACCCTTAAATATGTATTTTAATGTTTTCGTTTCTTTCATGCATATGTTTCTAACGCATTTATAAGATTATTTCTTTGTTGCTTTGTATGTCCCTCCCCCACAGTGTAACCCCCGCCTTCACTATATTTGATGTCAGTATAACATGTGGAGGAGATGGGGGCAAACAAGTCGTTTAAGGATTCAGGTGGACCTGTTGCAACAATGAGAAGTACAAAATGTCATGTCAAAACCAGCTTTACAATGTCGGTGTGGGGGGGGAGGGGGGTATAATTGGGTGAGGGGAGGGGGGAGGCTGGGAAGGGAGGTGAAGGGTAAACAAAGGAGGAGGCTGCAATGCTTGGTAAGAAATGTATGCATTATCCTGCCCATGTAATTGTAGCCCCTCTGTACAGTATGTTCTCAAATAAAATAAAATAATATTTTTAAAAAAAGTTAACTATATTTATTTTCTCTTTTAACAGCTTTTTATCATTGTAAAGGGGATGTACATAGGGTTTACAATTATATAAGTCAGGTACTGAGTACATATTTTTTTTTGCAAGTCCTGGGGCTTGAACTCAGAGCCTAGACACTGCCCCTGAGCTTCTTTTGCTCAAGGCTACCACTCTATCACTTGAGCCACAGCACCAGTTCTGGCTTTTTCTGTTTATGTGGTACTGAGGAATTGACCCCAGGGCTTCACGCATGCTAGGCAAGCACTCTACCACTAAGCCACATTCCCAGTCAATGGGTACATTTTCTTTTGTCTTTTTTTTTTGGGGGGGGGTCCGGTTGTGGGGCCTGAACTCTGGGCCTGGGCACTGTCCCTCAGCTCTTCAGCTCAAGGCTAGGGCTCTACCAGTTGAGCCACAGCGCCACTTCCGGCTTTTTTTCATTTTGCTTATGTGGTGCTGAGGAATCAAACCCAGGGCTTCATGCATGCATGCATGGGAGTGTAAATTTGTTCAAACACTTTGGAAAGCAGTGTGGAGGTTCCTCAAAAGACTTCACATAGAGATCCCCTATGACCCACTTTTGGGCATTTACCCAAACAATCATAAACAAGGCCATACTAAAGCTACCAGCCCAATTATGTTTATTGGAGCATAGCTAAGATATGGAAGCAACCCCGATGCCCCTCAGTAGATCAAGAAAGTGTTATATGTGTTATCTCTCTCTCTCTCTCTCTCTCTCTCTCTCTCTCTCTCTATATATATATATATATATATATATATATATATATATATAATTGAATTTTATGCTTCTATTGTTGTTTGACTGGAGCAAAATCTTGTATTTTCGTTCACAATTACTGCATCTTAAGCAATAGAGAGTCAGACCTCAACAAAGAATATCAGCTCCATCCAGCAGATGCTAGGGCAACCAATGAAGAAATACCCATGTAGTAATATCTAATCACAATTATTTTACTTAAATAGTTGATATTCCAAGATATTCCAATAGTACCATGAGGCAAGGAGTGAGCTTAACCAAGAGACATGATTAGAACCCAAAATGTCTTCACCACCATCCACTATTATAGGGTCAGATGGTCCCTAAACTAGGTTAAGGAAACAGATTAAAAGGGCACATTCCAAGAGGCAGATAACAGCATTCAGAAAGCAGTGAAGTAAGCCAGGCCCAAAGAAACATAGGTCCCATGGTTTCCCTTATTTGCAATATATAGTATATGTATGAGTCAAGTGGAAAAGGTCAGATAATGTGATGTCAGGAAAATGAACCCTTAGATATGTATTTTAATGTTTTTTTCTTTCATGCATGTGTTTCTAACACATTTATAAGATTATCTCTTTGTTGCTTTGTATGTCCCTCCCCCACAGTATAACCCCTGCTTTCACTATATTTGATGTCAGCTCAAGGTTAGCACTCTACCACTTGAGCCATAGCCCCACTTCCGGCTTTTTCTGCTTATATGGTGCTGAGGAATCAAATCCAGGACCGCATGTACACAAGGCAAGCACTCTACCACTGAGTCACCTTTAGCCCCCTGGATTTCTTTTTGAAAAGCTTAAAAAACTTAATCATTCAAAGCAGGTAAGTGCAGTTTAATTTCTCTAAGGTACGTCTTATTTTGGATTGTTTTGTGGGACCCATAAGCCCCAAGGCAACCATCAAGGAAGGCATGGAGAATGAGTGATTTTCCTGGGGAAAATCCTGGTAGTGTGATTGCTTAGGCTGACCTTATTTGACCTTCTGCAGAACTGTCAAAAGACAGGAAGAACTACAGGAGTGTACTTTGTTTTTGTTGTTGTTGTTGTTGTTTTTACTGCTTTCTTTTTTTTTTAATTTAATTTAATTTTATTTTATTTGTGAACATACTGTACAGAGGGGTTACAATTACTTGGGCAGGATGATGCGTACATTTCTTACCAAGCATTGCACCCTCCTCCTTTGTTTACCCTTCACATCCCTTCCCAGCCTCCCCCCTCCCCCCCAATCCCAATCCTTCTCCTTCCCCCCCTCCCCCCCCTCCCCGCACCGACGTTGTAAAGCTCGTTTTGGACATGACAACTTGTACTTCTCATTGTTGCAACAGGTCCACCTGTATCCTTAAACAACTGTTTTTTTCCCCATCTCCTCCACAAGTTATATATTTGCAATAACTAGGATACCAGACAAGCAGAAAGATGATGTTAAGCAAAATGAATCCCAAGATAGGGATACAAGAGGTTCCATCTTTGTTGCTGTTGTTTTTCATGTATTTATAATGTATTATGTGATTCTTTGTTTCTTTTGTATGTTCTTCCCCCATGGTATAACCCCTGTTTTCACTGTATTTGATTCTGGTACTCTGCATCTTGTATATACATTTTTCTAATATGGGGAGGGGAAGGGAAATAACAAAATGCGGAAATAAGGATACAGGTTGACTCATTGTAACAACGAGATGTACAAGATTCTATGTTGAAAATGAACTTTACAACTTTGGGGAGGGAGGGAGGAGTTGGGGAGGTGAGGAGGGAAGGGGTAGTAGGGGAAAAACAAAGGAGGGGTAACAGGAAATGCACTCATTATCTTGCTCATGTAACTGTAACTGCTCTGTACAGTATCTTTACAATAAAAATATATATTAAAAATAACAATAGAAAAGTATTTAACACTCCCAAAGTAGGTTTTAAGTTTTTTAAAAGTCACTTAAAAATGTGCTGTTGCCAGGCCTTGGTGGCTCCTCCTAGCTACTAAGAAGGCTAAGGATGGTGGTTCAAAGCCAGCCTTGGCAGGAAAGCCTTTGAGACTCTTCTCTCCAATTAACTACCAAATATTATGGAAGTAGAGTTATGGTCTAGTGGCAGGTCTTAAGTTTAAGCACACCAGCACACTGACCCCTCTGCCAGCTCTCATGCACACAAATATGCTGTTTATTAAATGGATCAAACATTTGATCAACTGGGTCTTCTGAATTACAAGAACAGATGTGGCCACAGCATTAAGCTTCTATTTCTCTTCCATCTGCTTTGGAAATCCCTTAAAACTGTTCGAAATATAAACAAAAACTATTCCAAAAGTGTTGGCCACATCTATCTTACTTTACAATAAAAACTAGAAAGTGTCTCAAAGCCTTTCTTTGTTAATCTTGGGTCCAATCATTACTCTAGCCAGATGTTTTAATGGCCTTGACCTTCCCTCCTTCTCAGAGAATAAACAGTACTACTGGTTTTTTTTTTTTTTTCCATTCCAAAACAGGTCTGCACTCTGAACCACCTTATGAACAAGTTTCCATAGAAAGGACCTGAACAAGAAGAAATGGATAGCCATGCTAGAAGAGTGGCACAGGATTTCATCAGTCCTGATTCCATTTAGGCCAACATAGTTTTAATATATTTGTAATTTGAAGCTAAACTAAAAATGTTATATTACATTTAAATTTAGATAGATTACCTTTTAGACCCTCCTCTTCATCCCACATTGGTATATCCAAAATACCACAAGTAAATATACAGTGAGTGAATTCTGAGATTAAAAGAGGGAAAATTTTATCTAGACCACGTAGCAACCAAAGGATATAATGTGTCAAAAACAGCTCAGATCACCATCTTCAAAGTATATTTTTGTACATTAGAAAATGGAGCTCTTCTCTTTTATTGAGTCAAACATGATATATGAAATACTAAGTCTTAAGAAAAGGATTAAAGAACATAAACATCATATGCAAATGATAGCCTCAACCACAGAAAAGAGAACATTGAAGTATAAAAATTGAAAAAGGACTTATTCATAATTGCAGTGAAGAAGATCCCATCTGTGCTTCTTGTCACATTATTTTTATCTTCAAATTTACATATTGTATTTACAAATGTTTCTGTTCTCAGGTTAAATTTAAGAGCTCAAGTTGGGCATTTAAATTTTTGAATAAAACATAACTACATAAATATGAGAACACAAAACTTGGATGTCAAAAGCATGTAAATACTTAAATTTTTTCTCTAATTGCAGTTTGATACTTGAGTTCAGTCCATGTTTAATTAGGCCATATACAGACTTATCTAGCTTAGTGTACAATCATCACTTCACAATTATCTAAATGTGTTACTTTTTTCTTATATAAAGAAATGATGCAGCCTTACATTTTCCCTATTTTATCAATATTATAAGTCATCTCAATTATTTAAAACATATATTTCAATAACAGCAACCTCTCATCCATCTCTTTCATTCCTAAACAAGCTGCAAAGACAATGTCCTCCAAGATCATATGTTATTTTAATGCACTGTAGAGTTCTCCTCATTCTCATCTCAATCATTACAGTAAGTGTGTGTGTCTATGTGTCTGTGTATGTTTAGAATGATGTTGTTATTTAGCCCACATTGGCTTTGAATTCATCGTCTTACTACTTTAGCCTCTTGAGTGTTAAGATTACGCATCTTCACCACCACATCTGGATTATGGTAAACTACAATTCTTTCATTATGCTTTAACATCTACTTCTTTTCACTTCTATTTATACATTTATTTCAACCTTGGATCAAATCTTTCGAAGCTCACCATCACCTGCAGAAACAATTTAAACGTTCTAGTTTATTATCAAGGACATCATCACATACTAAATTTATGTATGGTTCCGCTCTTTCATTACAATCTTTCATTACAATCCAGAGGAGTCTCCTTCAGTTTTATAAACAACTTCAGTTCTTTTTTTTTTTTTTTTTCATTTTCTATACCTATACGGACTGCTCTACCACTTTTCTTCACTACTGCCTACTGAATTCTCATACTTTAACAACTAATCTGATTTTACATCTTTTCTAATACTTCTCTTTACCTTTCCTGGTTTTAAAAGTGGTATAGTAAAGCAGGAAGCATGTTTCCTGAGCTTCCAGGTTATTTTGAAACCAAAATCCAATACTATCATTGCTCAACTCAAAAGGACAAGTTAAATCGTTAAGCCATTGTTTCATTCTCCAACATAGGTACCAATGTAACAATATGGACAGTACAAGATTAAATGCAATGGTGTATATAAAGTATTAGCATGGGGGCTGGGAAGATGACTCAGTGGTAGAGTGCTTGCCTTGCATGCATGAGGCCCTGGGTTTGATTCCTCAGCATCACATAAACAGAAAAAGCCAGAAGTGGTGCTATGGCTCAAGTGGTAGAGAGCTAGCCTTGAGCTGAAGAGCTAAGGGACAGTGCCCAGGCCCAGAGTTCAGGCCCCATGACTGACAAAAAAAAGTTTTAGAATGATTTTACTGGAGAATCTATTAAATAGGAAGTCCACATTTATAAAGATGATAATAAAATCGCTATTAAAATTATGGCTTTAGCTCTTTAAATGGCCCCCAAATATTTAATAAACAAAAATCTCTGTATGGGGGGCAAACTCTGCTTAAACCATGTCAGTATTGTGGAGTTCCGGGAAGATGGCGGAGGAGAAGCTGGAATCTGAACAAGCTCTCGCATAGAAAGTAGTTTTAGAATTCCAGTGAACAGTCCTAAGCCAGAGAATCACACCAAGTGTGCCATCACAGGACAGAGAGTTAGACAAGAGAGGGGAAGCCAAGGAAACACATCAGCTGCCGCTCCGGCGGCGACCACCACCGCGGAGTCATACCTGAGACACAGAGAGTCGGGGACGAAGGAGCCAGACGCAGCGGACTAGCGGATTCTACTCAACACCAACAAGAACCGACAAGGAGTGAACATCTTCATCCTGCTGTTTGCAGACCAGAGACGACCCAGGATCCAAGACTCAGCGTGAGTACAAGCCCGACATCCTCACTCCTCAGGGAGCAGAGGAGGGAAGGCCACCCCTCCCCCCCAGCACCGGTGATCTCCATCTTGGATACCGACA
The DNA here is from genome assembly GCF_024711535.1 of Dipodomys merriami. Lineage (NCBI taxonomy): Eukaryota > Metazoa > Chordata > Mammalia > Rodentia > Heteromyidae > Dipodomys > Dipodomys merriami. Next base: position 40,314,118 of record NW_027206512.1, on the reverse strand, counting down.
AAGCTCGGAGGAGCTGCTAGCTCCAGCTCAGGCCTTGGAATAAAATGAGTCATTTAGCAGGTCACAAGAACTTAACGGCGAAGTGACCTGCCAGACTCAGCTCCATCCAGGGAAAAGTCACCCAGCTCAGGCGCCAGCCATCGGAGTGCCTTGCCTCACTGGGTAACCAGAGCCAGAGGCTGCCCCTCCCTCTAGCAGCCACCACAATCAATTGAAAAACAGAAACCCGGAGAATGGCTCCAGACTGGGCGCTGTGAGCTTTATCACAAAATAGCCCCAGGGAAAAGCTACTGTTTGTTGAAAGGCCTCAACTCTACCCAGAACCTAGCCTCATCACCACATCCCCCTCTTTTGTGACTCTCAAAGCAGACCACCCTCCCAGAAAACTAACCTGGGAGGGGGATCTCAAAATCTTGGGTAAAGCAGAGCATTTTTCTGCCTCTTCCAACCAACCGACTTAAGAAACCAATCAAGCCACAGGACCTCAAGCTGACCAGAGACTCCAACAAGAGACTGGTTGCAGACAAAAGGGAGATACAGGATTCTTCCCACTCCTCCCCCCCCCCAAAAAAAAAATCAAAAGACTTTTTTTTTCTTTTTTTTTTTTTCTTCTTCTTCTTCTTCTTTTCTTTTTTTTTTGCTTGTTTTTTGTTTTTTGTTACCTTATATATATATATATATATGTATATATATATATATATATATATAATTTTTTCCCTTCTAAAACTTTTATTAATCTTTAATTTTTGCCTCTTCTGAAAAAATAATTGTTTTCCAGTAACTTTTTTTTTCTCATCTTATAATTTTTATTTTAGGAATACGTGAATGAGAGTTTTCCTTTCTTTTCTTGTCTTCTTTCTCTTTTTCTTTCTTTCTTAATTATCTTTTTGTTTTTTATCTAGCTCTACTGAACTTCTGATCTTTTCTTCTCCCTTTCCCATCCTTAAAGATTTTCACATCTCCTCTATGTCCCTCCCCTTCTCTGAACATATTCACATTCCTCTCTAAATAGACGGTCTTTTAACCTCTATAATAACATCAATTTTTACGTTTCTATTCTTTTTCTGGTCTCTCTTTATTCCCCTTTCCGTCTCTTCTTTTGCTCTCTCTCTCTACTTGCATCCTACCCAAACCATTTCCTGCACTGTGATTAGGACATAGTTAACTCTCCCTGTGCCTCCCCACACCAATCTATTCCCATTTTTTACCCACATCTCTCCCTAATCCTAATAATTTCTGGTTTTCCAAATTCTTTTCTGCGGTTCGAAGTCCTTTAACATATAGTCGTTTGATGCTGAATAGATGTATCTGTTGAACTAGATTGTATCTGTAGACTATTGACGGTACAAATGCAAACTTTGGTTGATGGTTGCCTTAAGATAGTGTTCTAGCACAAAACTGGTGCAATCTTTATCTCAAATGGGCCGAGTAAGCCGGAAAAACACAAGAAAAATGGCAAATTCGGGTATCTCAATTCCCAACCTTGATAATCAGGGATTAGAACAGATAAAGAATAATCCAGAGGAGAGTTCCCAAATAGCTCTACAAACACTAATAGCAAACATGATACCTATCAAAATTCCACCCTCATTCTTCAAGGAAATAGAGGAGGCAATCCAAAAATTCATATGGAACAATAAAAGACCCCGAATAGCAAAAACGCTCCTCAACGGAAAGAACACTGCTGGAGGAATATCAATACCAAATTTCAAACTCTACTATAAAGCCATAGTAATCAAAACAGCTTGGTATTGGCATAAGAACAGACCTCAGGACCAATGGAATAGAATTGAAAACCCAGAAATGAACCTACAGACCTATAGCCATCTAATCTTCGATAAGGAAGCTAAAACAATAGAATGGAAGAAAGACAGCCTCTTCAGTAAATGGTGCTGGCAAAATTGGTTAACTACATGTAGAAAACTAAAGCTAGATCCTTATATATCACCCTGCACCAGAATCAACTCCAAATGGATCAAAGACCTTGAACTCAAAGCAGACACTCTGAAAACATTACAGGATGGAATAGGAGAAACCCTAGGTCTCCTTGGCTCAGATCGAAATTTTCTGAATAGAGACCCGGAAGCACAACAAATCAAAGAAAGGTTGGACAAATGGGATTGCATAAGATTGCAGAGCTTCTGCAGGGCAAATGACATAGCTGGCAAGATCAATAGAAAGCCCACCAATTGGGAGAAGATCTTTACTAGCCATACAACGGACAAGGGTCTCATATCTAAAATATACTTGGAACTCAAAAAATTAAACCACCCAACAACAAATCCTCAAAGAAACAACTGCCCAATAAATAAGTGGGCGAAAGACTTAAAGAGAAGCTTCTCTGAAGAAGAAAGAAGGATGGCCAATAGACACATGAAGAAATGTTCAACATCCCTAGCCATAAAAGAAATGCAAATCAAAACAACATTGAGATATCACCTCACTCCAGTTAGAACAGCAAAAATCAAGAACTCTAACAACAAGAGATGCTGGAGGGGATGTAGACAGAAAGGAACCTTACTTCATTGTTGGTGGGAATGTAAACTTGTTCAACCACTTTGGAAAGCAGTACGGAGGTTCCTCAAAAGACTTCACATAGATCTCCCCTATGATCCAGCAATCCCACTTTTGGGCATTTACCCAAATGTTTACAAACAAGACCACACTAAAGCTACCAGCACAACTATGTTTATTGCAGCATTATTTACCATAGCTAAGACATGGAACCAACCCAGATGCCCCTCAGTAGATGAATGGATCAAGAAAATGTGGTATATATACACAATGGAATTCTATGCCTCCATCAGAAAGAATGACATTTCCCCATTTGTTAGTAAATGGAAAGGTTTGGAAAAAATTATATTAAGTGAAGTAAGCCAGGCCCAAAGAAGCATAGGTCCCATGGTTTCCCTTATTTGCAATATCTAGTATAGGTATGAGTCAAGCGGAAAAGGTCAGATAATGTGATGTTAGGAAAATGAACCCTTAAATATGTATTTTAATGTTTTCGTTTCTTTCATGCATGTGTTTCTAACGCATTTATAAGATTATTTCTTTGTTGCTTTGTATGTCCCTCCCCCACAGTGTAACCCCCGCTTTCACTATATTTGATGTCAGTATAACATGTGGAGGAGATGGGGACAAACAAGTCGTTTAAGGATTCAGGTGGACCTGTTGCAACAATGAGAAGTACAAAATGTCATGTCAAAACCAGCTTTACAATGTCGGTGTGGGGGGGGGTATAATTGGGTGGGGGGAGGGGGGTAAAATTGCGTTGGGGGAGGGGGGAGGCGGGGAAGGGAAGTGAAGGGTAAACAAAGGAGGAGGCTGCAATGCTTGGTAAGAAATGTATGCATTATCCTGCCCATGTAATTGTAGCCCCTCTGTACAGTATGTTCTCAAATAAAATAAAATACAATTAAAAAAAAAATCTCTGTATAATTCTTTTATTGTTGCCCCTAAATTTTATGAACTCAAACCTGATCATCTATACTTGTTGTGTGTGTGTGTGTGTACACATATATATGCTACTAGAATGCTTCATAAATAATACAACAAATTATAATCCACTCAAATGTACACCAACAAATAATCAGAATTTAGTGTATGCTACAACTGAGAAATGAGTGTGAGGATTTTAGAATAGAGAAGAATTCTAATGAATAATTTCATACCACCTTTTAGTTTTGTAATCTTTCAAAATAAAATGATGGACAAAAAGGGAGACCTTTATAGGGATCTCAGAAGAATGACCAAACATAAATTGTGGCCTTTTCAAGACATACTTTTATTATACTATAAACTTATACCAGGCTCTTTGTACTTTCAACAGGTAGACAGACCAGCTTCTGAGAAGAGTGATTTAGTTAAAGTGAATGGTTACAGAAATTCTGAGGACCTAATCCGGAAAGGAAGGCATTCAGAAACAAAGTGGTAATGGTAAACCTGAATCTTAGGGGACATTTATCTCTCCAGTCACCAAGCTTTTCTTAACACTTTGAGTTATCTAGGAGCACTCCAATGGCAGTTACTCTTCTCATGTAGAAAGAATAGGTCATGAGGATATAGTTTCTCAACCCAAGAGCAAATGTACATAGTCATGAGATAGTTTAGATTCACTTGGGTTAGGAATGGCCTGTAAGAGGTAAAACAACTTTTAAAGCAACACCTTTATCAGAAGATTAACACATATACCTTAGTAGTAGTAGGTACCACCAGTACTGGGTACAAGTATTGGACCACTTAAACTATGTCCATATCCTTTTTGCTTTTAGTTTGTTTTGATTCATGCTGCCTTGAACCTCAATCTTCCTATTATTTGCACTTCTCAAGTAGTTAAGATTATTATCTATTGGCCACTAGAACTGATGCAAGGCATGAATTATTGAAGGTTAGCTATCTATAAAAGGGATTTCTAGAAGACTTGCATATTTATAATAAGCATATGAGGCAGACTTGGCTTTTGTTTACAAATTTTAACACTTTTCAAGGAGATATAACAGTCTCCAAAAACTAATGGCGGGGGTGGGGGATGCTGGAAATGTAGCCTAGTGGTAGAGAGCTTGCCTAGCATACATGAAGCCCTGGGTTTGATTCTTCAGTACCACATATATAAAAAAAGCCAGAAGTGGCAGTGTGGCTCAAGTGGGAGAGTGCTAGCTTTGAGCAAATGAAACTCAGGACAGTGCCCAGGCCCTGAGTTCAAGCCCTAGGAATGACTCAAATAATAATAATAATAATAATAATAATAATAATAATAATAATAATAATAATAATAATAATAATGGGATTAAAAATAAAGCTACAGTGACACTTCAAATTTAATTTTAAATTAATGCTATCATTTTTCTAGACATATTGTCAAGTAATTAAATTATTTAATGTGATTAAGCTATCTCTTTGGAATTTCATGCAGACAATTTCTAATTAATTGAAGGGCTGGTCCATAGCCAAAAGTAAAACATGGACATCTTTTCTTTGCTCCATTCCTTTCATCCTCACCTGACCATGATCATATAGCTTTGCCACTATGTGTTTATTAATTTATTATTAATTATTAATTAATCAATTAATATACTGACAGATAATGCAATAAAACATAATTTATTGCTTCTAGAACTTCTCCACAACCAAAAGTTGCCTACTCTGCTCTTGCATTTGCTGTTAATAGAGTAAAAAAAATCCCATATTAACAGATACTGTACTGTATTTTATCAATATATGAAAGGTCCTAGAAAGAAAAAGTCATTGAATAATTAACCTAAATTGATCAAGAAAAGCATGAGCACAGTGGAAAAGATAAATCATAGAATTTGTTAAAATTTAGGAAACTTCTGTCAATGCTACAGTAATATCTGAATCAGCATTTTTAGAAAATCATTTGTTCCATGGAAGTAAATTCCCCAGGTAACTGAAACTTGCAGTGTTAAAAGATAACCTTTGGAAAGAAAATTCTCCCTCCTCTAGATGGAAATCTCTAAAATACATGACCTACATCTCACCTATGGTGAGTAAAAGATTAATGAGCTACAATATAGCAGTGGCTTTAAGAGCTGACTACTACTAAACTACTACATTTAACATACAAGGGATCAGATGACATACATATATGTGTGCATGTATATATATGAATATATGAATTTTGTGTGTATATGTGTGTGTGTGAATCTTGCCTAAAGGACAAAATTTCTCCCACATCCATGCTTAGAGAGTACTTTGGAAGTCTTTATGTGATAGCCTATCATCAATGCTTAGAGAGTACTTTGGAAGTCTTTATGTGATAGCCTATCTGTGGTATTTAAATGTTTTACCTATCTACACACTATTGTTTTACCTATCTACACACTATGCTACCATTTAAAGTTCAGTAACATCTTCCATTAAAGGAAAACATCTTCCCTTGTCATTTTCAGTCATTAAGAGAATAATTGTAGGTTAGCACCCAAACACATTAGGATAACTGACACACATCATATTTACACACAGGTCCAGAAACATTTTCTCTCATGTCTGAATATGGTTTAGGGCTATACTGAATAAGAAAAAATGAATAGCAATTAGATTTTAACTATTCTGCTTTTAGTGTCCTAAAGTTTCCTATTGTGAGTTGGCAAATCAAATAGAATTTTTTTCCTGAAAAGGCTTATCATCCCTGAAATGGGAAAATCCTGACTCCATCTAGAGATAGAATTATTAGATTTCAATACTTGTGCAATTGCTTAAGCTGATGAATGCATTAAATGAATTACTGGAACTTCAGTTGCTGTCTTTAATAAAGTATGGAAAATTTTAAGAAGGAAATCAATGAAAAACTGGCTTCATAAATGCAGTTTTTAATTTCTCTTTTAAATTCAATCTGGTTAAATGAATATAAACCACTGTCCCAAGAATAGCTAAAATGATTATACATGTTAATTAAGATATTTAATTTTGCTGGGCAAAATATTATTCATACTCAGATAATTCTCAGAGAAATGCTATCCAAAAATAAAAGGCTAATTTTACACCAAATATAGGTGAACAAAATGTTTGCTTATTTAGCCATGTTTATTTAAGCATAATTTCCCAAGTAGATAGGATGATAGGCATGAACAATTAGCACACAGCATATTTTAACAGATAAATTGTAAGAACATTGTAAAAATGTAGATGGAGAGTCTGAGAAACAAATTTCAGATTCAGAGTAAAAGACAAGCACTTAGAAGAGACAATAAGCAAGCAATGACTTAACATGTCAAGATACAGCTGGATATGTTAAAAAGAGGTTAGATTCAAAGATTTTGCATTGATAGGACTAGAATTTTTTAAGTATTTTCAACTTTGAAGTCCACACAGACTTGATTTCAACTATTGAACTATACCAAAAACAGACCTAACTAATAGACAAAATTAATATAAACATTTATCTGCAAAACCTGTATCGTCATGATTTGTCATCCCTGAAGGAGGCATGTAGTGAATCACTGAAAACTGAGAAGGCACTGGGAGAGAACATGGTACCTTGGGAGCATGTAATATAAGGAGTGCTCATATCTTCTGCCAGGCTTCTCCTTCAGACACATGTATGCTCAAAGGATAGATCCAGAACAATGAAGAGGGAAAGAGGAAGAGAATGCAGTCAACAACCCAATATATATCCTACAAAAATAAGAAGAATGAGGGAAGGAATAGGTCGGAGAGGAATGGGAGATAATGATGAAAATGGAAACACTGATCAAGATACATTTAATTTTCACACTGCTCTATTAAATGGCAACTCCTTTGTAGAACTACTTGAAGATCATTTTTCAAAAAAGAAACATTTTAAAAAGAACAATTTTCCCTTCCTATCCCCAAATCAGGCAACTTATATATAAGACAAAGGATATGGAAATCAAAAACAGTAACAAGAGGGGGTAAGCCAAAGGGTGGAGGGGAACAAGAGAGAAACAACTACATACAGCACATCTGTTTGTACTCTTTTCTTCCTAATAACCAGTGGATATGCCGGTACATGCCCCAGCATATGTGCATCTCACTTTTTGACTAAACTTGAAGTGTTCTTAAATAATCTGTAGGAGGATCACCAGGACAATGATATTTGAGATATAAATTTGCAGGTATAACAACAGGGATTCTGACTCAATGTATCTCTGGTGAGGCTCAGCCATTTTTCATGTTTTGGGGTTTTTTTAGAAGAATCCCTAGGTTATACAAAATGATAGATACATTAGTGCTCAACTTTGAGAGACCCTGGCTATGTGATAATCCTTCATTTACTCTGTCCTCTAATTTTATGGTATTGACTGAGTGTAACACAGAAAATGTATTTCTTTTTAAAGGATGGAGCAGAATATTGATGAATATTATGAGGTTATAGTGAGCAGAACCACACAGATTCAGTGAAGTTTATTCACAATATATGCAATAAAGGTCCATTATATCACAAACTAATCTCTAGCCCAGAATTCATATATAGAAACAAAAAGGAAGAAAACTCACAATAACCTGTTCACAACAATGCTTGAGTTTAATTTTAACTATATTTAATTGTATTTAAATATATAGTTATATAACATATATTACATATAAGTATATATTGTGACAGACAGACAGACAGACAGACAGACAGACAGACAGACAGACAGACAGACAGACAGACAGACAGATAGATAGATAGATAGATAGATAGATAGATAGATAGATAGATAGATAGATAGATAGATAGATAGATCACCTTTCTCCTTAAATTAAAAAAAGTATTCAAAACCTATCAAAGCCAGGTCTGATGGTTCAGATCTATGATCCTAGCTCCAGAAGGCTGAGATCTGAAGATTACAATTTGAAACCAGGAAAGTCTGTGGGACTCTTATCTCCATTTAACACAACAGCTCAGATGATAGAATGGTGGCTCAAATGGTAGAATACTAGCCCTGAAACTAAAAGCTCAGGTATAGTGCTCAGGCCCTGAGTTCAAGCCCCAGGACCAACACACACACACTATCAAATTTTGATGTTATAAAGTTCATATAATATTAGAACTTAAGAACTTTTTGAAATACCTGGATTTGTATGATGGGATTTTTAATTTGAGTTTCTGGGAGGTTTGAAGGGCAAAGAATCAACTCTGATAGAAGAAATGTTTATCGGAATTCCTTGAAAGGGAATATATTTCAAAGAAGTAAATTTTCTCCTCAATTCTGAGTAAATCGTTTAAAATTAAAGCTAAACATCTTGCAGGGGTGGTCCACCTACAACAAAGACTTGTTGCATTGAAAATGTCAATGATGAAGGCTAAGCAACCATGACCAAAATATGTATTACAGGGAAGAGAGTGGGTACTTTCCCCTCTCTGGGAATTTTTGAAGTAAGTAATAACAAAAATTCTGAACGTGAAAACAGTCTGTCAGTGAAACAGTTGTGTTAATTCTTTTGTGCGCTGTCAAGGTGACAGTGAAACAAGAGCTTCTGTGCACTTCATTAGCTACCACAGCTGTGCTTTCAGAAAACATCTACAAGTCTGTCTGCTTGATAAAAAGTGACCCAGTTCTGCTAATTGAAGCTGGAAGATGTTCTTCACAATGACCCACAAGAGACAACAAAAATCATGTGCTTTTAAAAGTGACTCCAGATCCTAAAAAAGAATTGAAAGCCTGTAATCCTGTAATCCATTGCTACTGAGGAGGCCAAGATCTGAGGATAGCAGTTGAAAGCCAGCCCAGGCAAAAAATTACCTGAGACTCTTATCTCCAATTACCCACTAGAAAATTGGAAGTGGCACTATGGCTCCAAGTGGTAGAGTGATAGCCTTGAGCAAAAAAGCTGAGGGACAGTGCCCCAGCCCTGAGTTCAAGTCCCATGACCAATAGAGACAGACAGACAGACAGACAGACAGACAGACAGACAGACAGACAGAGAGGAGTCAAAAAGTCAGTGATATTTGAGGAACAAATAAGTAATCAATGTGCCATGAGATTATTCTTTAATAAAAGTATGAGCTTTCTTAATACCACCTAGCTATGAACAAAACCCAACAGCTTGAAACACAAAAAATATCATAATCAACACAGTCATACACCTTTCTTTGTAAAGTTATATTCTGGTGTTTTATCCTGCAGAGTTTAATAGGAATATGATATGCATGTCATGAATTTTGGACTTAACTGGGACATATTAAATCAGCTATATCACTTATACATTAGCATGGGAATTCCAAGTAGTATCTGGGTATATCAGTAGGTATGGCACCCACATGGAAAAACCACACTGACCCATTCCCATTCACCAGTACTTTCACATTCATTATTATCTTCAAGAAGAAGGTATCAATTATTTTTTCTCCTCATTCAGATTGTAAAATTCCTGACAATAAGGATGATGCCTATGGCAGAATATACATTTTGCTATTTCCCTGTTTTATATAGTTGAGCCAATACATGGTGAATACACAGTAAATATCTTTGGAATCAATATAGTTACTTGATTCTGACAATGCTGAGCTCCACCAAAAACTTAACAAATAATAACAAAAAACTGCCTAGTCTGTGCTTTTCAAAGAACAATCTGTTCTCCCACATCCAATGTTTATCAAGATACCTTTAGAACTTTTGACAGATTTATTCTTCAGTTACCAAAGATCTACAGTATAGTACAGCCATTTTCCTCTAGGTAGGTCTGGAGTTTTCTTAGTACTGTAGTACTCAGGATGTCAAGTGTATTTTCAGCTAATAGTTCCTCCACATAAATTATTCTGATAGATGATCTGTGCTGTTATTAGTATCATTACCATTATCATTTGTTCTATGACACTATAACAAAAAATGCAAACAAAAAGTGAGTAAAAGATGAGGAGTAAAAAATGGGGTATCAATGCATGGGTTCCATTGGAAAAATAGAATTATTTTTCATAAAGCTCTTCTCCAGGTCCATTGCTATAGTTTAGATTGTTGAATATATATGTACTATAGTGGCATTACTGGGAGATAGTGGATTTTTTTAATATCCTTAATTCTTCACTGGGCTCCTGGTCTTGTCCTCTTCCTCTTTACATCTGGGTTTGTAACATAAGTGGGTTTGCTCTACTATATGACCTTGCCATGATACATAGATCTGGCGAGAGCCACAAGGCAAAAAGACCACTCAGTCTTGATCGGGAACTTCCAGAACTATGACCCACAATACATATTTTCCCTTTATAAATTAATTACCTCAGATACATTGTTACAGTGATAAATACCTAACTGACATATTAATGTTTTATAAATTTTTAAAATTATCTCCAAAAAGCTTTCCCTCTACACCTAATTCTAGTTAAAGCACACTTATGTTTTTACTCTCTCCTATTTTTGTTAAACCTTTTCTCAAAGCATTTATCTCTCTATCTTTAATCCAATATATAGGCACGTATCAGATGTACGCTCCCAATCTTTAGATAGTTGAAGCTGATTTTTAATTATAAAATAAATATTAGCTTCAGTTAAAAAGAAAAAAGTTACTTAAATGCTCATTATTCTGTAATCTAAATTCAACCAGGTATATTTCCATTCAATTATTATAATGCATGTTATATCAGCCCTTTTTCACTTAATGTTTTATTAGGACCATAATTTTTCTCAGAACCCTTTTTTGTTTGTACTAGACATATTCCTCAACATTAATCCAGAAAGCTCTGAAACAATACTCTCAATTACTGTCCTCCAGAGACTTGAGTTCAGTAGGGAGAAAATAGTCAATTTTAAATACCTCAGCTGATTCCACTGCAGATACCTAAGAATATCACAGCTTGACTGATTGCTTTACCCACCTGGGAAGAATAAAGTGACCACATCACCTGCTCTTACTGACTTCTTAACTATCTCTGATGCATTCTTCCTAATATTCACAGCAAGAATCCACAAATGGGATCAATCTAATTATCTACACTTCTACTTGTGTATCCACACCGGAGACTATCTCCCACTTATGCAATTTGTTACTGCTACCAATTTATAATTTTCCTTAATTATCTCCAAAGTCCTTAATAAACTCCTCATTGGTAAATGTAATTGATGCTTTCAGTCTTAATCAGTCTTAATCTACAGCTGATTCTTTACATCATTTGCTTTTGAATATACTTGTTTTGCTTAATTTTTCCCAATAGTTTTCACAAATATCCCTCTCCTTCAATGCTCCTAATATTAAATTTATCTTTCTCAATATTATTTTAAGGGTTCTCTTTACCTACTTATCTACAGCCTCTTCACCTTCATCTCCAAACTCACTGATGATTTATCTAAATAGAATCTGAATATGGGACATTTCAACCTGCAAATAGCACAAACACCTCAGAGTTGACAAACTAAAGCTGACTGTGGTCATCACTTAGCAATAGAGATGATCCTCATTCATCCATTATATTCACATCCAAAACAAAGGTATTTTCCATTATGGAGTAACTTTTCAACCCTCTTTCCCAAATCCTCCACATACAGATCACATGGTTTGAACTAAAACACTAGATCGGATGTTCAATCAGATTCTCACGTATCAGAAATTTGAGCATCAACTTTCATTAAGAATTTCAGGAATGGAGGCATAGACAAAACCAAGATATCTAGAATATCCCCCCTAACTTGTCAGTTCCTCCATCCTACATGGGCATTCATTCACTGGTTCAGAATGACAGATGAGGAGTTTCATGTGCCACCTCATAGAAGTAGAAGCATTTAAGTTTTAAAATGTTAACATTTTATACAAGGAGAAAATGAGTAGCTCATACGATATCCTCAAGAGAACTATCTCGGCACTAGTTTACTATCAGTCATCTTTTAGCCAGGATCCTCTGGTGAAGGCTCTCAAAAAAAATGTCTCTCTCTACTAGAAACAGTCATCTTTTACTTGACCAGCCAGTTGACAAGAATAGACTAGGTCAACTATCTTTTTTTTTTCTTTCTTCTAAGGCATCTCTTAGTAAAGTGATAAATCATAGACAAGCTACCTAAGGTTTTAATTCCTTCCTCCCAAGATACTTTTCATATGCTAACTACTTAGCACAAAAATCCACCCCTTATTATGACTGTCACTAGTGCATACTGTCACATCTGTAGCCTGCATCTTCCTAAAAGCCAACAACTAGACAACCCAAATTTAGTTCCCCAATTCCATGTGCCACTCTGTTTTCACAGTTGCTTTAAACAATCCACATATGACTGCATCACCTTCTGGTTTAAAATCTCTGCCTGATGGCTAGTGTGTCTAATCATATTCCCTCTTCCAACTCACTCCCTCCTATCTAGTCAAATTAAACTATTCCTTCAACATTCCATGTTTGTATGAGCTAGCAAAGCTCTCACATAGACACAGTTCTGTCCATACTTATTTCTCTAGCAGCCTTCCCAAACCCTCCAGTTCAGCCAATTACTTCCTTCCTCCTCCTTTGTATTGTCATTGCTCTGTATGAAGAACAAATAAAACAGTTGATTTTGGTGAAACTTACATGTGAACAGGATGGTCCAGGTTATATATCACAACACTGAATCCTACTTATCCACTCACTAAAATATATATTATTATTTCAATAATTTTGCAAAAACCAAGTTTTCAGAAAAATAAATCCCTTACTCAAAGTCACACAATTATTAACTAAAAAAATGGTTAAAATGTGAATATAGCTCTGTTTTATCCTAGAGATCTTCTCCTTCAACTCAGCCATAAGATATCTCTACTCACCCTTCATCTTTCCTAATTAAACAAATAAACATTTGTCAAGTGATGATTTGGTGTCAGACATAGTATTATGCTTTACAGAGCATGGAGAATAAATCTAATTTTCACATTCACTCTTACTCCCAACTTTCATTTTAAGATCATGCTCAATATAAATCATTCTTCAATAGTTCAGTCAAGAAATAGCTCTAATTGTCATAAATAATATAAGAACTTGATAATAAAGAAAGACCACTTCTAATGTGAAATAATCTCCCTTAATTTGATTGACTAATACATTTTCCTTGGGTCCATTAATGATGGTTTTTCTAGGGAGTGTAACATCACCTACTAGTTGGTGTCATTCATGGGCTTTAGGGGAGTTGTTATAATCGGCAGGGCATTATGTTATTGGTTATCTATCTATTCCGCTATCTATCCATTATCTTTTACTTGGCTGACCTAAAATCATATTTCAGTGCTAGGCAAACATTGTTCACTGGCAGGTAGACAGAATAAAACCTTCTACTTATATTTGGCCTGTTTTATAAAACATAGGATAGTTCTTCAGCATTTTCCTCCATGTATTTCACCTCAAAGCAATTTATTATTTTTGTGTGTAATATTAATTCAACTTAAACAGCATGCTTGAGCTGTGATGTGAACAAACCTGGTAACTGTCATCTTTCAATGCCCATATATTTGTCCAGATGGGAGGTACAGAAATCTCTAAGTGAATTTTATGGGTTTGATAACTAAAATGTTGCAGAAACACAGTCAAGATCTTCCATTATTTTTTCTAACGCTTGCCAGAATTTCTTTGAAATAGAGCAAAACTGTAAGTTCAACTGCCTAACAATTTAGCAGATACTCATTTATTCTTGGCTCTTTATGCCTATTTTGAAACTATATACTTCCCCATGTAAGTATTCCTCAGACATCTTTTGGTAATAAAAATTGAGATACTACTTCATACACTGTTTCTCACTGATGACACACAAATAAGAACATTCATTATAATAAGATAAAATTACCAGTCTCATTTTCACTATTCACACATTACCGCATAAGGAAATACCATAAGGGGACTTATGCAAGGTTGCCTTTGCAGAAATTTGATGAAATTCAAACAAGTTGCAAGGGGTGTGCAATAATGGGATTGGCTGGCAGAATATTAGCATGAACAGGCTAGACGGCTGAAAATTAGATTTCCTGATTCCATTGAGATTGAGTTCTGGCTATGATCAGTGGGCCTCTGCTATGAGAAATGAAAATAAATAAGAAATAATTATCATCTGCCTGCCTTTCCTCTATGCACTGTATTTTAAGTAGCTCCTCAGAGAAAGCTCTTCATTATAAAACTCCAACTAACAAATGTGGAAAACATGATAAAGATTAGAAAAATCACAATTTTGCAACTAGCCCCTTATACAATTTGAATTGGACAATTGTACTCAATGAAACTCTTAATGTAGAGATCAGTCTGACATCACTCATCTCTGCCTATAAATCTACCTATCATTAAGCATGGAACTACTCATTATGAAAAGCGCAACATATCAAATATCACCTACATATAGTTCTGTAAATGAAAGAGAGGGGAGAGAGAGAGAGAAGGGGAAGAACACAAACTTTCTAACCCTGAATTAGAAAATAAATAGCAATAAAATTCTTTTAAATAATCTTGGAAATATGACTATGGACTATATATTTAACATTGTCAAAAATTATTCTTGATCTTGCTGGAGCTGAAAATGAAATAGTGGTTATATTTTTTAAAATCTGCCTTGTTTCAGATATTACAATGTATAGGGGGGATAACATGATATTTTCTATTTCCTTACAATTCCTTAGGAATAAAACTACAAAAAAATGAATGTTTTTTAATTGTTGAATCCAGGAGGTGAATAGGTAGGAGGTTTCTGAAACATCCTGTCTTTTTTCTATTATGCTTACACTTTACATGTATAATTTTTAAAGCAACCACCACAACAAAAATCTAAGTAGCAACTATAAAACTGCAGTCGTAGCAGTATCTGTGACTGATGATCTTTCACACAAAGGCCACTGCCCTGCTGACAAAGCTGGCATCTTCCTCCTAGGCCATTAAATTAAGAGAGGAAGAAATAAGTGATTCACAGAAGCTATAAAAAATAGTCTTTGCCTCTAAAAATTACTAACACAAAACTTTGGTTAATTCACTCAAGAAGATGACCAGAAGCACACAGACATTTTACAGGAATTAATTTTCGTTCTGAACAAATTACATTACTGGCTCTATACAGCCTAGGCTGCTTAACCCTTTAATACTTTGGCCTACAAAAATAGTAATGAGTTGTGACATCCATGCACATGCAAGGTGGGACTCTGCCTAACGTACCTCAGAGGTGGCTGTGGAAGACAGATAGTGGGAAAGATTTTCCATAAGACAAAAAAAGAAACTTCGAACAACAGTAGACTGGGGGTTTTACTCATTGGAAGAATCAGACCTAAGTTTAGCAAGGCACTCATTCCTACTGTATTTTTTTCTATTGTCTACATAACAGAATTCCATTCTCTCATTCTCAGAATAAAAGCTTTCATGGATGACATCCTGATCTTATTTAATACTGCTTTTTTAATGCATTTTGGGCAAGTGAAATATATTAACATGATTCATCAATGACCATTCAACAGGACTAATTCAGACCTTGTAAAATTGTAGCTCTGTTCATGGCTCAAAGGTAGGAGTAAGAGAATCAGGCTTACAGATTTCCCCTTTAGGAGAAAGCTAGAAAATGTTCATTTATATAAAAGGGAGGTTTACATTACCAGGCAGGAACTTGTGTTTATGATGTTATTGTTGTGATGGGATTCTTAATAGGAGGGAAAGGGAAGGCAGGAAGTGTGCTGTGGATTCTATTTTGTCTGGCTGAGACATGGCACAGGTGGAATGGCTAACCCCTGCGGTTGCCCCCGCAGGTTTCTTATTTTGAATTCCTAAATCCTTACAAGGTAGCATCTTGCTTGGCAGCCTTACCATATTATGAGTTTGGGATTCATCCCTGGATGCTCAGCCCTCCCAACCAGCCCATAGGAAGCTATTTCACGTAATAAATTTTTTCTAGCTTAAATTAAATGTGGTAGATTTTGTTGTCTTTACTGACTTCTGAAAAAGATACAGGATTTCAGCCCTGTTACCTTTTCAAGTTTTTCTAGATATTTATAAGATGAAGAGTTTGAAATGTCCATGGTAGTGTGTTAAGGCTGTTCTAACAAAGTATTCCAAATTAAGTGCCTTAAATAAAAACCATCTATTATCACATAGTTCTGAATCCTAAGATCTAACAATGAAGAGGGAATGAGAGATTTCTCCCATTTTATATTATTATGTGTGTGTATTTATGTGTATCATATACACACAATGAAATATAAATTATATATGCAATGTTAACATATCAATATCAACACATATCTACATATTGCATATATCTGCATATAGATATATCTACTGTATAATATATACAAAGAAATATATCTAGAAATAGTATATGTAAAGATATGTAGATATATACTAAACACATAGTATATATTCTAAACACACACACACACACACACACACACACACACACACACACACACATTCCTCACCACACACACTTGCCTAGACTCTGGTAGTCAGAAATTAATAAAACAATTGATTTTCTTGTACTCAGAAAGTACTAAGAGATACAATCAATCTTTGCCATGAGCAGAAACTTCACAGAGGGGCCAGTAATTTGTGAACTGCATGCATTCACCCTAATGGCATTCCACCTGCCAAACTACTGTCACAATCATGTTCACGAAATATAAGGAAAGTGTTCACTATTGTGTATTGTCATACCTCAGCATCTAATAGATTTCTAGGTTAAAAAATATATTGGTTAGTAAATACACAAACAAATGTAAACATAAATGGGATAAATAAGGGATATTATACAGTGGATTCCAATTAATCCAACTTGGATTTCTGATGTCTCTTAAGACATCATTAAATGAAATAGAGCACGAAAGGTTTCACCCTCAGGAAATGTTCTGTGATTAGCAACATACTCAATACATTCCCTCTAAGAAATGAGAATCTGATACATTAAGGAAGAAGAAATACTCTAATTCAACTCAGAATAATTGAATATATACATATGTAAATATTGCTTATGGCATTCTATAGAAGAGCAATTTTTATTATTTTTCAAATTGAAGTATAAAGTATAGAAAAGTAAAATAGTACAAATTATAGCATATCTACATACTGATTAAGTCTAAGCCTACAATGCAAAGCCTAGAATTGACAAGTAATTTCTCTTCTAAATCAAGATGGACCTATTCTACAAATCATAGATGATACTAATCACGCCACTAAAGCTTGCTTCCTCCCACCATTCATGACAAAGTTGCCATGGAAGCAACTTTTGTATTTAAAATAGAAGTGATTTTAGAATTATATGCCTGAGTTCTTATCCTCTTCCTGCAAAGAAATGTACTAGCTACAACTTTCACCAGCCAGGAGAAAAGAGACAGAATATTGGAGTATTTCCTCTCAATGACTGCCAGCATTTCCCTGCTTTCTTGAAATACCTGTATTTCAGCAGCCAGAAAATTTACACTGAAAATGTATCCAGATAGTTTTATAAAAGGAACCAATTGAATTGACAACTATTTCCCTAAAAAAGTATTTAAAGTTAAAACACAGACAGCAATTTTGGCCGAATGCCCAAATTCTGGGACATTTTATTTAGAATCTATGTGGCTATGGGATAATTTGTTCTCTTGTATTAAATTACTGAAATTCAAGCTAAAAGCTCTCAGCAGAAATATGAATAAAAATGAATAAGAGGTCTTTTGCCCAAATACAGCCCACAGCCTAATACAACTGTCACTGGATATGTGCATTTTCATTAATTGTATCAACATGACCAGTACCAGCACTATATCTGGTAAAATGCTTTTCCTCAGGAGCAATAAACAATAATGAGGTTAAGGTTGTAATATGTTGCAAACTACAGTATACTTCACAGATCAGTAATTTAAAGAAATGTAATTTGGTAATGATAAAGCATCGTGCTTTTAGAGCATTTTGAATAGGTATTGTTTTGTATTCCTTTGCAATGAAAAAGAAATCTGTTACTGACAACTCCAATGTAGAAAAGGATATTGGTTATGTTGTTTGAGAACCTTAAACATTGTTAACAGCAATACTAATTGAGCATTTAATTTATGCCTAGTTATTATTTGGTGTTTTAAATGGGTTACTACATTTGGTCATTTTAACAAATATCTATGGTAAATATTACCTTTTCCTTCACATTCCTTCAGGAAGGATATTAAATCATTTTCCCAAGATGTCAAAGCCAGAACCAGAACTTATCAAGAAATCTGATTGCCATATTCAGGGCTTTAAGTATGGTTTAAATGGCAAAGCATCAGCCTAGCAAAGCAAGCCAAACAGTAAGCCCTAGTACTACCTGGTTCAAGCTCTGTTACTGCCAATATTAATTAATTAGTTAGTTAACCAATTAATATGCTTGCTAGTTGCCATGGCTCACTCCTGTAATCCTAGCTATTTAGGAGGCTATAATCACAGGATTGTGACTCAAAATCATCTAGGAACAAATGTCTACAAGACTCCATCTCCAAAAATAAAAAGCAGAAGTCCACAGCTTAGCATGGCTCAAGTGGAATAGCACAAGTCTAAAAAAAGCATGCTCAGCAAGAGCAAAGACCAAAGACAAGTTTGGGGTGGCTACAGAATTAAAGAAGTCACATATTTCAAGGATTTGCTTTAAGAGCCAATAGATTCTGTCATTATTTCTACCCAAAAAGTAGAAACTGAAATTTCTATTCTACTTGTACCAGAAGTCATAAAACAAGTGCAATGTAAAAATGATGCGGAATAGCCATATATTATAAAACCTACACTGACTCATAACAGTAGTCCTAGCTACTGAGATGCTGAAATCTGAGGATAGTTATTCAAAACCAGTCAGGACTGGATTCTCTGATAAGAAAAACAAATTTATCTCCAATTAACCAGAAAAAAAAAAAATCTTGAAGTGGAAGCATGAAAGAGCACCAGCCTCTTGCAAAAAAAAAAAAAAAAAAAAAAAAAAATCTAAGCGAGTGGTAAACTCCTGAGTTCAAATTCCAGTACCTTCACAAAAATAGAATAAAAGGAAAACAAAAGGGAAAAGAGAAAGAAAGGACAAAGACAAAAATGAAACATATCTGTTTAAGAGGGAGACAATATGATAAGGACAATGTGTACCGCATGTAGACACTGGGCACCTATATTTAGGTCAGCAAATGAAGCTTCTTCATAGTATTTAAACTTACAAAATAGGTAATTTACCTGTTATAATGACTAATCTGAGAAATAAAGCCATTTTAATGGATTTAGGTAAGTCCTTGCATCCCCTCTCAATCCTGAAAGAACACATTGGACTAGCATGACGAATATAATTTGTAGACTTGTAGCAGCGAAATGTAACAAAATACTCTGAAGTTCATTTAAATGAGCCCTTAAACGATATCTGAAATGACATGGAGGCATGGATCAAGTGGTAGAACACCCACCTACCAAGTAGGCCTGTGAATCTCAGGGCTCTGACTCCCAACCCCACTACTGAAATAAAAAAATAATATATGTAATTAAATACAGCATTAAAGTCAATCGGGAACATTATTTTCCAAGCACCTAAAATTCTATGTAGACTTTACAGAGTTTCACAACTTTAAACCTGACGGAAGTCAATCATAATACCAACTTGTTTTTTTTTTTTATGTTTTTCTCAACTTAATATATCAAAGGCATGATTTAATAGAACAACCCATATTTAAAATTGATAGACAAATTATATATATAGTATATGTATATTAACAAAATTGATTTGAACTGAAATAGACTCATTGATCAAGATACATTCATAAACTGCTTTGTTAAATGACAATCGCTATCTACAACAACTTAAATAATTTAAAAAAATAGACTTCCTTTTGCTACAGTCTATAAAAGCAATATACAAAATATGTTACTGGTACAGAAGTTACAATAAATTTACTGTCTTAGCACTGTTTAAATCTAATTCAATTTACTCATTACTGATTTATCAAGTGTATGGACACATCTGATCTTACCACCCACAAAAAAAAAGGTTATGGCAGTCATGAAGTTGACTGAATTCAATTTTAAGAACACTCAAAAAATCTATATAGAAACTTTAATAAATAAAAGAACCTTTCTGGCAAGTATGGAAATTCTGCATAGATTTTTTTTAAATAGCATCATTCATTAACAGTTCACACCATTCTTTTGTACTTGTACATCTAAGTACTAAGAATTCAACAGACACTGAAATAGAGATTTCTAATTGATTGGATGAAACAAGCATTATTTTTTAATGTCTTAAGAGTGGAGGCTTTGTAAGAAGACAAAACTCTTGAAATTCCAGTTCTGCATTAAACCAATCCAAGATTTTATTTGACCTTCCCAAATCATAGTGTTCCAACTAGAGTATCAAAGAACGAATGTCAAGCTCAAGGAATGCTTTGAGAAATAAACAAAGTAATGTATATAACATACTTATCACAATATTAGGTATGCAGCAAATGTTCTATTTGTTATAGGGTCTATATTTTGAAAGAGTTTATCCTAAGGTTTCAGAGAAAATAAATTTCAATATTTATAATATTATACTACATGCTAGCTAGAACATGCCATTAATTTGTAAATCTACTAAATGTATAAAGCAAAGCAAAAACAGTAAACACTGTAACTTTTACAAGTTCATTACGTGTACATTAAAAACTACATGTGTTAGAAAGGCATGAATTTAGAATTTTTTAGATCTCTTTTGTAAAAGCCTTAAAATTGACCATATTACATTTTTCATCAAAAAAGTTATATTTTAATTTAAAAAGTTGCTTTTTTTAATTCAAGTTCACTCTCAGCCATTTTGAAATACATAGCATGTTACTATTAATCATAAACAAAATTAGCTGTAAGTTAATATTTTTAATGTCACATGTACAATAACTTTCACATTTAAATTAATGTCTGGTCAAAGGGAATGGTTAAAAAAAAGGTAATAATTACATACCAATATCTCTTTTTCTGAAAGAGAATGTTTATTTATTTATTTATTTATTTATTTTTTTGGTCAGTTGTGGGGCCTAGGCACTGTCCCTCAGCTCTTCAGCTCAAGGCTAGCATTCTACCACAGCGCCACTTCCAAGAATGTATTTTTGAGTTAAGAATATTCTCAGATTCACACACACACACACATATCAAATGTTGATTTCCAGCATTTTAAGCTACAAAAGTGAGTAAATCTTGCAAAAAAATGCAATCATACACTTTCAGCCTAGTTATTTGCATAAATGTTGACCCACATAAAGGAGGAAGAGGAGTTAATGCCATAGCACTATGAAGAAGATAAATTTAGAGAGAACACCATGTCAGACATAAAAGTCCAAAGCCATCAGAGGTCAGCCAACATCACATCACTGTTTCCAAACTTGTTGAAAATGACAAGGGTTTCGTCATTTCCCACTCATTCTATTACCTGAACTGGTTACCTGCATATACACTGCTCAACCAACAAGTTCAAAACTTGAAGTACCAGTAAGAAGAGAGGAACGATTCAGCTTAAGTTCATAAAAGAAATAAAAGAAACAATACCTAATGATACCTTTACCCACCGATACCTTTAACACATCACATTACCTATTGTCTATGCAATGCCATACCAAAATAAAGTTCCTTGACTTATCTTTTTGTTTAACACAGCCATAGCTATGCTTACTAGACATCAACCCAAATAGAAAACACAGTAAGTCATTCCATTTTTCCCCAAAAAAGGACAATCTATCTTTAGTATTAGAAGAATAATATGAAATTTAATAACAATTATATATTCTGGTACATTGAGAAACCTGATGAATAATGATGTCAGAAAGGGAGTAGATAAAATTTCCAATGTGGCCAATTAAAACTGGTATTTAATGCTTTAATAGCCTGTATACAGACTTGAGCTTAAGAACCCAATGACTTGGATAGAAGCACTTAAGATATGAATCCAACTTGGTATTTATTAGAAAATCACCAAAGTTTCAAGTCCTAATGGGGCTTGCTAAAATACTACTTGCCCCTGAATCAGAGTTGAATCTGGAGTTGAACCAGAAAAAAATTAACTAGAGTTTGACTGAAAAATCTAATGACTTGGCCCGAGAAATTCAAATTTCAGGACAGAAGTTAGCTATTTCATTAGTTATTCTAAACTTCTGAAAGTTAAGTATGCTATTAATTCATTGGGAAAAATAAATAAATTTTCTAGTTAACTTTACAACTAAATTAACACCAATCTGTATAAAAGAAATAAAATTTGATGTTAACAAAAATAATGAACTCTGGAGAACATTACTCAAAATAGCAAGGATGCTTTCCTTATGGGTCAGGCTTTCATCTATGTAATTTACTTGTATTGTCAAATCCTATAGAATGGCCGGGTGCCAATGGCCATTTGCTACTCAGGAGGTTGAGATCTGAGGATCATGGTTCAAAGCCAGCCCTGGCAAGAAAGTCCATGAGACTCTTATCTCCAATATGCCACCAGAAAACCAGAAGTGGTGCTGTGAAAGCTGAAGAGCTGAGTGACAATACCCAGGCCCAGAGTTCAAGCCCCACAACAGACACACACACACACAAAAAAAAAAAAAAATCTATAGAATGGGTAATGTGAAAACTACAACTGTACAGAGAAGAAACTATAACACAGAATATGTAAGTAAAACTAAGTCATAGTAGCAAATTGCAGTGTCTGAGATTACTGAACCACTGGCTGAAACCACTTGTCACTGACTTCCCTGTGTTACAGAAATGTAGAAGTAGTACTACTGGACACTAAAACTGAGGTTCACATGTATAACTACAATTCTGTCTTCTTGAGAACAGCACTAAAATTAAGTTTTCATGCAACTAAATTTAAAAAAAAGTTAAAATGTCTGATGCCTGTATTTTATGCTAAATAAATACATATTATATAACAGATAAATATTTGTTGAATGTATTGGGTCATACAGGAAATAAAAGATATTAAAAGTTTTTCTACACTTACAACAGCAATGGAAGTACAAGGTCTTGAATAATTTTGCTTTTATGAACATCACCAGTAATCTTTTAAAATAGTTGTGTCAAGCAAAATAATTATATTCTGACAATGTCTAAACTAGAAGAAGACAGAAACACTTTACATATACTTTCATTCATAGGTATTAAAAGATATTACATTTAAAATGATTGATAAACACTGTATAAAACATATCTATTAAACATGCATTATATACTATGTATATTTATACACATAGTAGTACATATATTTGCAATTTTAAGTGTGTATTATATATTATGCACGCCTACACACACTAATACCTGATAAATTTTACATCATACTTAAAAATGACAAATACATATACTGGGTCAATGACTGGATTAGTCATTCAGAGAGCAATTCTTAACCTGAAATTGTGTACTTTCCTCTCAAATTAATCAACAAAGAAGATTGCTTCCTTAGATTTCTGTAATTGGTATGAATGAATCTCAGAGATCTAGCAAGCACTTTAAACGTAGTTATTCATAATATGAACGATTTTATTTTATTCAATTTTACTTATTTCCAGAAGTAAAACAGACCCTGTGTTTCAAATATCTCTCAAATTACCTCATTAGATAAACTGGCATCTTCCAACTTCCATGTGCTATTCTTTTTTATGATTTACAGGCAAGCTACTTTCTGTACTCAAAGTTATAAACATTCTCAAGTCCACAAGTTTCTAGTGGAAAAGGAAAGACCAAATGTATACAGAGATGCAAAATTCAAGGAACATAATTGTAAATAACCCATGTTTACAACTTATCTAGCAAATATAACACCAAAGTCATAAGTTCAGTTCCCATCATCCTCTGAAATGTTTTGAAATATGTCCTTTATAAAAATGATTAAATACCTAAAAATATTTTTCAAATGTCCCAAAGGTCTCATTAATAAGGGGTATAGGATAATAATGTTAAATTAGGTGGGATGCTTGCTGGTGATTCATGCCTGTGGTCCTAGCTACTTTGGGGGGTTGGGAGCTGTCGGATTGATTGAAGTATAAAGACAGTTCAGAAAAATAGCTCAAGACTTTTTCTAGAATCTTTCACAAAAAATAATGTAAGACTGCAGATGTGGCTCTCCCATTGTAGAGCACCAGCCATGAGCAAACAAGCACAAGCAAGGCTAGTGAGCTCCTGAATTCAACCCAATACTGGCAAAAAAAAAAAAAAAAGCAGTTTTTAATACATACTGAGGAAATGTCAGTGCCTTTCTGGCCATTGACCTTTTGCTGTGTAAGAAATAACACTTTGACATCATTAAGACAATTACAAGCCAGGTATAGTGACCCATGTTTGTAATGCCAACATTAGAGACACTGAGGCAGAAAGACCAAGAGTTTCAGGCCAGCTGGGCAACAAAAGACAATGAAGGTTTAATCTATCACTTCACTTGCTTCTCTGTGGAAATAGTTTCCTCAGGAAATCCATCATTATTTAAAAATCACAATCGAACTGTAGATGGAGGCTGTCACCTTCATCTATAGTTATTAAAATATAAGGACACTGAGCCCACCTTCTGATCAGCTTTACACCTATGTCAGAAAAAGATCTCTACTTCCCCAGCCAGAATGAAGTGTAGAAAACCATTCAGTTCCTCTATACAGAATGAGCTTATCAAAACAAATTAGCACAATGAAAGCAATTGCAATATAAGCCTCTCGTGCTACTCTCTTCCTGTGTCTTACCGTAGGAAAATGTTGCCAGTGCTCATGCTGCCATCCCAACTGGTTTTTCATTTGTGCAAACACGTTCTAACACACGCGAGCGCATGCACACACACGTGAAGATTATGATCGTGACATCTAGTGAAGTTCTGAACTCTACAGAGCCCTCTTCTGAAACTCGTTACAAAAAAAAAAAATCATCTGGCCAAATGCTTTGCTTTTGCTCTCCCTCTTTCTCTCCTTTCAGAAAATAATTGCATTTATCCATCTTAGAAAAGCAGATCCGACTCCCTCCTCCCACCCCCAGCCTTTCATGCTCCCAGAGCTCTGAAAGGAAACACATCCACATCCAAACTTCGAAGTTCCCTTTCTGCAGCCAAGATAACTGTTACTATGAAATCTGGCTATAATCTGTTGATAATGGGAGACTTTTCTCACCAGCGCTGTGAGGGGCTCCGTTGGTACAATCTGTCTTGCTCCTAAAGGTCTGAAGTCTTTCTTACCTCCTCCCAAAGGGCTCCTCGATCAATAGCCATTCTTGAGCGGGGCTGCCCCCGCAGGAATCATTTTAGCTAGCCATGCACGGTTATGTCAGAAGTGCCACCCCGCCGTCCGGAGGAACCCCCACTGTGACCCAAGGCAATTAACCCCTAACCCCAGGTGTCCCAGGGCCTGGCGGAGGACAGTGGGTGCAGGGGATACTAAGCTCTGAGCATCCAAGGATGGGGTGGGGCAAGAGGGAAAGATCAGCGAAGTTCAGGGAGAGAACCGCCGGCAGATGAGTTCCACCACACCCGAGGTGGGGTGCAGATCCGCAGGAGCGCAAGCGTCAACGGGAGCTGTGGCCAGTCAACCAGTGTTGGCGCCAGGGACCCTTCCACCCCGGGGACACCCACCCCTGCCAGGGCTGCAGCCGGGGTACGGGGTGGGGGTGGGTCGGGGGGGGGAATGGGCTTCAGGTTAGCAGCTGGGGGAACTTACGGAAGAAGATGTACTCGGTGTAGCTGCTCCAGATCTTGTCGTCGCGGTACTGGTGGACGAAGGCGGCCATGCCGGAGGAGTTACACGCCACCATGTGGAAGCCGGCCTCCGACAGGCGATCGAACGCCTGCTCCAAGTAGGTGAACTTGAGGTAGAAGCGGGAGGTGTACTTCTCGGGCTGCCGGTCGGGGTCGCGACTCTCGTTGAGCGTCTCCCCGAACACTTCCTTGGCTAGCGCGATGCGCCCGCACACCATGATGCGCGCCACGCGCCGGAACTTGGCGTCCGCCTGGTTGTCGCGCACCGTGGTGTAGGAACCGCGGTAGCCCAGGGTGAGGAAGCCCGAGCGCTTGTCCGACGCGCCGCCGCCGCCTCCGTGCGCTCCGGGACCCGAGGGCGCAGCCGCCGCCGCCGCCGCCGCCCCGCGCAGCAGCAACGCGTCGCTGCTGCCCTGCGAGACGTTGTCCTCCAGGTCGCTCTGACAGCCCTCGTCGTTGAGCGAGTTCTGCTTGGTGACCTTGGGCGACAGCAGCTTCACCAGGTCGGTGAGCTGGAAGTACTCGGCTTCGCGCAGGAGCCGCTCCTTCTCCGGGAAGTGCTCGGGCAGGGCGAGCTGCTTGTCCCGCAGGTAATCCAGCACGTACCTGAAGAGGAAGCCGTCCCGGTCGATGAAGAAGCGCGCGCGGCTGTCCCGGGGTAACTCTCCCCGTCGCCGCGCGCCGCCCCGGGGACTGGAAGGCGCGAACATGCTGGCCAGAGTGCTGTCCGGGACGCTCAGCAGCGTCGAGTGCTTGGTCACGTAGACCTGGCCGCCCACGTTCAGCTCCACCACCTCGGGGAAGGGCGAGGGCGCGCGGGGCCCCGGGCCCGCGGCGGCGGGCGCGCCCGGAGAGGCGGATGCCGACACCATGTCGCTAATCGGGAGGATGGTGCCGCCGCCGCCGCCGCCGCTGCCCGTGTCCTTCAGAGCCATGGTCCCGCCCCGCCCGGCCGGCCGGCCCGCCCGCCTCGGGGTCGCAGCCCTCGGAGCTCCGCCGCGCCGACGCCCACCCCTCCCCGGCGACTCCCGCGCTCCTCGGCGGCCCCCCGCCGGCCCGCGGCGTGCGCCCCGGGACCACCGCGCACCCTCGGGCGGGCCGGGCGCGTTCCTCCAGGCGGGCGGCGCGGCGGCTCAGGGCTCCGGGAAGCCGCGGCGTCGGCGGCCGAGCTCCATCGGGGGAGACGGCGGGGAGCGGGGTGTGCCGGAGAGCGGCTCCGCGGCGGGGCGGGCGCCGGGCGGAGCGGCCGCTCCTCTGGGGCGCCGCCGGGGAAGTGTGTGTGAGAGAGAGAGAGAGAGGGAGATGGGCTGGGGAGAGGCTGGCCGAGCTGTGCGGCTCCCGGCGGGGAGGGCGCGAGGAGGAGCCCGAGCCCAGAAGACGCGCCGCCCCGGCAGCTGGGGAGAGCGCACCGCGAGCCGCGAGCGCGGACGCCGGCGCTAACTCCTCACAGCCCGCGAGGCGGCACTGACGTCAAGCCCCGCACCGGGACCCGGGCCTTAGCTGTCATTTAAAGAAATAGGCATCCGCCGCGGGGGGCGGGACCAGACCCCCCTAGGGGCGTGGTCCTCTTGACAGGGGCGTGGCCTGGGCGGAGCCTGCAGGGAAGGCTTTGGGGAAGTCAGTTTCGACTGGGCACCTCCCAAAGCCAAAGGGGCGAACAGCTCTTCGAGGTCTTCCCCTCCTTCCCTCCCTTTGTCTATCCCTCCTTCCCTTGTCCCCCCCTTCTTTTCTCTCTCTCTCTCCGTTTTCTTCAGCCTCTCCCCCACCCTCTCTCTCTGTCTCTCATTCTCTCCCTCCCTCTCCCTCTCCCATGCGTCCTTTCTTAGCTTCCTCCACTTCTGCCCAGTGAAAGTAGTTTTGGTGTTTCTTTCTTGTTTGCTTTTACTGGCGTTTAGGAGTGCTCAGCACAGAACCGTTTTGATTTTTTGATTCTAACAGAGGTCAGGTTCCTAATGTCATCTGAGCAGGACTGGAAGAAATTTTAAAGAAAGAAAAAAACCTATAGAGGAGGCCAGGGTTAGTGCTTTCCTGGTGGCTCTAAGTTGACCTCTCAGACCACCTCATTTTGTAATTGTGTATTTCCCTGCACACTCTATGTCTAGTAAATCGAACTCCTATTTCATTTCAATATTTTTTCAGTAAGGGGCGGCGTATAACACAGCTTTGTATCATCGTTACAGTATTTGATGGAAAAATAAATGTTTATGGAGAGTGATACTCATTCTAAATTACTAATTGGTGGCTTCTTTTAATCTCTCCATTGCCTTTTCAACTTCCTGAAGCAAGTAAATAGCTTGCATTCTATTCTAACCCCAGGCAGTAGTTGGATGGCAAATGAAAATTATGCGAAGTTAAGCCCACCTTAATTTCCATTATACATAGTGTAGGTAAAACTGCAAAGTCACTGTTATTTGTGAAGTGTGAGAACAAAACTGAGAATGAACATGCACCCCACTGCTGCCACTAGCAGACCACTGGGCCACATAACTTTGTGTCTAGAAACCTTTAAAAAATTATTGACATAAAGTACAAAATTGAGTATAGCAGACCAGGTCACAAAGTAGCTTGCTTCACAAAACATAATATGATGTGGACTTCACCCATTAACAGTTAAAATCATATATGGATTTTAATATTTAAGCCTTCCATGCCTACAAAAGATTTCTCATTTCTACATTCACAAAATATAATGGAGTTGAAATATTCAGTTGTAACCCTTAATTTTCATAAATGATTGATATATCATTTTTCAAGCATTACAAACTATATTTAATTCATTGAGAAGCCACAGAAAATGTATCAGTTTCAAAGTTTGATTATCTGAGGAGAGAGAGTCTACAATCTACTTGCCAAAGGACTGAGCCTTAAAATTAAGTTTATAGTATATCCATATTCATTCAAAATTTTTATTCAATCCTATTGTCTCATAAAACATTAGGTCAAATTAAAAAAGTAAAAATGGTTTAAGCATGATTTTCACTTAAAGGCTAACATCATTCATTAAAATAATCAAAAGAAAATACATTTGAGGAACATGATTTGGGATTTCAAATAACATTTCCTGAAAAAGTAAATTAATAGAAGCTTTATAACCTTCATAGATGAATAAATAATAATGCCTCAAACCACTGCTAATGAAGCCCATTTATCATGAGGAAAATAGCCCTGATGATAAGCATTGTACATGCCATGGAATTATAATGAAGTGGATAGATAATAAATATGAATATTTACCCAGGAATATACTCTCCAGTATTACCAACTTGAGAACTATTTTCATCTTAGCAGCATAAAATATACCTATAAGAAGGTCTAAAATAAATCATCCTAGAAATCCATAATGAATTACCTGTGTGATGCATTGCTTTTTTTAAAGTTGTCCCTTCAACATTGATGGAATGTTTCTCCTTAATCTCTTTTCTCACTCACACACTATCTCCCATCTATACCCCCTAGGGAAACACCAAGCTTAACAAATAGCAGTTCTTCCAGAATGTCATGTATTTCCATGTCATTTTTTTCTGCTGAGGATCCCTTTCCTCTTTATCAGCAACCTTATCCTTTTGAGATCTATTTACATCTTCCTTCCAGGTTTCAGTTTAAACATAATTTCCTCTGATGCTGAGAGAAGCTGAAGATCAAACCCAGTGCATACTAGGTAAGTACTCTATCATTGAGTTACATCATTCCATTTCTTACCCAGTTTTCTTGAGTTCCTTCCTGAAAGTGTTCTTTCATTCTCCCAGTCATGTACACTAATTTGTCTAAATTTAGTGTACATGGGAGACTAAATTGTCTCCCATGTTTCAGGTGTGGCACACAGATATATGCACTCTTTTATCTTAGAGCACAACCCACCTCAATAGCCACTTTCTATTGTCAAATACTCAATGGGTAGAAATGTTTTCATGTTGTGAATGGATAACAATGCATCATTCGTGGACTGGCCACTGAAGAAATGAGTAAAATTTGCTATTACACAATTAAAATCAAGAGAAGTGAGAACTGAGTCATCAGAATAAACTCCGGCCTACAAAAGAAGAGAAAACAAAGGAGGTAGACAGAATTTGAGCAATCCATTTGGTACACTAAGCGATCAACATCAAATAACCATAATCAGCACCATTTTTCTCTAAACCACAGACACCATTAATGTTCCCTTGATCACTACATGTTCTAAAAAAAACATGCCCAGTGCATTCAACAGAACATAGCAGACTTGTGTATCTCCAAAAGGAGAGCCAACAAACATTAAAGGACACAGTAGTCCAGCATTTAGGGTAGACAATTGTAAATTAAAGTAACAACTGAGTAGTTCTTCACTAAGCAGGAAGTTATGAAAACAAAGGAAGAATATAAAAAGAAACAATGAGATTTACAGGCTGATCAAATCAATTAAAAGTCTAATTTCTTCTCTTACTAGCTTTGTGATCTCAGAACGTTACTTGATTTCTGAACTTCAGTTACCTCTTGAGCACAAGGGAAACAATCAAGACCACAAACACCTTCCTCACTTCATTGCTGCTCCCAGTAACTGAGCCAATTACATCTGACAGAGTTGACTGTAAATATTTATTACAGTGAACTGTAAATATTTATTACAATGAACTGTAATGGACACAAAATAAACAGTAATGAGAGCAGAAGTATTTCCTAACTCAGAAACAAGCATTGTAGCTACAATCACCTTTACTCCCATTGTCTCAATTCATTTATCAAGGGTCTGGGGTGACACTGTTCTATCATTATGAACATCACCCCTCACTATGTCCTTTCTGGTAGCTATTGTCTGTTTTCTCATCGCATGTAGTTTTCCTACATGGTGACATATTTTCATTGATTGACATTTTCATCTCATTGAATTTACCTTCCTCTTGTTCTTTTCTTCGTTTTAACTTTAGTCTTTTGACAGTGGGCTAATTTATTGGTTTAGGTGGTCTGTGTCCAAGGCCAACTGTGCCTCTCATTTTCAAAAAGCCATCTGCTGTCCATTTATCTTATTAAAGGCATTTGAAAGTTTGCAAACTAAATAAATACAAAATTACCAAGTATCTTGTGTACTTCTAAGCAAAAATCTTGAGATTATAGCTAGTTTTAGAGACAGCAAGATTTAGAACAGTACTGTCTTATATGTTTAAATATGGATACAGGTTGACCCATTGTAACAATGAAATGTACAAGACACTGTTGAACACAGAACTTTACAATTTTGGGCGGGGCAAGTGGAGAGGGATGGTAGGAGAAAAATAAAGGAGGAGGCAACAATGCTTGATAAGAAAAGTACTCATTACCTTGCTCATGTAACTATAACCCCTCTGTACAGTATTTTCACAATAAAAACTTATTTAAAAAATATGTAGCAACATGTTGATTTTTAAGTTTGTAGTAGCCACATTAAGAAAGCAAACATGAAATTGGTAAATATTATTTCAGTAATATAGTTTAGATGCCTAACATATCCAAATTTGTCAGTGCAGCTGACAATTGATGTAGAAATTTACATTGTAATTAATGTACAGTGTAAGAATAACATAATTTACATTTATTCATACTACATCTTGAAAATATAATGTGTTCCACTTTTACAACAAATTTCAACTCTAACCATACTTCAGGTATGCCCAAATGATATGAGTGTCTCAATCTCATGAACTAACTAGTACTGTTTAAAAAAAAAATACTGATAATTTCAGTCTAGGAGTCTTGCCGCTTCTAATCCCATCATTTGAGAGGTAAAAGTGAAAATATTGCAAATTTGAGGCCAGTCTGGCTAGAGAGTGAGTGGGTTACAGGCCAGCCTGAGCTACATAGTGAGACCTTGTCTCAAATAAATAAATAATAAATAAATAGCAATTTGACGTGGTTGAATGTAATAATTGTATGTAGCAACACAATAAATGTACTACCTTATCACCAAATGCTTAAACCTTTATAAGTATATAATGCTGACCTGTGTTTTACACATGCATGTTTGAGTGTGCCAAAAATGTATACTCTTTCTAAAAATATAATACCTGTCACTTTAGTCTTGGTTTCTCTGGGACTCGCAGCTCACACAAAGAATAATTTGTCTATGCTTCACTTGTGTGTTTTCTGAATTATGACTCAGATGGTCCTCTTTTCCCTCTGCACACAGATACTGAACTTCAAAGATAGACACTATTCTCTAGTTGTTTTAATTTCTGTTCACTGCTCTGCAAACAAGCAGCCTAAATGCTGTTGGATAAACTGTCTACAGTATGACTAATTAGCAGTAAGACTTCTTCCTGGCCTTAATGATACTATTTAATTCTTCTATATACTACTAAATAGAGGAATATTGATATTTGCATATCTCTACCTTCTGCTTTTAAAGGCAAATCAAATCAGCCTTGAAAAATGCACTTAAAGCATAATGCTTTAATCTGAAGGAGGATTTTAAGATAAGGTATAAATTTGCTAGGGAATACTACATCCAGTAGGCTGTTAGGTTCAATAAATAACTTTAAAAAATCTATAAGTAGGACTGAGAAGGTGGCTCAGTGGTAGAGTGCTTGCCTTGCATGAATGAGGCCCTGAGTTTGATTCCTCAGTGCCACATAAGCAAAAAAAGCCAGAAGGATGCTGTGACTCAAGTGGTAGAGCACTAGCCTTGACCCCATGACCAGCCAAAAAAAAATCTTTAAGTAAATTTTGTGTTATAAAGTTTTATGCCAATGAAATTTCAAGTGTGCTGTTTTTCCCTAATCACAACTAGTGTGGATCTAAGGTATGAAGAGATAGAACCCCTGAATCTTATCCTAACAATAATACAAAGGTATTGTGATCCAGGCTATTTTTTTCTTTTTTTAAATCTCATTGAGCATCTTTTTTGTATATATTTTTATTGTAAAAATATGGTACACAGGGATTACAGTTCATGAGTAAGGTAATAAGTACATTTCTTATCAAGCATTGTTACCTCCTCCTTTGTTTTCCCCCTATTATCCCTTCCCTTCCCACCTCCCCACTCACCCCCCCCCAAGCTGTAAAGTTCACATAGTGTCTTGTACATCTCATTGTTACAATGGGTCAACCTGTATCCTTATTTCAGCATTCTGTTACTTTTTTTCCCCACCCCAAATTAGAAAAAGGATTATACATGTTATTTTTTATCATTAGTTTACTAGCTGGTCAAATAGACATATCCTAATACCTTCTGGGAAATACTGTTCTGATAACCTATTGTATAAAACTTAGTGACTTAAATAAAAATAATGATTTCATATTTTTGGTTATGGGCTTAACCATATAGTTAAATCTGCTCAAATGTCTCACAAGATTGAATCCACACAGGGGCTAGGGCCAGAATCATCTGATGATTGATCTGTGAGGACTGAAATATCTAAGGACTGAAAGAACTGCTGTTCTTTAGAAGGTCACACGCTCTCCCCCCACCCACCTCTCCCCTCCGTTCTCCTCTCCTATACTCCCTGCCTTTCCAATTCTTTCCTGTACATCTCCTGTGCTCATGGTCTTTCCATTAATTCTTTAACATTTCACAGCTGAGGGACAGGCAGAACCTGGATACTATCATGTTTTGACAAAACACACTAAGGAAAACTGACATCATTTCATACAACTCAAGGCAGCACAGGGCTTTTCCAGAGGGAAAAAAACATAGATTTTACTCACTCAAAGGAAAAGGGGGATATATGTGCATGCATGTGAAAAGAAAAGTTTTATTTTACTTGCTTGTTTTAATTATCTTTAAGTAGTTGTACAAAGGAGTTGC
Source organism: Dipodomys merriami (assembly GCF_024711535.1). Lineage (NCBI taxonomy): Eukaryota > Metazoa > Chordata > Mammalia > Rodentia > Heteromyidae > Dipodomys > Dipodomys merriami. The sequence continues at coordinate 40,280,350 of NW_027206512.1, read as the reverse complement.
CACTCAACGAGTCAGTTTAGGAATACAGTGCATCGTGATCCAAGTCGCCTCTTTCCTCATTCTCACCCATTCACCACTTCTCTCAATTTCCTTAATTTTGTATAACATGCACTGGATTTTATAACAGTATTTTCATCCTTCCTTCCTTCATTTGTCTACTCTCTTCCCCTAGATCCTACACTTCTTGAGCAAACATTCCTGGTGTTTATTTTGGTGGACCATGAGTTAGCCTTTCTAAGGAATTACACATTTGAGCATTCCATAGTCTACTTTATTTTGGTTAATTCTGTTGTTGTTGTTGTTTGGTCAGTCATGGGGCTTGAACTCAGGGCCTGTGTGCTGTCCCTGAGCATTTTTTGCCCAAGGCTAGCACTCTACCACTTTGCGCCATAGCACCACTTCCAGTTTTCTGGTGGTTCATTGGAGATAAGAATCTCATAGACTTTCCTGACAGGGATGGATTTGATGCTCAGATCTCAGACTTCTGAGTAGCTAGGATTACAAGCATGAGCCATTGGATACCATCCCAAAGTGTTTATTTATGTATTTATTAATTCTAGATTCAACATAAAAGAGAAAAACATGCATACTTTGTATCTCTGGGCCTAGTTTAGTTCACTTAACATGATTTTGTTGTTACCATTTTGGGAAAGTATTTCTGTGATAATCAAGAGTTATTATACCTTTTATGGTATATTTATGTAGAAAGAGTTCTGTAAATAGAGCTGTAGCATTTTGGCATGTCATACATACTTACAGACTTTGGATACCTAATTGAGATGTATGGGACACATATATTAGAACGCATATGCATGCACAAAGAGCTAACTCAATAATATAGCTGTCTGAAATTTTAAACCAATATTTAAAGACATGAAAGGCTAGCCAGGTGTTTCCTTCATTTTAAATAAGAATCTCTATTTTTTGCATCCTGATCATTTATTCTGCTCTAATAAATTGCTTCATCCAATTTGCCTTTGCTCTAGTTAATCCAGAGTGCCCCTTGCCTCTTTCCTCTAGACATCTTTTATAACATCTGCAAGTTTTCATTCTCCCTCACTGAATCATCTCTTTTCATCTTTCAGATGCTGACCTAGTAAACACAAATACATCTGTGAACACTTAAACATTGACTTGTTACCCCCATATTCTACAGCTTTTTTCTACTCTGATTATTATATAATAAATATGGTTCCACTGTATAAATCTCATTATTGTGATCTAAAGTTCATTCTTCTCCCTAAAGAAATCCTGTCTTTTTCCTAGCTGCATCATTCTGCTTGCTTCTTTTTTTTTTTTTTTTTTTTTTTTTTTTTTTTTTTTTTACTGGCTCTTACCTGTTACTCTCATTACATATATATTCAAAGACTAGAAAGACAGTAAACATAGTAAGTCTCAGGACTTGGCCATCCATAAGGCCAGAAGTTTGGGATCTGTCTTCCTAAACTTGAGAATATCAATCAAATGAAAAGAAACTGTCAGGAAAGAACTCCCACCAAAATACCCAATAAATGGTATTTATGTTTGAGTCATACATGGAGTTTGAATATATTTTGATGTCGTTGCACAATCTAAGTTCACATTCGGTTCATTCAGTACATTTCAAGTGTTTATTGACTATCAATTATGTATTCTGCTAAGGATATTTTGAGTTATTACAGGGAATAAGACATATAACTGGCCATTAAGAAACTTTCAATGACAAGTAAAAAGAACTAGTAACACTCACAAAGAGCAAAAGACTGAATTACAGAGCCAGGCACTGGTGGCTCACGCCTGTAATCCTAGCTACTCAGGAGGCTGAGATCTGAGGATCGCGGTTCAAAGCCAGCCTGGGCAGGAGAGACCATGAGACTCCTATCTCCAATAAATCACCAGAAAACCGGAAGTGGCGCTGTAGCTCAAGTGGTAGAGCGCTCGCCTTGAGCTGAAGAGCTGAGGGACAGCACCCAGGCCCAGAGTTCAAGCCCCACGACCGACAAAAAAAAAAAAAAAAAAAAAGACTGAATTACAGAAAGGAGTAAAGCAATTGTTGTAAGAAAAGATTACACAAAGTGATGTGAGACTGACCAGAATGACTTAGAAAGCATTTCTAGTTGATGGAGAACTGCTTTAAAAAGTGGATAGTGAGTATCATAGAGTAAAAGACAAACATTATTTCAATAATTGCTCATGACATAGAATAGTTTTTCAAATTGAAATAATAGTGTGAGCAAAACAAGACCTATTTATTAACTGTACTATTTCATTGGTCTGTGTGTTCACCAACCAGTTTACCCATCCATCTATTCAATTGTTCTACCAGTGGAAACCCATACTTATTTTAAAAGTGTCTCAATAATATAACTAAGCAAAAATAATGACAAGGGGAATATAGCACATAAGTTTGGGACAAGTAAGACGTGAGAACATGGTTCAAAGGCAGCCTGGGCAGGAAAGCCCGTGAGAATCTTATCTCCAATTAACTACCAGAAAAGCCAACAATGGGCAGTGGCTCAAGTAGTAAAGTGCTAGTCTTGAATAAAACAGCCCCAGGACAGCAGCACTAGAAGGTAAAAGAAAGTACGAAAATAACTACATATTTTATATTCTCTAGATTAATAAATTTAAATTTAACACAAATTGGGTTCACACGTGATAGGAATTTTTGAGATGAATAAAAGATTATCAGTCATATGAGACAGAAAAGAAAAGAAATTGCTAATCCACATTAAAAAAAAAACTAAGTTGCTAAATGTTTTTCTATGTAAGGTGGTTTGACTCTAATGATCAATCTCTCAAGCACATGTACTTGTTATGTATTAGTGAGAACAGATTTATTTATCCTAGGAGCTGAAGACTACAGACAAATTCATGGCTTAGTAAAAGGTGATGTTGGCAACATTATCCCTATTTTCATCACAGAGTTAATAGAGATTCATGGCTATTAACCAAGTCACGGAAGTTCATACATCTAATGACCAATATGTTGGATTTTGATTTAGAAATGAATCCAGGTTTACTTTATTTGATGTGAGAGCAAAAGGTCTCCCATAAAAAAGGGCACAGAGTTGGTAAAGACGAAGACCCATCTAAAGACATTCACCAAGGTTAGCTGTGACCAGAATAATTGAGAGTAGACTGTAGAGATGAGTAAAAATTTGGGGATGGGGTGCAAAATAAAGATGCCTGGAAGTTGTGACAAAGTAGCCTGTGAAGCCAGGAGAGTGTTAAAAATCTGCTGTTTGGGGTACAAAGGTGAGGATTCAAGGGAATGGTGACCAAGGGATTAGCCTTGGCACCTCAGCAGGACTCATTTTCTGAGTTAGAGCACCTTCTACCACCTTCTACCACCAAACCATCTTTCAGCAGATTTGGAATCAATTCAATTTTTAGACAATTCCTTGAAATGAAATACTTTCAATGCCCTTTGGCTCCTCAAGGAGCCATTATTTGAGATCAAAGGTGTAGTATGAGAACAAGTTGCCATATTTTCTTATTTGACCCGTTACTCCTAGCTCTATGAAATTAATTATAAATGTGCTTTCAGAAATTTGTATCCCAGACTAGGGAGCAGAAGAGTTAGATTTTCCCAATAGCTATAGAAGTACTGCTGACCTAAGATTTAAAGTTTTGGGAAAAGACAGACAAGCTTCTGACTGGATTTTATGAGATTTAGAGTACTTAATATGTTATATTAAGTAGCTTTAATAGCTACATACTGAAATTATATTATGAATCAACTACATCTAGACTAAACACAGAACATGGCAAGTAGTCACAGAGTGAGTTCTTTTTCTTCTGTGTCTTAAATGCTCAAGCAGTACACATCAAGATCTGACAGATAAGAATCCTTAATAAAACAACAATAAATGTCTCTGAGTCTGGCATTTATCCATTCTTCCAGTTCCAGTTTTTTTTTTCAGTAAATAGTTATGGAATGCCTTTTTAGGGCACAGACCCAGCTAACTTTAAAAGATGCAGAATTAAGATTTATGGGGGCTGGGAAGGTGGCTCAGTGGTAGAGCGCTTGCCTTGCATGCTTGAGGCCCTGGGTTCGATTCCTCAGCACCACATAAGCAAAAAGAAAAAAGCCGAAAGTGGCGCTGTGGCTCAAGTGGTAGAGTGCTAGCCTTGAGCTGAAGAGCTGAGGGACAGTGACCAGGCCCAGAGTTCAGGCCCCACAACCAGACCCCACCCCCCCAAAAAAAAGATTTATGCGACATTCTCTTGACTGTGTTGTTTACCTTGAGTCTGTTTTCTGGTTCTATTGTTTTCCCAGTTGGTTTGTCATTTTTCTTGGGTTGGTATTGAAGGTCTTGAATCTTATTATGGATCCTATTACCTTTAAACTTTAGCGTTGGTTTCTACTTTCTGGCTCACATGGCCCTTCTAGGTTCTATTTCTGATCTTGAGCTAATAATTTTTTCTGATGTCTGTTACAACCTGACCAAGATCAATGTGATAACATATCAAATGAGCTTTAAACATGTCAAAAAGAAGAACATGAACAAGAGAAAAAAATAAATTGTGTCTTTCACCAATAAAAGGAAATATAGTAAAGTATGTAGTGTATGTTATGAATTATATCCTAGGTAATCTTTCTAATTTTTGTCATTTGATTTTTCTAAAAAAGCAAGAAAAAAAATCTACGAACTTTGCATCTGAGCCTAGGCTGAAACAATGGAACCGTCTGTGTGTATAGGAGAAGAGCTGGTATAGAGAGAGCTGGGGAAATGCAGCCAAGGAGCTGCAGAGATGGGTAAGAGCAGAAAGTCACTGTTACATCCATCCAACAGCAAAGGGCGGAGTTGTGGGGAAGGGGGGGGGGGGACTATGTTCCTGGAAGCCTAGAGAAAAAGCTATAAAGGAGGAGTTATTTGGTGGGCTTCAGTAGAAAACCATCTATCTATGAAACCTAGGAAGAAATAAGCAATGGGAAACGAAACACCCATATGTTCTCTTCTTAAACCAGGCACAACAAGCTATGAGATTTTGTTTAAAATTCCAGATAATTCAGTATATATAGGCCACACATATAGAAAAGATGGAAAGTGGAATTAGAAGAGTGAAAAAAGAACATAGTGAGAGCAGCCCAACAATCCAACATGGCAATGACATGCTAGCAATGTAAAATGAACTCCATACAACAGCAAGCTAAGAAAGAGAAATGACAGATGTTAATGGCAGATAAGACAGGGTAGAAGACTAGTAGAGAGTTTGGAGCAATATATAATATTCCTTATGTGGTTTATTAAGAGAAATACTTAGTGTTGTTAAGGAAATCTTAGTAAACACATATAATTAAAAATAGAGTAAATAGAAATAAGAATGTCAATGACAATATCAAGATGAGCAGTTTTACATTCATTAGATAAATACCTAGTACTAACCTACTACATATGTTTAAAAAAAAACGTGATGTGATCATCACTGTGGGATGGGAAAGTATAGGAAAGGAACAAAGTGGATAGGTGTGAATACCATTTGTATAAAATGGAGGCTTACCAAGGTCTACATTGTATCCAGCATCAGTAATGACTGAAACTCAATTCTTAGCCCTGCACACTACATGCCAGGCAGTGTTGTAAGCAATTAACTCATATTAATGTATTTAGTTCTCATAAAAATATTGTAAAATGTATCATCTATTATCCTTCCTATTATATAGAATTAAGTTGAGGCACAGAGAATTAAATAACTTCCCTAAATTCACAAAACTTTCAAATAGTGGCCATTAGAGTCTGGCTTCAGTTACTACTAAAATCCATTCCCTTTACTAAATTTGTATTCCATTTATTTCTTGTCACTTATTCATAAACAGAAAGAAGCATTCCTATAAAATTGTAATAATCTTTTAACTTCCTTGAACTTACTACTCATAAAAAGTTCCTTTTGAATATTTTAATATATTCATTTTGAATATTTTCATGGATCAATTAATATTTGTATATCATGTAATATCAATTAATATCATGCAATATAATTAATATTTGTAACAGCCTTCAAACAGATGACTGGCCTTCAAACTAAAATTTATGCTTTACCTGATTATTATTTAAATAGTATTCTTTCATGAAGCTGCCTTATTCCCATTTTCCTGCTTGACATGGTGCTGTCCCAGTGCTGTCTGAAAGGAATATAATACAGTCCACAAAAGTGAAAAGCACATATTCTTAAATGTTTCAGTATAGTCACCTTAAATAAAATAAATACCAAGGCCACAAAGTGTATATCATCCTAAAACACCACTCTCAATTCTGACATCGCTCAGGGTATATAAACCACCCTGAGGTTTGATATTTGCTAGAAGGACTTAGAATTCACCACATGTTGTTGTTAGATTTTATCTAAATGAAAGAATATACAGGTTTAAATCTCTTAAAAGAGAAAACACACGGAGTAGAGTTCAAGAAAGTTCAATGCCTGAGCTTCCAGGCCTTTCCCCACTGGGATCAGGCACAAGGCCCATTTCTTGGCATTGGCTTATGTAAACATGTATCGAATATTGCCAAGCAGGGAAGTTCAAATGATTTGGCATCCATATTTTTCATTGAAACTCAGGCCTGGGTGACTTCCCATATGCCTGACTTCTATCTTCAGCAGCACTTAATTGTGAGATGAAACCATGTGAGTCAAAGTTAAGTCATATTACGAGACTGTCTGTCATGGGCCAAAACCTACACAGTCTTTTACTGGTTAAGACCTTACAAGAGTTTGGAGGAGAACTTCCCAAGAGTTTTGGACAAAGACCCAACTTCTCATTAGGAAAAGTTAAATTCTTTACTACAAACAATTTTAATAATGTATCATATTGTTCAATATACACAGACATTATCATTTCATTATGTAATCAACATGAATCACTAATGAGCTGTTATAAATATTTCAGGCCAACTCTTGAAAATCTATGTTTACCTCACAGCTATAGAAAATCTCCACTTGAACTCGTGATATTTCCAGTGATTTATAACCTCCTATGACTAGCACCATATGGTTAGTATAGCTCTGTACTCTCCTTACTGACTCTAAAAAAGTTTTATATATTTCCATATATTTAATATATTATATGGATACAATTATCAGTTTTTTTCTTATACGAATTAACCATTATCAAATTTAAAACTAATGTTTAAAATGTGCTTTTATTTTTAGTAAAAGTGATATCAAATACCTTCATTACTATTCTTTCAAAATCAAAGATGCTATTTCATATATATATACTCTTCTGTTATATGTTTCTTTTTTAATTTTCAGATTGGTGTTTCATTTGCTCTTACAGTGACAATGTGGATGGCTAATTATTTCTTGTCACTTCTAATTCATATTCCTAATTTCAGTGTATTTAATTTGGTGTAATACTTATTACCTTTTTCGAATGGCATGTTTGACAATCCAGTGCAATAAGATCATGACTTTAGATATTCCTAAATACACACACACACACACACACACACACACACACACACACACACACACACACACACACACACACACAAATCCTTCCTAAATGAGGTATTTATATACAACATTTTAATCTTAGTCTGGAAAATTGTAAAATGGCATCAAAACCTTTTGAAAATAGCTGATGTCCCTCTAAGTTGTATCCCAACACGCTATTAATAATTAGAGACAGAAATGTTTTTTCTAGTATTCTATTTTAGGTATAGGTAAACATTTCAGAATTTGTATTTAAGCTACATTAAAAAAGCAGTTGTGACTGTGTGTGTGTGTGTGTGTGTGTGTGTGTGTGTGTGTGTGTGTGTGTGTGTGTGTGTGTGTGGTTTAGTATGGATTATTTTCTTCATGCATACAAACATGTTTAAAAGTGTTTTCCAAGGTAGCTACAGTGGTGAGTATTGAAATGTCAAGCTGAAAAGGTCAAAGTCTGTTCATAAATGCCTTCACTTTCCTCCTTGAGCCTCTCTCTTCATCTGCTGTGGTACTTCCTGGGGTGGCAGAGCACATTGTAAGCTGGTGGTTAGTTGGGAAAGACCTTCATTATTTTAGATTCATTCATTCCTCATTAAAATTTTATTATATTACAGCCTCATATCTGTCCCTTTTTATTCTCCTTCAAAGATCATAAAATTATAATATCTTCCACCTCAAATGGCAGGTTTTTCTCCCTTACAGATACTATTTGATATGAAGCGGACTCTGCACATTTTCTGGTACTAGGTTACTGTTTTGGGCCTAAATGTATGGTTTTGTAAAATAAAACAGTCAGATTTAGAATACTCAGTTATTCTAGAATCTTAAGTCTTTTTTTTTCAACTGGAAAATTAAATACTTTCATTTCTGTTAATCTGTATTTCTCTCTCTGTCTCTCTTTCTGTGTTCTCTTTTTTTGGGGGGGGGAGGTCCGGTCGTGGGGTCTGAACTCTGGGCCTGGGCACTGTCCCTTAGCTCTTCAGCTCAAGGCTAGTGCTCTACCACTTGAGCCACAGTGCCACTACCAGCTTTTTTTTCTTTTTGCTTATATGGTGCTGAGGAATTGAACCCAGGGCCTCTGGCATGCAAGGCAAGTGCTCTACCACTGAGCCACCTTCCCAGCCCTCTTTCTGTGTTCTCTATCTCTGTCTTTGTCTCTGTGTGTGTAAACCAATGTCCCAAGGATTTAACATGACTTTTTAAAAGATTTTTTCCTGTTCTTTACCATTTACCTATCTATTAACAATACATAAATTGCTTCCTTATTCACAACTCTTAAGCTTTTCTGTTCTCATGAAATGAGAACAGAAATGTCCCTTATGAGCAATTAGTTTGAATTCTACTTGTTTCCCAGGAAGATGTCAAGGCAATTTTTCAATTCTCATTCAAAGTCAGAGTCATTCTTCCTATAGAACTACCTATATAATACCAATAATTTTTATGATATTTTTCTTGGCAAATATTAGTTGTACAAAGTGGGGTTTCTTTGTGACATTTTCCTAGTCCCCTATTTCTTTTCTGGTGGTTCTTGGGTTTGGGCTCTGCCACTTCCATTTCTGGTTACTGCTTGTATTTTTGAGATACTTTCTCATTAGCTTTTCTGCCCTGACTACCCTTTAACATAATTCTTCAGTCCTTTATTGATCAGCAGATTTCTCTGAAATTATTTATTCCATCTGAATAGACATATTCTTGCAGTGTATTTCAAAATTATCCACTATTATTAAAATCTTTCCAGTTTGTTCACTAAAATGGCTTCACTAATTTACACATTGAAAGTGAGAACAAAAGATTCCCATTTGTGCCATCTTGAACAACCCCTGCTTTAGCCAGTGTTCTCCTTTTTGCAAATTATAAGGGCATAAAATGTCATGTTAATGTTTTATCATAAGTTGTGTGTGTGTGTGTGTGTGTGCGCGCGTGCGTGTGCACGCGCGCTGGTCTTGGGGTTTGAATTCAGGGCCTGGGCACTCAATTGACCTTTTTGGTAAATACCACCTGAGCTACAGATCCACTTTCAGCTTTTTGGTGGAAACAAAAGTCTCAAGGATTTCCTTTCTCAGCCTCCTGAGTAGCTAGGAATTCAGATATGAGTCCCATCTTCCTAGTGCCCATCTTCTTTGCTATGAATTAACACGGGAATATTTTCAATATTTATTAACTGTGCAGTTTTCTTCTTTAAAAATCTTATTTAAAGTCTTCATCTTCATATTAGGATCCTAAATTATTAGATTTGCCAGTTACATATATTGTAAGTAATATCACAAACTAAAGAATTACTCAAAAATCAAAATGATTTGGCAATGAGCCAGACCTCAAGTACTTTTTTTTTTCTTTTTCCAGTCATGGGGCTTGAACTCGGGCTGAGCGCTGGCTCTCAGCTCAAGGCTAGCGCTCTACCACTTGAGCTACAGCGCCACTTCCAGTTTTCTGGTGGTTAATTGGAAATAAGAGTTTCAAGGATTTTCCTGTCAGGGCTGGCTTTGAACCGCAGTCCTCAGATCTCAGCCTCCTGGGTAGCTAGGATTACAGGCGTGAGCCACCAGCAACCGGCTCAAGTACTTTTAATTGTCCCGATTATAAAATAAAATAACCACAAGCACACACACAGATTTGAGTAAATAACAAACATGAACGAAGGGGAGAATAAATTAATTTGTGTAGAATTCCAAATAACTTATTTAGATATTTCCTTCTGAAGTGGATAGAGAATTACATCTTTTCATCCTTAGTTTTGGGCTTCTCATAGTTAACTTCCTCTAAAGATATAGTATGTGAAAGCTATTTGACAGTAGAAAAACCTGGTAAAATACTATATTAATACGCAATCGAGGTTAACCTCAAGGATGGTGATAAGTGTTGTTGCTAAATTGTGTTCTTGATGTTTGATGGGAATGGCACTTTGTCATAGAAGTCTTCCTCTCTAAGGCACATTGACACCAGGTAATCACAGAGGGGTATTCTACAAAATAACTGACCACTTCTTCACAAAACTGTTCAAGTCATCAAAAGCAAGAAACTGTCATAGTTTCCAAGATACTGATGGCATATAATCATTAAAGGTAATATGCTGTCAGAGAGGGGATCGCAGAACACTATCTGAAGTATAGATAAAAAGTAAGAAAACCCAGTCAAAAATTCAATGTGCATCTTACAAAATTAAGAAGAGTAAGGGAAAGGATGGGAAGGGGATTGATGGGTAAGAAGGTTGAAAGGGGTGACATGAATCCAGGCACATGGTATTCAGAAACTGCTTCGTTAAATGGCACCTCTTTTCATACAACTGCTTAATGATAAATTAGAAAAGTTGAATACAGTTGATTTCAGCCAATGAATATTTATCAGTAAGCATTCAATAATTTGTGAAAGCAGAGCATACTCGTAGAACATGCAAGAGGAACAGGAAAGTAGCTGAAATATATAGAAACTCTAAGTGTTACTTTTGTGAGTTCCTGGTGAATATGAAATTATTCTAAAATTAAAACTTTAATTTTAAAATGCTGCTAATATTTTCTTAGCCTGCCTCTATTAATTTTGTCTATGATGATTTCTTTGTATAGAAATGATGGCTACTTTGACAAAGATAGCATGAATAAAGTAAAATGGACCTATGTGGGCAATTTCACAGAGTAAGTTACATGTTAGGATGAAAGAACAGGGGACCATGGAAATGAATTCTAAATTTCTTTATTTCAAGTTTGGGTTATTTTTTGGACTGACTCTTCATAGTATTTATTAAAATTGTAAATAATGTCTTATTTTCTACTTTAATTTCTTTTACAATTAAGAAATCTTCTTATTTTTATATCTTGGAGTCCATTTTGATAAGCATCATTTTATCCGGTAGCTATTGAGCCCTTGTGATCCTCTCCTAACAATAATCTCCTTTTTTCTCAATGTGCTAATGTTTTACAGTGCTGTTTAACTAATCATGTCCAAGTGTAATCATTTGTCTTTTACTATCCATTGGATGAACTTGTAGATTTATAGACACAGTCCAGTTGTTACAAATGAGGGAAATCACGCAATCTATGTTTCTTTTTGTCTGGCTTACTCCACTTAATATAATTCTTTCCAAGTCTTTCAATTTCCTTACAAATGGGGCAATACAATTTCTTTCTGATGGAAGCATAGAATTCCATTGTGTATGTGTACATCAACTGCTGTTGCAAAAAAATGCTATTCAATTTTGAATATTGCTCTTTCTAGGTCAAACCCATGCCCTCAAAAGCTTTACTTCATCCCTCAATGTCTTAGCATTTCTATCATTTGCTTATCAGTTTTTGTTTCTTTAAAACTCACTAGCTAATTACACATGCTGAACATTTACCTCTTCTTTTTAGTTATCCTTTTTTGTATTACTGGGGATTAAATTCAGGGCCTGGTACTAGCTAACAAGTGCTCTACCACTTGAACCATTCCTCCATCCTATTCATACATGCCTTGTGTTTCATAAACAGAACTTCCAGTACTATATCAAACAGTAAAAACCTATCAGAAGTTTTGTACAATTCTTAATATTAAAAAGCAAGTTCAAAAATTTCTTCAACAACTGTAACTTGGTTTTGGTGTGTCAATTTTTTTACTTGTATTATTTTTTACACTTGGAGATGGGTGTCAATAGCAGTGCAGAGAGATTTTATATGATGTTAGAAGGTTTCTTCACCTCCTAAAGAGCTTTTTAAAACTTCTCAAATGAATAATGAATAGTATCAAAAGTTTTTTTCTGTGTATATTGAGATGTCCATGTGACTTTTGCCCCACAGTCCATTAGTGTGATAAATTGCTATTACAATTTCTGATGTTGACTGTCTTTGCATTCCTGAGATATATCCTCTTTTTCATAGCTTATTATTAAAAATGCATTGCTGAATCTGGTTGCCTATAAATATTTAGAAATGTTTAAGCCATGTTCAAAAAGGAAATTGGCTTATACGTTCCTTTTCTCATAATGTCTTCATCAAGTTTTGATACTGTGCTGGATTCTTTTTCTTCTTTTCTCTTCTCCCTGCTTTGAGTCATGGTAAGTGATTTAATGGACTGCATTAGTGGATTCTTTGCCTGTGGTTTTGGGTAGAATTAGGCAATGATCTTCTGGTAATAAGTAAGTTCTGAGTATTTATTCTTTCAATTACCTTTCTATTCCATTACAGAGTTCACTGGGTCTCTCCCCCAAAGATCCTAGGCTTACTCTTGATATTGGTAAAAAAAAAAAATTCTTTCAAATTTTGTTTTGAGGACAAATTGTTGCACTGGCTTTTAATTCATGGTACAAGGCTATCTGTGCTGGTTTGATTAAATCCAGCCCACACTATTGAAAAGAATCCCTTCACATAACACTGGTGTTGTTGGGACCCTGTCTGATACACATGTCGAAGTTACACTTACTTTAGAAATGAATTTTATATTTCTTCTTATCTCCTAAAATATATGTATTTTGTGAAATAAGCATATCCTTTGAGAGATTGATAGAACTTGCCTATGAAAACATTTTTTAAGGGGCTGGAAAGATGACTCAGTGGTCGAGTGCTTTCCTTGCATATATGAGGCCCTAGGTTTGATTCCTCAGTATCACATGAGCAAAAAAAGCCAGAAGTGGCTCTGTGGCTCAAGTGGTAGAGCGCTAGCCTTGAGCTGAAGAACTGAGGGACAGTGCCCAGGTCCAGAGTTCAGACCTCACAACCTATCAATAAAAAAAAATCGTTTTAGAGGCAAAAATTAAGTTAACATCACTAATTTGTATAAATTTTCTGTTTTGTGTCAATACTGCTTGTTTATTTAAAATTTCATTTTATTGGTACTTAGTCATTTGTAATGTTTTCCTATAACTTTTGGATATTCTTTCACAACTCTAATTCCTTTGTCTTTTATTTAATCCTTCACATATTCTTTCTTTCTTGATAAGTTTGCAGAATGTTTATCTCTTACAATGTCCTTTAAAACAAAATTCTCCTTTTATTTTTGTTGTTGTTGTACTTTGGCTTTCTCTTTGTCGTTAGACTCATCCATTATCATTGCAACTTCATTCTTCATCTATACATGGTAAAATAATTGCATTTACATTCTAAGATTTTGGAATATTAAATAAAAAGATAAACCTTTATGTGCTGTGGGAAGACATATTTTTACAATTTTCATACTGATTACAACTTCTAACACAGTATTGATACCATAGATGCTATAGGTTTTCAACTTGTTCTTTTATAATCCTTGATTTTTTTATGCCTTAATTAACTAATGGGGTGTATTTGAGAAAGGGGATTTAGTTAAAGCTACAAAAATATTCTTCTATTTCAAGACAACCTGAAGATCTAATCTGTAATTCTGTAGCAATCATACATTATGTGAGTTTTTGTGTCTCGATCATTCTCTTTATAATCTTGCTTCAGTTAGCCTCCACTGTAATAGTAGACTGAGCAGATTCTCAGGGACTAGATGAGTCTGAATTCTGTATATTACCCTGTGTAAGAAAAAATTAAGAAAGAATCCAAGGAGTCTAAAGTCTAGTTATTTGGGAATACCAAATAACTTTTAAGATTTCATTAAAATAGAATTGTGGGGGAAATAGTAAATAGAAGTTTCATGAAGAGACAGTAGAAATGCAAGCTTTTAACAAAGTGATTATGAAATGAAATTAGAGACATCCATTCAAAGAAGTTATTTGAAATAAGTAATGTCCAATATATAAACACTAATGAAAGACATCAATTGTTTGACTAATGAAAGTTATATTTATGTCTCAATTATTTTTTTTAAAAAGAGCTATGAACAAAAGTTAACAGTAGAAGAAATAAAAATGAAGTATTTAAAGATTAAGAGTGAGGGAAAGATATTCAAAAATAACTACCATTGAACAACGATGCCAAATTTTAACATATCTTATTTACCATCGCAACTTTTCTATTCATACTCTTTATGTTATCCAAAATGAGTGCCTAAAATGGTCTTTGTAAAGAGAAAATACAAACATTTTAGAATTAAGAAAAATTCATATTCTTTTTTGTAATGATGACTATACTGAACTTATCACAAAAAAACAATGCAAGTAACATTGGAATTTGTCTCTATGGCAAGTATTATTTTAAAAATAACTGAGAATGACTGAAACATTGTATTGTTTTTGTCTATTATCAAGCAAAATAGTAGTGGGAGCTGGATGCCAGTGTCTCATGTCTGTAATCCTAGCTACTTGGGAGTCTGAGGTCTGAAGATCGTGGTTCAAAGCCTGTCCCGGCAAGAAAGCCCATGAGAATCTTATCTCCAATTAGCCACCAGAAAACCTGAAGTGGTGCTGTGGCTCAAGTGGTAGAGTGTTAGTCTTGAGCTGAAGAACTAAAGGACAGCACGTAGGCCCAGAGTACAAGTCCCACAACCACACCAGAGCAATATTCATTTTTTCACTAATTTTATATGATGAAATTTTATTTGTCAAATCTTCAAAATATGAAAAATACCTTTCTTGTTTCAGCGTATTTTTTAAATATGAGAACACAGCTGTTCTTATTATGAATAAGATAAATGCATGAGGATAAAATGGCATTTATTTATTTATTTATTTATTTATTTGGGAAAATGAGGGTTTTTTTAGAGATAAAGGACTTATTTTGCATTTTAGAAATTTATTAAAGGACTAAAGATTCAGGTAATATAAAGGTTAGCTCAGAAGAAATTTAATAAAGTTCTTTACAAAAACAAATTAAATTGGAATTGGTTGACATTAAAATAATCTAAGTTCCATGATGGGAGAATATATATTTTTTTAAATCTAGCCAGGATGAGAGGCTTCATAGAAGTAAAGACTATAAAGATTCATGGCTATAACCTTCTATGAAAACTGACATAACAACAGCAACATTCACAAGACAATATGTTGGCAATGATCTATACAACTTGTAGGAGACGGGGAGGGGGGAGATGAAGGAAAGTGGGAGAAAAATGAGGGAAGGGGTAACATGTTTGACAAGAAATGTACTTATTACCTTACTTATGTAACTGTAACCCCTCTGTACATCACTTTGACAATAAAAAGGGGGAAAATATGAGCATATAAAGAAAGATATAAATCACTGATAGGTAGAAAAGAAAAAATAGAGTCTGGTGTTTTGTAAATTCAAAGGTTTAGTATGTATTAAAAGTTGTCACACAAAGAAGTATAATAGTTCAGCACCCTGAACATTGTTTAAAAGCTACTGTGCTTTTAGGAATATGAACACAAAGAAGGGTTTTTGCAGATGTGTAGGAATTGACACTCTAGAGATAGAGAAAGATAAATATGAGAGGAAAACAACTTGATGAGGGCTTTTGTAGGGCCATGAATAAAGTCTTTATGCAACTTCAGGGATGAAATTTGATTCTTCTTAAAAGAGTTGCTAAAATTGCCACGGAGAAAGGCTGGGTAAGTAGTAGTAATGAGGGAGACCTATTGGCTCTTTACCACCTGGAAAGAAAAATAAAGGTAGGTCACAAGTGATGAAAGATGATTTTAACCATTGCAAACACAATTTTAAAAAAAGACAGAAATAAATATTCAAGTAAAATTTCATTCATGTAAGTTTAGTTATAATCAACTTACAAAGAAAGCACATAGATCAGCATAGCATTGTTCCTCTGTAATATATCCCATTTTCTCTTTATCATGGCATCCAAGGTTATAAAAATACCTACTGAATATAAAGGTATTGGCAATAATGCATCATTTTCCTTTTCTGTTCTGGTTTAATTACAAAGTTGACTTTTTCATTTTCCCCTAATGTGAATTTTTTTTGCCTAATTTTCTACCACTGTGTGTGTGTGTGTGTGTGTGTGTGTGTGTGTGTGTGTGTGTGTGTGTGTGTGTGTGTGTGTGTGTGTGTTGATTGATTATTTTCTAATCAGGGAAGTCACAAAGAGGCAAAAATTTGTTTTTTTATATGACACCTTGAGGAGCTGTTTTACCTTCTGAGGAATCCTTCCTTGGCGTTGGTACTTCCAAACATAAATAGTAATAATTTATTTTCAAGGCATTCCACTTTCCAATGAACATTTTCATTCTAAACAATGTTAGAATAAAAATTCTACATAAAGATAAAATTGAAGCATCTATAATACTCAGGAGAGGAAATTACTTGGAAGATAGAGGAATTCTGTATCACCTCTGTTCTGCACCAAATTGCAGACAGGCACATTGTATTCCTTTATGTAATTCAAACTTGGAATTCAGAGTCTGTCTAATTTATAATTAATCTTTAATTCATTTACTTTATCAGCTTAAAATCCAAAAGAGAACATTACTTTTATTTATTAAGAATTTTATACTTAGAAAGCATTTTCCACTGTCCAGATCTTGCCTTTAAAACCCTTGTTCATTTTACTTATCCCTTTCAGAGATGGTACCACTGAGGTTTTGTGCGGAATCCAGTAGTGTGCTCCAGTGACATAAAGTGTAGACTCTGCACTGCCCCCTGAATGAGTTTGCTTTCACTACCTATGAACTGCTCTGTTCCTTGTTCCCCTTAACTGTTTCTTTATTTTTTCTTCCCTTTAAAATTTTTTTTATTGTGAAAATACCGTACAGAGGGGTTACAATTACATGGGCAAGATAATGAGTACACTTCTTATCAAGCATTGTTGCCTCCTCCTTTGTTTCCCCTTCCCATCCCTTCCTATACCCCCCCTGCCCTTGTCCCCCGCCACCTAATGCCCCCCCAAAGTTGTTATCTACAATTACAAGGGCCCATCCACAGAGAAATGATTCAGTATGTATAGGTCTAAATATATGAATTCTTTGAATTGCATATGTTGTAGGTTCAGGAGATTCAGGGTTATAATTTCAGAAACAGTTGTAGAATTTCCTTTGGGTGATTATGCATATCAGAACAGGACAGAAAAGGTGAAACATTAACTAATCAGGCACCCACCCTAGGTTAAAAGCAGGTCAAAATGAATCAGATCTCGAGTTATTCTTTCTAACTGTACTAGATCCACCTTCTGTGGTCCAGGACACTGCAGAGACAGCCACTCTTAAAATTTTTTTTTTTAATTTTTCTGTTGTTGTACACAAGAGTTGCCATTTAACAAAGCAGTTTATGAATACAATAGATTTTGATCAACATCATATTTTTCAAAGTTTCTCTCTCATCTCTCCACTGCCTACCACTTCCTCACTCTCTTTAATTTTGGAGAATACCCCTTAGATTCGTGTCTGTATCCCCACTTCTCCTCTTCAGTCATCTGCCCCTTTCCCCTTGATTCCATGTCCCCCCTTTACAGTATCCAGTTTCTCTTTTTATATTTTGCTTAACTTTGACTTTACCTTTCAAAGGAATTACACTACTTGAGTTCTCATTTGAATCTACCACATTTCAGTTAATACATTTGTGTATATATATATATATATATATATATATATATATATATATATATGCATAGCAACCCAGCTTATTTACTTATAAGTTTATAAGGTAAATTTGGCTTCTACATATAAGGGAAAACATGCATCCTTTGTCTCCCTGGCCTTGCCTTACTTCACTTAATTTTTTCCTGGTTATTTTTCTATTTCTTTACAAATAGCACAACATTATTCTTTCTAATGGATAAGTAGAATTCCACTGCACAAATTCATCCATTGAGGAGGAAAGATTTTGACTTGGGGGGAAAAATGCAACCAAATAATGGATATATGTTGCTAAATGTTTAATGAAATATAGTTCTTGTCATTTTCGTTTGATTTTTTTACCATTCATGGGGGTTGCGTCATTTCTTAATGTTACTATGACCAACATAATGTCACAAAGAAACTTGAATTTGTGGAAACTGAGCCTTCCATTCTTTTTTTTTAATTTAATTTAATTTTATTTGTGAACATACTGTACAGAGGAGTTACAATTACATGGGCAGGATAATGCGTACATTTCTTACCAAGCATTGCAGCCTCCTCCTTGAGCCTTCCATTCTTACTAGAAGTAAGTACAGGGCTAGATTCTCTTATTATCACATTTTTGTCAACTCATCAATAGGTAACTTTTTTATGTATATTACCACTTAAACAGTTAAATTAAGATATATTGTTGATGCATTAACATTGAATTAATTGCAAAGAACACCATAACCTTGCACAAAGTTTTTCTGACCTGTGCACTGTGTGTCTAAGTTACGTCACAGAAGATACTAGGTTGCTCCTTTATTGGAAACCATTTTAAATAGTAAACTCATGGGAAAAAATCACAAATAATGCAGAAAGCATGGCACTGCATAGACCAGGAGACACATACTTGCTTATAGCAGCAGAGTTGATAAAGGAGAATTCCTTATTTGAGCTGAGCTGAACTCAAGTGATTCAATTTTGTTTGGGACTCTGCACATGTCTGCAAATGGCCACAATCCTGAAGTAATTGTGATTTGAAGGTTTGGTAAGTAAGTGACTTTGTGAACATGGAATTCTGAATCATGAGGATGGACTGTGACTGTGTCTTAGTTAAGAGCTTGTAGTCTGTCATCTCCCAGATTAGGTTTATTATTTACAATGTGGTCATCTTAGATGAGTACCTTTTCCCTTTCTCAGTCTCATTTTCCTCACCTGTGGAATCAAAGTACTAGTAGATTTTGATCCGTATTGAGACAACTTCATTTGAAGTGTTTACCAGGTATACATTAAATGACCAGAAATGCAACTCACTAATGCAAAGGAAACTCTAATATAAGTAGAATTTTCTTTTACTGTCTAGTGGCACTGGTATTTAAATTTATACCACTTAAACCACACACTGGGCATTTTAAGGTGGTTTTGTTTGTTTGTTTTTGACATAAGATCTTGTGGTTTTACCCAGGTCCAATCACAGGTTGAGATTCTTACAATGTAGCTAGATTTACAGTAGAAAGTTGAAATCTCATTGCAGTACTAATTTTATTTACCTCAGATTAAGCCAGAATCAGATCTCAGTGCTAAGAAGTTAGTACACAGAAACTTGCTCAAGTGACCGAAAATTTCATTTCATTTACTATACTTTAAATGATTTCTATTTTAAATAAACGTTACCCTTTTTTTGTAAATACTAATAAGACATTTTTAGGTTTGACCATTCCAAAGTAGGGCAAATGTATCAAGATGAGAAAAAGGAGAACAAAATCACAGGTTAGTTACTAACTCCAACATTCCTAATCAATAACAGTGCTGCATAATTGAGGAATACTTAAATTATACCTTACTTTATTTCAATTAGATTTATTCAAAATTTTGTCAAATAATGCAAAATGGAATAATGAATGATGAGAAGTTACCAAATTGGAGAAAAAGCCAATGAACAAGCTGTTTAAGAAAAAAAAACTCAATGTTGTTTTGATTTGCATTTCTTTTATGGCTAGGGATGTTGAACATTTCTTCATGTGTCTATTGGCCATCCTTCTTTCTTCTTCAGAGAAGCTTCTCTTTAAGTCTTTTGCCCACTTATTTATTGGGCAGTTGTTTCTTTGAGGATTTGTTGTTGGGTGGTTTAATTTTTTGAGTTCCAAGTATATTTTAGATATGAGACCCTTGTCCGTTGTATGGCTAGTAAAGATCTTCTCCCAATCGGTGGGCTTTCTATTGATCTTGCTAGCTATGTCATTTGCCCTGCAGAAGCTCTGCAACCTTATGCAATCCCATTTGTCCAACCTTTCTTTGATTTGTTGTGCTTCCGGGTCTCTATTCAGAAAATTTCGGCCTGAGCCAAGGAGACCTAGGGTTTCTCCTATTCCATCCTGTAATGTTTTCAGAGTGTCTGCTTTGAGTTCAAGGTCCTTGATCCATTTGGAGTTGATTCTGGTGCAGGGTGATATATAAGGATCTAGCTTTAGTTTTCTACATGTAGGATATCACCTCACTCCAGTTAGAACAGGAAAAATCAAGAACTCTAACAACAACAGATGCTGGAGGGGATGTAGACAGAAAGGAACCTTACTTCATTGTTGGTGGGAATGTAAACTTGTTCAACCACTTTGGAAAGCAGTATGGAGTTCCTCAAAAGACTTCACATAGATCTCCCCTATGACCCAGCAATCCCACTTTTGGGCATTTACCCAAATGTTTACAAACAAGACCACACTAAAGCTACCAGCACAACTATGTTTATTGCAGCATTGCTTACCATAGCTAAGATATGGAACCAACCCAGATGCCCCTCAGTAGATGAATGGATCAAGAAAATGTGGTATACATACACAATGGAATTCTATGCCTCCATCAGAAAGAATGACATTTCCCCATTTGTTAGGAAATGGAAAGGTTTGGAAAAAATTATATTAAGTGAAGTAAGCCAGGCCCAAAGAAACATGGGTCCCATGGTTTCCCTTATTTGCAATATCTAGTATAGGTATGAGTCAAGCAGAAAAGGTCAGATAATGTGATGTTAGGAAAATGAACCCTTAAATATGTATTTTAATGTTTTCGTTTCTTTCATGCATGTGTTTCTAATGCATTTATAAGATTATTTCTTTGTTGCTTTGTATGTCCCTCCCCCACAGTGTAACACCCGCTTTCACTATATTTGATGTCAGTATAACATGTGGAGGAGATGGGGACAAACAAGTCGTTTAAGGATTCAGGTGTACCTGTTGCAACAATGAGAAGTACAAAATGTCATGTCAAAACCAGCTTTACAATGTCGGTGTGGGGGGGGAAGCGGGGTATGATTGGGTGGGGCGGAGGGGGGTGGCTGAGAAGGGAGGTGAAGGGTAAACAAAGGAGGAGGCTGCAATGCTTGGTAGGAAATGTATGCATTATCCTGCCCGTGTAATTGTAACTCCTCCGTACAGTATGTTCTCAAATAAAATAAAATTAAATTAAAAAAAAAAAACTCAAACTTCTATGTTTACTTAGCCTTACATAATTATAGAATTCTGAATTTTTAACAAAGTGGCATGCAAACTGCAGAGACTTCCAGGAGAAGCTCTGCAGAGCCCATTGATTTCAATAAGGAGGGTCAAGAGAGGGTGAACTTCAAGGCAAATCAACTCTACAGGCAGGAAATAAGATCTAGTTCTATTCTGTGCAGTTTGATGGGTACTATTTGGAGACATGATTCACTTCTTCTATAAACCTTTGGCCTGAAGCAAAGGAATACCATCTTTCGGGTCAACAGGTCCCCTAGATTGCTACAACCTCTCTTCTTGCATATTTCACAGTTCATTATGCTCTATAGGCATATCATGGGGATTCATCTCAATCACATTACAAAAACATTTGGAGACTGGAAGTGATTTACTTTTCAAAGACTCATTGGTCCATCACTTGGCTTTAATGGAAATACACCATTACGGCTGATAATGCCATCTAACGCACCATGATCCAGAGTTTCAATCTGACGCCCTTTGGTGCTTATCTCTGGCATCATCCACATGGCAAATCTGATGCCAAGCTTGGTCATGCAGAGAATGTAAATTTAAAGAGCCATTTTCATTTATAACAAACAGACCCAGCTGGGAACACAGCTGTTAAATGGGAAGGGAAAGCAAAATTTCTTGCTACCTGGGAAGGTCTAATTATAAAATTACCCAGACCAGCTTTCAAAATTGATAAGTCAACTAGCCCAGCATCAATGTGAGTTTATGTTAAACAGAGGAGGGAAAAAAGGTGAAATTATCTGGATCAGAGAAGATAAAAATGTTTTCTAGTACACTGAAACCTGTCCATCTTAGATGGCATTACTTTTTTTCTGTATTATCTTTATTTGTACAAAAGTATTTCTGTTCGATATGCCAATTTGTTATTACAATGAATCCTGATCGATGCCATCAGATAGTATAAACGTTTGCAATTTACTGCTACTAATTTTAATAGTTTCTTCATTTCCTCAAGCAGACTTAAAATACAAGTTTAGAATAACCTAGACTAAAAGAAATGCAAATATAACTCTTTTACACTTCTATCCTAGTATTTCCTAGCATACAAGAAGCAATAACATATTACCAAGTATAATATATGAAAGAAAATCCACAAATTTTCATCTCATAGTAAAAATTTCTTTTACTAAACAATAGGGATAAAGTACTTACACATAAAGTGTGAGGCCTTCCCTAATATTTTAGTAAGTTATGATGTATTTCATATTTCATGATGGTATATTGTTCATGCTTGTCCTTCTTTAAAAAATAAACTTGACCTTGTATAAGAAAGAAATATTTGATCTACATGAGTTGATTTAATGCCTTTTCTGCCTGATATTTATCCATTGTGCATCCAAGACATTTCTATACACCAATTCTGAGTACTGCAGACTTCAGAAAGGTCAAAATAAGAAACTGCATACTACTTTATTCCCTCAATCCACTTATCTTTGAAATTTAGTCTTATTAACATTCTGAAGCACATCCTGTATTCATAAAAGACATACATATTTCAAATATATATACATATATATATGTACATATATTTGGTTGATCATGGGCTTGAACTCTGGGCCTGAGAGCTGTCCCTCACTTCTTCAGCTCAAGGCTAGCACTCTACCACTTGAGCCACAGTACCACTTTGGCCTTTTTTTGTTTATGTGGTGCTCAGGAATCAAACCCAGGGCCTCATGCATGTGAGGCAAGCACTCTACCCCGAGCCACCTTCCTAGCCCTCAAATATTTTTTTCACTTTCTAAAAGGTTTAAATTTTGTTCTCCAAATGCAGTGTTAGTACATTGTAGAGTAGGTGCTTCATAGACACTAATAAACTTGACTGTGGAATCAGTTCATTTTCTGATTTATTCCATTTCATTTAATCCATGCAGATGTATCTAACTCCTAATTAAACTCTAGCAACATCGTGGTGACCAAATTTTAGAAACTATAGTGTTTAAGAGCATAAATTGAATTTGAGGTTTTAATTAGTTACATTTCTACTTATCTAATCCTTTGCTTTACAATGGAGAAAAAGATTCCATAGTATTACTAAACTATCAGGATTTTTTTAAAGTATATATATAATGTTCTATAACAAAGTTGAGTCTGGGTTTTACCTAACAAATGTCTGTGGAACTTAAGCAAAAAAAATTCATTTCAGTAATCAAATGGACAACCTTTTTTTTTCAGTTTTAAGGTACATTGTCATAATGTCATTCACAATTCTTTCTTTTTTATTCTTCTGTGTTGTATTGAAACATGGCATATCTCAGTGAGGTTATATCTTCTGGCTATATAATTCTCTCTGAATTATAGTGGTGATTAATATTCAAATTATATCTTCTAAACATATTTATTAATAAAACTGTATTTCTAAAAAATATGTGATATTCTTCAAAGGAACTTCACCATGAAATCTAATAGGAAGAAATTATATTACTAATAATTTGAATTTCTGGAGTGCTTATTAAGCGTTTAGTGGTTTTCTAAACTATATTACATCCCCTTTTACAATCTTTGCAACAATCCAATGAGGCACAGTAATCCCAAGAAGGCAATAATAGGTGGGCAATATAATTGACCATTCTTATTAAGTTAACTTCCTAACTACAATTTGCATATCTCTCAGGAATGATTGTGGCTGAGTTTGATCCCTATTCAAGATGAGAATTCTCTAAAACAGGGTTTGTTAACTTTAGAATTGTACGGTGAAGAAAGATAGCTGTCAGATCTTTCATCACCGTGATAAAATACCTGAGAGCAATAACAGAGAGAAAAAGGATTTATTTTGATTCATGGGATCAGAGTGTTCAGTTCTCAGTTCTTGTCATCATTGACTCTGGGGCTCATGGTCAAACAGAACATCATGGTGGTGAAAGCATGGGACAGAGCTACTGAGCACGAGCAGGCAGAAAATGAGAAAGGGAACGAAGGGGTGAGGCTGTGACACAGTTATCAAGTAGATGACCTTGTGACCTACTCCCATGCAGCCCCACTTCCTGGTTGTCAACATCTTTCAATATGACATCATATTATGAATTCATGGAGTGATGAATCCATTCGTCAGGCCAGAGCTTCAGCGTTTGATCACTTACCAACGCCAATTCGCTGCATGGAAGAACCCATGACATGTATCCAGGGGGACATGTCATATCGAAACCCTACAGTAAGGTGTAAATGTGTTACCGAATCCAGGAGAAGGTTATCCAACAATGTGGAAGATAGGCTTTTCTCACAATTGCATCCATAGCTTTTATGCAATTCACAGAAAGATCTCAGGATACTAAGCTACCAACAATCATCTTTTTTAGATTTTGTTTCTACAGATCTGAGAATGTAAGAAAGAAAAGAAATTCAGTGTCAGTAAGGAGAAATTAAACTGTAGCCAAGAAACTGAGAAACAAAAATAAAAACTGAACAACAAAATAGAAGTTGTGATTTACCAGACAGTATAAATACTTAAAACCCTACATCTTAAACTAAAATGGATTCATATACTTTTCATGTAACAAGGTGATTTGTGTTGTAAATTATAATGAATCTTTATAATAGAGGGTGGTGGTCAAACCCAGGACGATAATAGACAGCTACTGTGCCATTAAGCGACTAACAATGTCTCCCCATCTTCCTTCCTTTCTCTGTCTATTTCCTGTGTGTCCCAGGATCCATCCCCAAAGACACAACTAACATAAGATTTTTTCTAAATCTCAGGTTTTACTTCTGGAAAATTCAAACAAAAATCTTAAGAAATGTTATAGTGTGTAGAGGTTAACATAAACAAAATAAAAGCTCTCTTTGAAATTGTGTCCTTGTTAACAAAAAAGGTAGGATAGTAAGATGGGAAATACAAAAAATGGAGCTTTAGCACTGTAAAATATTGCTCAAAAATGATTATAATTCTAGTTGCCTAAAACAATACCATGTTTTACTAAGATGGATCAAAATACAGGAGTATTTACTGACTACTAAAAAAAGTAATACAAGTTTCTTATAGTTAGGGAGCTCAAGAGTCTGAAATGGAACAGCAGGGCTATGATCCTTTTGAGTGGGGGCTCTGGAAGAGATCTGTTTCTTTTCCTTTCTTGGTTTCTAGAGGCTAGCATATACTTTGGTTCTTGCCCCATATCATGTCCCTTTTCGTGTGTATCATCACATTTCCTATCTGGACTGACTCCTTTGCTTCCCTGTTATAAAGACTCTTCTGGATACATTGGGCTCAAGAACATAATTCAAGGGAATCTCTTCATTTTAGCCTCTTTAACTCAATCACATCTGCAAAATCTCTTTTATAGGAAAGGTCATATGTTCTGGGAATTTGTAAGCAAGCCTTCTTTGTGAGGATCTTGATCCTGCTGACCACAGGGTTCTTAATTTACTACAAACTTAAAAAAAGCAATTGATTTAATTAAGCTACTTAAGAGGATCTTAGAAATGAACAATTCTGCATGAAGGACATATATCTTCACCTAGATGCATTATTTTTATAAGTGCCCAACTCATATAGATCTATATAGATAGGTCCTCCTCTAGATACTTTATTCTTTTTGTTTATGATACTCAGGGATTTGGTATTTATAACCAGATAGGCCTAGTGAAGACACTGATTAATATTTATAGGGCTACACAAAGCTCTCCTGAGCTGTTTAGGATGGCTGACCTTTGTGGCCTTATCTGTTGCAATCTGAACACAAAATGCAATATCAAAGAATTGTCATTTTTCTTAATTGCTTGAAAACCTTAGTTCTGTGGAGTAGCCATCAAATCAATGTGTTTGGTCAGGTCTCTCTCCCCTGTGGCTCCCTTCCATTCTACCACCAACAAAGTGTGTAGTCTCTATGACTCACCTGCCCCAGAATATACTAGCACACTTGAACTGCAATGAGTAATACTTAGTTAATTTGGAGTTTGCTTATTAGGATCAGTGAAGAGAAAACTGTTCTGAGACTTGGCTTGGCAGGCAGATTAAATTTTGACAGGATACAGGGAAAGAAATTCAAGATGAAATATGAGCCTGTTGGTCATATTTACAGATTAACAAGAAATTTACCTAGATAAGAACCTCATTTCAGTGCTTCTGAGATGAAATTTAATTATATCATATTTGAGTATTAGCTATTAGGCTGTGATTTTTGTCCATGTGGCTCACCTGAAATATAAATGTGCTAAAATTTATTCTTATGAAGAAACAATATCATTGCTGCTAGAACACTTAACTGCTATGTTCACACTGGGTTTGTTGAATACCCCCTGATAGGTTCGTTAGGATAAACTGATTAAATGTGAACTATTTGGTATATAAATGAGAACCATTGATGAACAATGATACTTCCACTTTCTCAACAAGTTATTTTTGCATATGCAATAGTAATCCACTTGCTAAAGAAAAGTCTATGGCTTGTAAAAAGAGTCTATTTTTTCCTTCCTTTCTTTCCCTTCCCTTCCCTTTCCTTTCCTTTCTCTTCCTTTTCTTTCCTTTCCTTTCCTTTCCTTTCCTTTCCTTTCCTTTCCTTTCCTTTCCTTTCCTTGCCTTGCCTTTCCCTTCCTTTCCTTTGGTTTCTTTTTCTTTCTTTCCTTTTTTATACCAGTGCTGGAGTTTGAGCTTAGAACCTGGGCACTGTCTCTGAGTTCAAGGCTAGTGCTGGACCACTTGAGCCAAAGCTCCACTTCTGGCTTTTTGGTGATTAATTAGAGACAGACTCTTCAGTCCCTAGGATTACAGGATCTTGAGTAAGCTTATGTTTGACATTTCTGCTTATATTAGTTTTAAAGAGATTTAATCCTTTTAAGTAAATTCTCTAAATTAAAAAAAGATGTTTAACTATAATCACAGCAAGTACAGATATTCCTCAATTTACCACTGTGTTACATCTTAATAGATGTATTGCAATTTTTAAATATCCCAAATTAAAAAAGAAAAAAAGATTTAATCCAGCTGGCCTAGCAAACATCCTAGCTTAGCGATACAACACACTGTGGCGTTGTTGACTGTCCTGATCACTGGATGGGATGGGCATTATAGTTTACTGACACTACCCTAAACCACAATACAGTTTCCTACCACATATACTTAGTCTGGTAAAAGGTAAAAATTCAAAATCTGAAGTATGGTTCATATTAATGGATAGCTTCTGCATCATTACAATATTGAAGAATCCTAAATTGAACCATAGCTTTAGCCAGGAACAATCTGTCAATGATATTTCTCCAGTGAGTCATTTAAAGATGACTTCAAGAGGAGCATCCCATTGTAATATTGACACTTAAGACCTTTGTCACAGATTGAAAATTTATGTATAAGAAAATTGGCAAATAGAGTCTGGTGGCCTTACTGAGAGAGTGGTGTTTTTCACTATGCAAGATGTCTTAATTTAACAGTGGTTGTGTTAAACTGTCTTCTTGGACCACAATAGGATTTGGTAATGCTGAGCTTCAACTCCTGCAACCCAGCAATTAGATCAAAGAAAAAAGGGGCATCTCAGTTTGCCATCCTTACTTCATTGACTTCTACATGACCTCCTCACTTCTATAGGCTCAATGCCTAGCCTTCTGTAGATATTTTACTTTGTATCCAATATCTATTCTAACATTTTGAAATTACATTATTTAACACTTTTGTAGTTTATGAGTCAAAATAAATGACATGTCTTTTAGTTTTACAAAGTAGAAGTATGAAGCCATGTCCTTTGTAGACTTCTCAAAACCCAGAAAGCAGTTAGAAATGTGGCCCAGTGATAGAGGGCTTGCCCCAAACGTATGAGGCCCAGCTTTCTGCCTCCAGCATAGCCAACAAACAAAAACCAAATGAGTACCTTTCTCGCCACCTAACTCTCTTTCATACTTAGTGGCATGGAAATATAAGAAGCAAAGCTTCCAAGATTATACATCTGTTTATGGAAGTTTAAAGCCTAAAAGAGAAAAAAAATGCTTCACTCAATTTCATAATGCTACTAGAGGTGGAAAAACTGCTAAATGCTGGTTTTTGTTTTTACTGGAACAATGAAAGCAATAGCCTATGAGAAAGAACAACAACAAAAGGGCTGTGCTTACATCAAAAAAAAAAATCTTTCATCATATAACACTAGTAGTAGGGGTTAAACAGATCTTGACTGAACATTATAGTTTACTCACAGTTCACAGAATCTTTTTATATTTTGTTTTACTCAGTGAAACGGAATGGTAGTACCCAAACCATATAATTGTTTTGGCTTTTAGGAAATTCAGGGAAACTTGAGTACAGATGATGTAATAGTTGGCTCCCTCTGAACATAAATTGAGCTAAATATCTCTACCTAACTCTCACTGCTATAGATTGTAACCATTTTTATAATGATTTAGACATGCAGTATGCAAAGATACTAACCCCAGTGTTATATGAAATCAACCATCTGCTTTCTGTACCTATACCCACCAACTTGAGCAAACTAGGGAAAAAAATAATTGAATCACATAATTGGGAAGGTTGCACTATAAATTTCAATTTGGCCTGCTTGCGTGGTTTCTGAAATTTAAAAACTTTTCTCTTTTCACGATCATTATCCTAGCTTCTCCCTTACATAGAACTGATGTTCATACCTTATGCTTCACTGATAAGAGACAATTAATGTACAAGAAGCTGTATATTTCCCTCAATAAATCTCCGGGACACACAACCTTTCTATCCTCCCTCTAGTTTCAGTGGGAGTGTCAAATCTTCTATCACAGGCTAATTGTATCATGTTGAATCCTTGTCCTGTGTTCTCAAGGACTCTAGACCTTAAATGGTCTATTAATATCCTCAGTTTTCTTCTCTAGATGTTATCTTTATGCAAAAACATATGTGCTCTTTATATTAAAACCTTCTTTTCTGGCTCTACATTCTCTTTCAGCTACTGTTCAATCATATTTCCTTAGTTATTTATATATTCACATAATATATTACATATAATTATATATAATTATTGTGTTCAATCCCTATGTCCTACTCATCCAACTCATTTCACTCAGACATTCAATTTACTTAATTGACATAGCTTCTTTCTGCCTCACCACAAGACTGACATGATCATTTTATGTCTGATAATCAAATTTACTATTCATATGCATTATTGTGGACTCATCTAAAAATGTAGATTCAATAGACTCTCCAGTGAATTCAATAGATCTGTTGCAGTGCTGAAGATTCTGAATTTCTATCAAGGTCCCATCTCAGGTCAATAAAATTCTTCATTGTGTTTTGTGTGCTTTCTAGATTATCCATCTCTAGTGCATAACTGTAAACTCGAGAAAATGGAAGGTATGTCTTCATTTTTCACCCCTCTAGCATAAAGATAGGCATATAGTATGAATTTAGTAAATACCAATTTAATGGTTAGTTATGTAGGATATCACACATGCTCATGCTCTGTAAGCTCAAATTGGAGGCTGAAAACTTTGAAAAGTACATTTTCTGACCTAGGTGTTTTTTCTAACTAAAATGAATACTAGGGTAACCCTGCGTCTGTTTTCAAATGTTGATTTCTTTTACTTTTCTGTTGGTCTCACATTCTACTTGTGGTTCTTCAAAGACCAACCAAAGTTCCAACTTATCTCTGAAGATTTCCAAACTAACAGTCCAGGGACTTCTTACCTGGTTTCATAATGTCTTTACTATTCGTAGGAACTTGTTTTCTACTTTGATCATGTTGACATTTTCCTTGTGTTTATCTCCTTTCCTGAGTAAATAATTCCTGAGAGTGCAAGAACTATAACATAATAATGGACAACAATTTATTTAATACCAAGTACCAAGCAGGTTTTTACTTTATAGCAATATAGTGTAACTCAGAACAAAGTGTTTTGAGTTCTCATAGTGCCAATTTTTAAAAAGAAGAAAGAAATTATAGTGGAAGATGTTATTGGCCTTAGGTCACCTAACAAAAAAAATAGGAGATTATGAATGTACTGCATGCTCCTTCTGCTCTGATGCCTTCTTATAGCACCCCATGCACTTTTCCAACATTGTGATCTGTAGTTAATACAACTCTGTAACATTATAAGGTGCCACAGTGTTAGCATACCTTTAGGTCCATATATTCTCTGTGAGAAAAAAAAAGCAGAAGACTAAAGCCATCAGTGATCCCCTAACCCATTTCTTTTTACTAGAGATACCTAAGAATCAACTGGTGTTTTTTTTCTGAATGTTTTATAACCCTATTTCTTGCATAGTGAACAAAAATGGATAAAGTCTCTTAGAAAAAAAAAGTAGTAGTAGTGCTCACGATTTTTCATTTTTTATGGTAGTATTTGGAGGATATTTGTATTGTGTGATGAGATAGTAAAATCTTAGAGGAATTTGGGAATAAATATACAATAACAATTTTCTTTCTTAGAATTTCATAGCTTTTGCCTAGGGGAATAAAAAGAAATACTCTGAAATAAAGGCAATACTGAGAAAAAATAATATTCTTTCCCAGGAGAGCATAGGCTCACACAATCCCCAAAAGGAGAAGAGTATCGAATCAAGGATCATTGTGTTTCCAATCCCTTGTGAGTGTTATAAGGTGTTATTTAGTGGGGCAGCTAAACTTTTAAAGTTCTCAGTAAACTCTGAAATTAAGCGCACAGTTGAGAAATATATTCTACACAGTCATAAAATGAGAACAGACCTGTCTTAAAAGTTTGTTATTAAGAATATATTGGAAGAGATATGGGAACTACCTGTTAAAATCATATAGGATTAAGAGATAAACATAAAATAAAATAAGTAAATTAATAAAATCTCAAAGTGATAAATCATTATCATGGCATATTCCAAATCAGAAATTGTCTTAAAAACTTGAACAAAGGAACATCAGTTTCTGGTAAACGGATCTTTATTCCCAAAGTAGCTATAGACTGCACAGAGATGATCTTTAGAAGGGAGCACTAAACATCTTTTTGTTCCTACCAGAAGTTGTATTTGCTTTACAGTTACAAATTTTTCTGACATAAAGAACTCAAGGGACTTCAGTGTGCATTGCTCTGTTGTGTTGTGTTTAAGAGTATCATTCCCTTTCTCTAAACTTACCCTGCTAATTTTGACAACTAATGATAACAAATGCTGGAGGGAAGGTGGCCACAATGGAACACTACTACACTGTTGGTGGGAATGTAAACTTGTTCAACCACTCTGGAAAGCAGTATGGAGGTTCTTCAAAAGCCTAAACATTGCTATGATCTAGCAATTCCATTCCTGGGCATTTATCCAATTGACTACAAACCAGGCCACACTAAAGCTACCAGCACAACCATGTCATTCAGCATTTTTACCACAGCCAAGATATGGAATCAA
This sequence comes from Dipodomys merriami, assembly GCF_024711535.1. Lineage (NCBI taxonomy): Eukaryota > Metazoa > Chordata > Mammalia > Rodentia > Heteromyidae > Dipodomys > Dipodomys merriami. The sequence continues at coordinate 40,248,813 of NW_027206512.1, read as the reverse complement.
CCCAGATACTCCTCAGTAGACAATTGGGTCAAGAAAATATGCTATATATATATATATATATATATATATATATATATATATATATATATATATATATATAATGAAATTCTATTCTTACATCAGAAGGAATATTTCCCCATTCATGGAAATAGAAAGACTTGAAAAAAATTATATTAAGCAAAGTAACCTAGGAACGCCCCCCCCCAAATAAAACCATAGGTTGCATGGTGTCTTTCATGGGTAGCATTTAGAATGTGTCTATAAATCTACAAGTAAACACAATGGGTGGTAAAAGACAAAAAATACTCACGGACATGATAAATGAAACAGGACTCTAAACATTCACACATGAGATTAAAGGAGGATATTCTAGTAGAGGATCACAAAGGCTCAAAAGCAATGTGCTTATGATCATACAAAATGATGTTTAACAAAATGAACTCCAAGAAATGGAAACAAGAGATTTGTTATTTTGTGTGTAGTGGTGAATTTTTCCTCCCTTTTGTTACTGTTTTTGATTTCCATACTTTTTGTCTTGTATGTAAGTTTATTTGTCTTGGGGAGTGGTAACAGAAAACACAGAATGGTAGGACAAATTGTGAACAAATGCAGCCGTGATACTCACTAGACACTACGTTGAAAATGAACTATACAACTTGTGAGGGATGGGGCTCAAGAGGGAAATAGTTGGAGAAAACAGGGAAGAAGTAACACTGTTCAAAAAGAAATGTACTCATTACCTGACCTATGTAACTATAACCTCTCTGTACATCCACCTTTATAATAAAAATAAATTACGACAAAATAAAATGATGTGTGAAATTAAGCAGAGGCCCTTTAGCAATGCTGATTACTAATTGTTGGGTCTATGGGCAATAGTTGTGTGTCAATAGGTTGACGCTTTTATGAGATAAAGACAGAGGGTGATTAACAAACTCCATTAAATAATAGTACTAATGATAATAAGGTAAAATGAATATGGTCTGTAATGACATTACATTATTATCTACATTGACAGTGTCATCATTTTCATATAAATGATCTACAGTTATAAATGTTCTTTTTATTTCTACTATTTTTTTCAACCAACCCTCTGATCTGCTCTAATTTTTTTTCTTTTCTCTGTCCAGTTTCTTCCAGAACCAATGAGAATGGGGAAATCTTTGTACTCCAAAGCCAATAGCATTGCATAGAAAAATAATACCCTGAAGAAGTTAGAATGAAGTGATTTAATTTGTTTTTTTTAACAATTTATTCTCTTACTCTATTGAAAATGGGCAAAATCAGGAACCAATTCGGAATACTGATCATTGTTTTAACTGCATATAATCTTCTTAATCCATTCTTGCTAGGAAAAGTTCTCAAAGTTTTGTAATTGAGGATCTATTTAGGTAATTGGAAGACTCAAATAAGGAGGAGATACAGAGAAAGCTAGAGGAAATGGGAGAGAGAAAAAATGCACAGAAGCTAGCAAGTAATTGTTCATCTTACTCCATTCAGAATCACAGTAGCAAAATGGGAATCCTGAATTTTGTTCACCATTTCTTTATCCTGATGCCATAGTAGAGATGAGAGATGTCACCTTGACCTCTTACCTCTCTGCCTGGTGCCCATTCCTCAAAAGCCTCAGTGCTAACTTTCCAAGCTACACTGGCATATGTACTGTGAAGGTCAGATTCACTTTGTTCCTCACTTAGAGAAGCAAAGTTCTATCCTGTGACTTCCCAAGTTGGTGGCCAGCCATTTGCTGGATGAATCAAGAAATAATGTTTTCTATGTGAAGTATGCTCAGTGGGCTGACTATGAATTCTTGGTAATGATTACAGTACTTACTCATGAAAACAACCCGTGACACATTCTATTTTTCAGTGTACCCTTGTGGGTTAAATTTTCCCAGAAGTTCTATATCTTTGTGAAATAAAAATACATGCAACATTTATCTCTAAGTAAAGATTCTGGTTCTGAGAAAGAAGAAATGATCACTTACTTTAAATGACTTTAAATTCTGAACTTTAAAAATATGCTATAGATAACATTGGCATAAACTACAAACAGTTGCTCCTGTTTTGATAGGAACCCTTTGGAGATTTAATTCACTTTTGCTTTGATAAATATTGTTATTTGAAGGTCTTAAAGAATCAAAGTCTTCAATTGTGTTTTAAGTACTTTTAAGTAAAGGCTTGTATTAAAACTCCTCTTGAATAAGTCAAAAGCACCAGACTTCACTTTATAAAATATCAGTTATTTCTTGTGATAGTTCAAGTTCCTATGTTTTACTACTTATTATAAAATTTTCCACCATTTAAACTAACTCCCTGGATTATAAAATGCTTAATTTATATACTTTAAGTTGTTTCTCAAAGTTCATTGGGTATCACGATGCAAGAACTTTAAGACTTAACAGGAAACTTACAGAGCAATTTAATTTCTCAAACTCATCTTAGTCATCAATTTGAGATGATATTTTCACTTCTGTGAGAAATATCTAAGTGACTAGAGGACATTAACTTAGAAAATACTGTAATGATAATTCCTCCTTTTGGAGAGAGATACATGAAACTCAAGTAGTTCCATTTTACCATGCCTCAGATAATTAGGTAATTGCTTACAAGTAATCACCAGAAATTTAAAACCAAGACTTAACTGATTTGGCAGAATAGTTTAATTGTGAGATCTCATCCCTAAAGATCCTGGGGTCAGGAATACTACATATGTCAACAAAGCAAGAAAAAGTGCCCCCTGTGCTTCCTGCAGGAGGTTTAGCTCTTCGCAGAGATCTGCATCTGTAAGAAGGTCATATCACAGCTGGAGAGGCAAAAACAGCACACTATTCACAGGAATGACTAATGTCTTTTAGGAAGGAATACTGCCTCACTGCATTAGCAAGGCCACAGTTCCTTCATAGTTGATATTTCTAAGTATGGTAAGAGAAATAATTTCACATGCTCTTCAAAGGAAGCAGATGGTGGGAGTATTCTATTCACAGGCTAATACCAATCCCATAACATAAAACAAATAATAAATAATACAGTCCATTCAGCATCATTAATTTTCATGCCGGTGTCAATTGAGGTCACTTTATCATTTGGAGATTAAACAAATTTAGATTGCGTTCCTTGCCCTGCATCTGGGTATCTAATCACCCCTCAAATATTTCTGTGAATCTTGGAAAAGGCTTACTTATTTGTAGTTATCTATGACTAGTAATTCCAATATCAATTAAAGTTGTCCACCAGTTCCGGTCTTGAGCCTTTCACATCTCTGCTCTTTGCCAGTTTACTCAAGTCTTTATCTTGGTTTGTTCTCTAAAAACCTGCATAGGATGTGTCTGCATGGTTAGCACACTTCCCAGTGGGAGTTTGGAATTAGGAGGTGGGCTTAATTCTGCAGTAGGGCAACAAATTTAAAATATATCCATTTAACAACTATGCAATGGCTACCAATCCCATGGCAGATACTGCATTATAGTCTAGGCTATAAAATCAAATGGATTACTAAAATCTTTGCTATAATGAAATGTAATTTCCAGGGAGAAGTGTGGGCAGGGGAAGTTCTAAACAATCATATGAAATTGCATGTAGAAAGACAAAGCATGATAAGCAGGCGTAGAAAGTTATTTAGATAACTAGTCAAAGTTAACTTCTCTGGTGATACTTGTGCTAAGTTTTGAAGGAAGTCAGAGAAGACAGGGACACAAGCTTGAAACACAGATGTGTGAACATATTTGGCTTGTCTAACAAATCAACAGGAGGCCACCGAGGCCAGAAGGGAGTGTACAAGGTCAAGGAGAGGTCACACAGATGGATACAATCTTCTGGGTTAGAGATTTTAGAAAAGGTATATAACAAAGTATTGTCAGAGTCTATTGAGTGAACTTTAGAATAATAAGGATCTGATATTATCTCTTAGTAACAATTCTTGATTACTGTAATGATGCCTGAATACCACACCATCTCTTCCCTTCATCATTGTACATGTTCCTCTTGTCTCTCAAGTTCTTCATTATGGGGCTGACTTAGGCTTTAACACATGCTTCTGGTGGAAAAGGCTACCAGTTTCCATCTCTCTCACCATTGTCATCCTTAATGGCAAAACAAAGCAAAAACAAACAACAAAAAGCATCTTTTAGCATTGCGCCAATTATCTAACTCTGCATGTCTGTGTCTTTTATAAATCAGTGTCTTGCAATGGCTGTTCACATTTGCTCTAGAGATGAAGGATCTGCACATCACATCACATATGCCTGTAATACAGGTCATAACAAATGTGCAGCTTTACCTGAACATACATTTGATGCCAATCATTTCACCTGAGACGAAAAATAGGAGTTTGGGATATTTTTTTTAATATGAAAGGCAACTAAGCATGTTTTGCTTATTTTTCCAGCTCTTTGTATACAGAATTTTTAAAGTGACTGTTAGGAAGTCTTATAAACTTGAAAATCCCAATATTTATTTGTGTAACTATGTGGAAACATTGTTCTATATATAAAATCTAAAGTCATGTTAGTTTCGGGTTTTGTTTTCTTTTTTTTTTTAATTTAATTTTATTTTATTTGAGAACATACTGTACAGAGGGGCTACAGTTACATGGGCAGGATAATGCATACATTTCTTACCAAGCATTGCAGCCTCCTCCTTTGTTTACCCTTCACCTCCCTTCCCAGCCACCCCCCTCCCCCCACCCAATTATACCCCCCTCCCCCCCACACACTGACATTGTAAAGTTGGTTTTGACATGACATTTTGTACTTCTCATTGTTGCAACAGGTCCACCTGAATCCTTAAACGACTTGTTTGTCCCCATCTCCTCCACATGTTATACTGACATCAAATATAGTGAAAGCGGGGGTTACACTGTGGGGGAGGGACATACAAAGCAACAAAGAAATAATCTTATAAATGCGTTAGAAACACATGCATGAAAGAAACGAAAACATTAAAATACATATTTAAGGGTTCATTTTCCTAACATCACATTATCTGACCTTTTCTGCTTGACTCATACCTATACTAGATATTGCAAATAAGGGAAACCATGGGACCTATGCTTCTTTGGGCCTGGCTTACTTCACTTAATATAATTTTTTCCAAACCTTTCCATTTCCTAACAAATGGGGAAATGTCATTCTTTCTGATGGAGGCATAGAATTCCATTTCTTTCTTTCTTTCTTTTTTTTTTGGTTAGCTCAAGACAAGTGCTCTACCGCTTGAGCCACAGCGCTTGAGCCATAGTGCCACTTCCGGTTTTCTAGTGGTTTATTGGAGATGAGTCTCACCGATTTTCCTGCCTGGGCTGGCTTTGAACCATGATCCTCAGATCTCAGCCTCCTGAGTAGCTAGGATTACAGGTGTGAGCCACCACGCCTGGCTTTCCTTATCTATTAGTAAAGATCCTGTTCTAGTCTAATAGGTATCTTTAAAAAAAAAGCTGGGAGATTGTGTGAGTCATATCAAAGATGTAGGGACAGAAACATCAAGAGATGTGAAGATTGGGCCAACTACTGGAGAATTTCCAAGTGCAGATAATAGAAATAGGTGTAGATAATAAAACAAATGGTTGGAAAAGGGGTAGAGGGATGGTGAAGATGCCTATATCCAAAAGTCCTCCTGAAAGATCTAAGGGAACAAAAATATAATCAGAGAGGTCAGAATTAAAATGTAGACCTCCACTTAAAAAGACCAGAGAAACATCAACAATGGATGATTTGAGCTATTAAATAGAGAATCAAGGTAGGAATACAGGCATGGTAAAATGATAAACCAGTCCATAGTCCTTACACAATATAAGATGCCGTTGGGTTTAGTAAAAAGTTCATATTCCAAATCATTCAAATATTGTAGTATTGGCTTTTATACTGTCATAGTATATTCATAATCTAGTCATATATGTTGAGGAAGATATAGGGGAAATTAATGTCAAGTTTGAAATTATACTTATTGGTGAGTTATAGTAAGATTAAAAACCTCTTATTAGAATAGTTACTATTCTAAGAATGACTCAGGAAGATGTTTCCTGAGTTGATACATTAGGAATTTATATTTTAATGGAAGATGGACCTTGTAGAATAAAAAATGCTTTACAAATCATTACATACATTAATTCTGTTACTGAAATAGCTAAACATTAATGTCTAGTCTGGAGTTTTATTGGAAGACCAAATATAAAACGTTAGTGAATTGGTTTTCAAATGAAAATTTCTACTGCCTAGCACAGTAATTTGTATAACATTTTTTTCAAAGAAATGTGGTAATATTCTTGTCCTCTAAAAATAAATGGCTGCAATGGAAGAAATAAAGGCTGTATCCAGAGAAACAGAGATAGGTTAGATAATCCACACCCTGGGTCTAGAGTGCTTCTCAGAGCTAAGATGAAGACAAATACATTGAATGCTGTTGATAACTCTATACTACTGAGTTGTCCATAACAAAAAGAAGTTTTTCACAGTAGATGGAAAAAGACGTTATTTAAAAATTGTTTTACTTACTCCAAAGAAAATTATTCATCCTCACTCCATGGTAGACACAATAGTGAGGATTATAGATACGGAGTCCAATTTGCATTTCAGGGAAAGTGAGACTGGAAGAAGGCAAAACTTGGTATTATTTAGGTAGTAAAGATCTAATTCTCTACCTATAGCTTCAACTCCATCATTTCAGATATCAGAACAAAAGCTTTGGAGGCATTTCTAACTCCTTTAACAATTTCTGTCTAATCTACATGAAAATCATATTACATCTATCTTTAAACTAGACTGGAATTTGTCTCCCCGTATTTACCTTTGCCACACTTAAAACAAGATCTACTCTCTAAACAGATCACTCTACATGAAGATTTAAAAAATCAGATCAGGGCTGGGAAGGTGGCTCAGTGGTAGAGCACTTGCCTTGCATGCCTGAGGCCCTGGGTTCGATTCCTCAGCACCACATAAGCAAAAAGAATAAAAGCCAGAAGTGGCGCTGTGGCTCAAGTGGTAGAGCGCTAGCCTTGAGCTGAAGAGCTGAGGGACAGCTCCTAGGCCCAGAGTTCAGGCCCCACAACCGGACCCCCCCAAAAAAAAATAAATAATAAATAATAAATAAAAAAATAAAAATAAAAAATCAGATCAGTTTACCCTCTGCCTAAAACCATAGAGTACCACCTAGGACTTGTTGAAAACAAAAATCAAGTTTCATTAAATGACCAAGAGGTGTATATAATTTGGTCTCTTGCTTTCTCTCTGATTCTATCCTAAACTCTTGTCCTTGTGGATCATTTTCATTTAAGTTTTTATCACAAATTATCAACAAACCAGAAACATTACTGTCTGGAAAGACTTCCTGCAGAAAGCATATGACTAACTGATTCAATTTCTTCATGCTTTTTTGTCAAATCTCACCTATTTAAAACTAAAATTAACAGTCCCTTCATTTATTGGCCCTTATACGCCCTTCTTCCTCTATGTTTTTTTTGGCTCAAAACATGTAGCAATTTATAACATGCTAATTCACTTACTTCTTTATTATGCACTTTGGTTGTTTTTCATTCTTGGTTGAAGGTAAGGACTACTTGAGCAAGAATCATTGCTCATCCATATAGTATTTTCTTAAAATGTACTGAGCACATACAATACATATAAGTATGGTTGAATAAATGAATAAGTGCTAGAACTCTCATCATTCTTCCTATCATATCTTTTCAAATTTAACACAGCTTTTGTTTGTCCTTTTCTCTACTGAAATTCTATGACTGCATTGTTTGCATTTTCCTTTCCTTCTTCCCACTATTGCTGTCATTGAAATTTAATCAACTGTCAAGGTCACCTTGGCTTCTCAGCCAGATCAAATACCAGACAGAGCATTCCAAATATTAGTGCACATGTCATTCTAAGGAAAGTAAGAGTGGTCTATCTGAAACATCCAAAATTTAAGTGGCTTATTCAAGGTCACTTTTTCAATCAATGGTGAATAACCAGTACTTTAAAGGGCAGGATTTAAATTCAACATATTTCTAGGAATGGGTCAGATGATGAATTGTCCCTTGAATAATATGAAGAAAGTGGTGGATTGACTTAAAAACTAACATTAGAGTGAAGGAAAAGTAAGTAGCCTTTTCATCTGATATACCAAAACTGTATTGGGTTCAATCATTCAGCACCTCCTGGTCTTGGACCAAGTGCGTGCTTGTTTCCATAATGAAGGATACCTTCTAACTTAGCAAGAAACTCATGTTTTCTGCCTAAAGGCAACCACTTAACATTGATTGAGTCTGCCTTCATGGCTTCCAGCTCATTTTTATGGTTTGCAATTTGCCCTTGCTTTACTCAAGTCGACCTGAAATTCTTTTTTCCTCCTTAACTGATTGTCTTAAAAATCTTTAAGCTTCAAATTTAGGTAGAGAGGACCAGACACAGAAAAATACTGCACGTACCCCCTCACTTATGGACATTAAAAATGTTGCCATGCATTATATTAAATCATGTAAGAAGAGTATTCAGCATCATTTGTTATTACATGCAAATTTAAACCACAGTGAGTTGTCCCATTCTTACTAAAGTGGCAGAAATACAAAAGAACAACATAACAAATTGCAGAATTGAGAAGAATGGGGAATGGATCGGGAGGGGCATTGAAACAATCCCTCACACAGATCATGCAATAAAGCGCTGATGCTGAGGCTACGTAGTTTTGTAGTCTCCATGTTCTATTAGGCAAAATGACTCTTCTTTAAAATAGAACACAAGTCACCCCCATGTGTCACTGCCTTTTTTTATTGCCGGTCTTGGCCTGATTTGCCACATCACAAAATGCAAATTACTTGTAGTCTCATAATGTGTACTGCTGGGTATTTCCTACCTCATATTTTTGGTCAGGACTTTCTTCTTAGAGGAAATATTCTCTTCCTTTCTTTATACCTTTGCAGAAAACAGTTCAGCTTTGTCCCTGAAAATATCTCTTTATCGTTTACAGAAATTCAGAGTGGATTGTTACTCTTCCTCAGGAATGTGTATCTCTCTCCATCTTTGCTTTTACCATATGGTGAAAACCATATGGGTCCATTACCTTCTTAAGTCTTTCTCTCCGACCACATTGAGTTTCTTTGATTAAAAAAAAAAGAAGTCATGCCAGGTGCTGATAACTCACCCTGTAATTCTAGACTGAGATCTGAGGACTGAGGAAAGTGCATGGGACTTTTATCTAAACCTAACCACCAAACAGCAGGCAGTGGAGTTGTGGCTGGAGTGTTAGAGTATTAATTTCAAGCAAATAGCCCAGAGACAGCACCTATGCCCTGAGTTCAAGTCCAAGGAACAGCACATGTGCACTCATGCGCACGCACACACACACACACACACACACACACACACACACCTCTTATGTTTATAATTACAATGTCTAGGCTGAAAGAACAAAAATGAGCAAACAATTTCTCACTTTATCCATGTGTTAACAGTCAAAAGAATGGCTTTCAGATTTCTAATAAATGGTCTGCATCTAAGTACCTGTCCATGGGGCTGCAGCCAGCATTAATATTGAAGTGGTAGGTAATGGCCAATTTCATTTCCTCTGTAATGGAAATTGATGGAAGGAAACTTTCTCATGGATAATTAGATTGATTTTAGTTTTACCACTTTAATAGCCAGACAATTCTTGAAAGTGATTGTTGTAATTACAGAACGGCAAGCTGATACAGAAAGTCATTCTTTATTTTTCTTTCTTCACTCTAGACTCAAGGGGCAGGTAGGAAAAATATACATTAATTTTCCCCCTTTTGCTACACATTCTCTGCATACCTTCCTTGTTTTAAACTAACATTTTTATGAGTGTTAATTGAAAATTATAAGGGACAGAGAATCTATCATTGTGCCAAGAAAATTTCATTTAATACCTATAATGCACATATCTTTGACTATAATGTGATATGCCAAGTAACATAAGGTCAGAGTCTAGCTGACGTTCCAGAAACTTACACTAAAGTTGACTAAAAAGAAAGGTTGATATTAATGAGATGACCCCTTTCCAGAAATTCTTCAGTCTGCTCTCTAGCCAGGTAGAAGATCCTTTAAGTCTTCCTTTCCTTCCTTGGAAGCAAGTGTCAACACAAATTTGAAGCAGACCGCTACACAGTCTAAGAGGATATCAGAAGAGGCGGGGAAGGGGGCAGGTGGGGGGTGGCCCGGGAAATGGGAAGGGATGGGAAGGGGAAACAAAGGAGGAGGCAACAAAGCTTGATAAGAAATGTACTCATTACCTTGCTCATGTAATTGTAACCCCTTTATGCAGTATTTTCACAATTAAAAAAAAAGATAAGAGGATATTTGTCATTTATCTGTGATATCTGAAATAGGTAGAGTCATTCATTGTAATTAGTTCATTCAGTCACTAGAGTACTGAGAAAATAAATGCTGGCACCAAAACCATAATCTGATTGCTATTAAAATTTTAGTTAAAACATTCTTACCTATCTTTCCTATTTAACATGATACAAAATAAGGAAAAATATAGTTTATGAAGGAGTTTATACCCTCTCTTTGTTTTGGGCAACAAAACAAATAGGAGAGGGAAAACAAGAAGCTCACTTAAAACCAGTAAAATGGATTCAGTGAATATAAATGAGAATATAAATTCCAATATAGGACAGTGAGATATCCTGGAAGATAAAGTTTATAATTTCCATTGTTCTTGACTGGCTGTCTTGCATATTGTTAGTGCCTAGCAAATGTTTGCTGAGTGGAATTTAATTGATTTCCAAGCACTATTTCTGAGTTTCAAAACTGTTCATGAGTCAATCTCAGAAAGGAATAGGCTGATTTAGGCATCAAATTTTGTATTGGCATATTACAAATATAGTTCATAAACCATGTAATACCTCATTAAAGCCAATTCTATGTGGGTTTTAGTGAACCGGCATGCAAAAGCACAGATCTCTTTTCTCCACACAAGGACCATACTTTTGTTTAAATGAGTTTTGTTATTGTAAAAATACTGTACAGAGGGGTTACAGTGACGTGAGCATTTCCTATCAAGCGTTGTTTCCTCTTCCTTTGCTTTTCCCCTACCCTCTCTTCCCTCCCACCTCCACAACTACACTCCTCCCCCCCCCCCAGCTCCCTTCCCTCCTCACCGCCTAAACTGTAAAGTTCATTTTTCAACACAGTGTCTTGTTCATCTCATAGTTACAATGGGTCAAACTGTATCCCTATTTAAGCATTTTGTTTTTTCACTTCCCCTCCCCAAGCTAGAGAAGTGTATATACAAGATTCAGGATACCAACATCAAATACAGTGAAAAGAGGGCGTATACCGTGGGGGAGCAACATACAAAGAAACAAAAAAAAAATCACATGGTACATTATAAATACATTAAGAACAATAGCAAGAAAGAAAAAAACCATTTGTGCCCCTATCAACTTGTCCACTTTACTATCATTAGTCAAGGGTGAGAACAGGAAATCTCAAACTTACAAATAAAATGAGATTTTTAAGAAATAAAATAAATAACAATGTCTAGGAATAGAAACACTTGAACTTAATTAGTTTTTACCCAGGTTCTCTTCAGCTCAAGGCTAGCACTCTACCACTTGAGCCACAGAACCACTTCAGGCTTTTTCTGCTTATTTGGTGCTGAGAAACCAAACCCAGGGCCTCATGTATCCAAGACAAGCAATCTACCACTGAGCCACCTTCCCAACCCTGTCGCTACCGCCTCGACCAGCAAGGAAGACGCGACACCGAGCTCTTCTCTCTGCAGTTTATTCAGGACCTTTTAGTAATCTTCTGACCCCAACCCCGGGGAGAATTCTCCACAGCCTTAAGTACCCGCTGGGTAGCCAACCCTGATACGTCACATGAGAATCACCAATAGGTTCAGGTGTGCGAAGCAAGCCAGATTCTTTGCCTTAGCCATATAAGGAGTTGTTTACCACAGAGAGCACTCGCCATCGGGAAGGCGGAGGGCGGAAGCTGGCACCATCTTCCAGGTGCGGCCTCTCGCAGCTCTCTACAGTTCCCCCTTTTTTGTTTAAAGAACACAGATGAGAACAGAGGTCTGATCCCTGTTGTGCAATGCAAGGACTGCATACAAGCCTTCTCCCAGAGGGCGCCTTCTCTAGGGATGACTCAGCCTGTCCATTGATTCGTTTTTTACAAGGACGGGAAAAGGCGAATCGAACCCGTGTGCAATCAAACATGCTCTCCTCGAGGGCAAAACTCATGCCTCTCGACTGCAGTACTTTGGCTTTGCAATCTGTGTTCATTGTTTTAGGGTGGCAAGCCACGCTTGGGGGGACTGACCTGCTCCATGGCTGCACTGTGACGCTGAGAACCTCTAATTTGGCAAATGCACCACAGACATACCAAGGAGGCTAACACCAGGAGGCCTGTCAGGGCTCCCAAACCTGCCCATTCCTTAAGATGATTCATAGCAGCAGAGATCCATGAAGATAACCCCTCCGCCAATCCAGCATCCACTCGGGTCGAGTTCACCGTGACGATGGCAACCCTGAGCTGTTCCATCAAACTCCCCAGTTCAATTACCTAAAAGATAACTAGACAACTGTTTAGACAAATTTGCAGCGTTTTTGGAATAGGTTTTTCCTGGGCCTGCATTAAGGGTTGACCGTCGATGTCTTTTACAGATCGAAATTCATTTGCCCAATGCTTCCCCTTTTTACATCTAGGGCATAGCCCAGGCTGCTTAGGCTGTTGTCCCTTTCCTGTTTCTATCACACTTCCTCTTTCGGGGCAATTACGCTTTATGTGTCCCATCTTGCCGCATCTAAAGCATGCACCTGAGCCTCCCCCTTTCTTCTGGGTTAATTGCACCACAGCAGCAGCTAATCCAGCATTAGTTAGTGGTCCGCCCAGCTCTCTGCAAACTTTCATCCATGCTTCTAGTCCCCTATTCTTATATGGAGTTATGGCGGCTCTGCATTCCTTAGTGCACTGCTCGTAAACAAGCTGTTTAATTAATGGCATGGCTGCGTCTGGGTCACCAAAAATTCTGCCAGCGGCCTCGATCATACGGGCAACAAAGTCCGAAAACGGCTCCGTAGAGCCCTGCAGGATTTTGGTGAGATTGCCACTCACCTCGCCTTTATTTGGTAAGGCCTTCCATGGCTTTATGCCAATTTTATTGATTTGTTCATAAACTTGAACCGGGTAGCCTATCTGCTGATTGGCGAATCTCCCCTGTCCAAGCAGCATATCTCTGTCCCAAGCTGGGTTTCCTGCAGCCTGATTGGCTGCAGCCTCTTCACTAGCAAATTCAATCAAAAAGGCCTTCCAATCTAAATACTGACCTGGGCTCAAACAAGCTCGTGCGAGCCCACTCCAATCACTGGGTGTCATGCAGTGCCTGTTTAGGGCCTCCACCTGGGCTACAGTAATGGAGGCTGTGATTCCATATGTCCGCACAGACTCAGCTAAAGATTTTATAACCTTAAAATCTAAGGGTTCATGATACCACTGTCCCTGTGGATCCTGAAATATTGGACAGGCTAAATGTAACTCGGTTCTGACCGCTTTCCACACGCCTGGGCTGAAAGAACAGCCGGGGCTGCCACTCCCGGGGTCCTCCGCATAGAGCGGAGGGGCTGAAGGTGTGGCGCGGTGCTCGGAGGGCGTGCATTCATCTTTATCTGGGTCCTCTCTCTCCTTCCCTTTCCTCCTCTTTCTTATCTTTGTTTTTTCTATTTGTTCTATGAGTGATTGTAGTTCCTCTGAGTCTGTAGACTCAGAGGTCTCTAGTTCGGCAAAATCGGAGTATAACCCCCCCCCCCCTGCTCTCCTCCTTTTCGCTGTCTGCCCTTTCCGATCTTTCTTCCTGCAGCATTTCTAGGGCGGCCTGACCATTCTCTACTGCCTCACTGCAACGCTGGTCCTCGAGACAGCCTCTTATCAGTTTCCATATTGGTCTCACTCTGCTCTTAAGCGTTCCTTGTTCAGAGGCAAAATCTAGGTCCCTCCCTAGTTTCTCCCAAGAGGCCACTGTGAGGCTTCCGGAGACAGCGAACCACATGGCAACGATGTCACATTCATTCAAAAATCTCTCTAAAGTACTCTTTTTTATTTTTAACTTTTTTGAGTGCAGTAGCTCATTGAGAGCCAAAAAAATTGGGTGTGAAGAAGAAGCGCCCATGTTTTAAACATTTAAAGCTGGTAAACAAACTTTTACTTTTACTTTTGGCTACTCTATTGACTAGCCCCGGGTTCTCGCTCTTTCCCTATCTTACAGAGAAGAGCAAAAATCCCCCCACTCTTGTCACGGATTCCCCTTTTACCTGGGGACTTACCCCCGCTCTTGTCACGGATTCCCCTTTTACCTGGGAACTTACCGGTGCACCACCCTGACCACAGAGAGTTCTGAGTCCTCGTTGGGGTTATGGCTGAGTCCCCATATGGGCCACCACGTGTCGCTACCACCTCGACCACCAAGGAAGACGCGACACCGAACTCTTCTCTCTGCAGTTTATTCAGGACCTTTGAGTAATCTTCTGACCCCAACCCCGGGGAGAATTCTCCACAGCCTTAAGTACCCGCTGGGTAGCCAACCCTGATATGCCATGTGAGAATCACCAATAGGTTCAGGTGTGCGGAAGCAAGCCAGATTTTTGCCTTAGCCATATAAGGAGTTGTTTACCACAGAGAGCACTCGCCATCGGGAAGTCGGAGGGCGGAAGCCAGCGCCATCTTCCAGGTGCGGCTGCACGCAGCTCTTTACACAACCCCTTATTTTTTTTCTTGTAAATGAATTATTTCAAGTCTTTTTAAATACTGGTATGATCTTTAAGTAGTTTTACAAAAGAGTGACCATTAAAGCAGTTTATAAATACAATACATCTTGATCAATGACACCCCTTCCAACATTCTCACCCACTCCTTCCACCCATGGCTTCCCTCACTCTTCTTAATTGTATAAGATTTACATTGAATTATTTTTCTAAAATTTGTAATTGTTATTGTAAAGGTGATGTACAGAGCTGTTACAGTTATGTAAGTCAGGTTAAAAAGTACATTTCTTAGGGGACAATATCACCTTTTCCCTCACTATCTCCCAGTTTTTCCCTCCCATTCCCATTTACAAGTTGTATGGTTCATTTTCGGCATAGTATCCAGTGAGTACTATTGCTGTATTTTTATACCCTCTGTCCCTCTATTTATATTTTCCAAAGACATATAAACCAACAGAATAAAAATTAAAGCAAACAAAAACAGCGAAAAAGCAAAAAGCTTGTTTCCAGTTCCTGGAATTCATTTTGATAATTTGTATGGTTAGATACACATAGGCATTGTGCCTTTCTGTTCCTCTCCTAAGAGTATTCTTTCGTCTCTGTGTGTGATTGTCTAGAGACCTGTATAATTTATTATGTCCCAGTGTATTTTAAATCTACCATCTACATAATTGGCTATTGTAAATAGTGTTGGCTATAATGCACATGGATGTGCAAGTGGCTTTATCATACCCTGGCTTATGATGTTCTGAGTAGATGCCCAGAAGGAGTATGGTTAGGCCATAAGGAAGATCTATGTTTAGTGTTTTGAAGAAATGTCTACACTGCTGTCCAGAGTGGTGTACCAGTTTACATTCCCACTATAATGCCAAGGTCGCAGGACCCCCCACAAGAAGACCACCGAGAGTCAGACTCTACAGCTGTTTTATTTAAATGAGCTACAGCTCGAGCCTCGTCCTACACTCCGACACAGCGGAGCCTAGGAGGAGAGCCCCAAGCTAAGGATTTGTAGGTCTTATATAGGCACACAACCAACCAGGTGTTTTGATTACCACCACGTGTTGCTTTGCTAGACAGAAACAAGCAACACGTGGTGGTCACTGCCTCAAACTTTAACCTTTCACCACCATCAGAGTAATAGGGTTTCATTTTCATGACAGCCCTGCCAACATTTGTTGTTTGAATTTACAATGTTGGTCAATTTAATTGAGATGAGATGGAATCTCAGAGTTGTTTTGATTTGCATTTCCTTATGGCCAGGGATGATAATTATTTCTTCATGTGTTTCTTTGCCATTCTTACCGTTTCTTCTGAGAAGTCTCTCCTTTAGCAACCCTGCCTATTTAGCAACTGGTTTATTAGGTTTAGGTGGGTTAGTTTCTTGAGCCCTTGTATATTGGATATTAGGCCTTTGCTTGCTAT
Organism: Dipodomys merriami; assembly: GCF_024711535.1. Lineage (NCBI taxonomy): Eukaryota > Metazoa > Chordata > Mammalia > Rodentia > Heteromyidae > Dipodomys > Dipodomys merriami. The sequence continues at coordinate 40,232,682 of NW_027206512.1, read as the reverse complement.
GTTGCTGGTAAAGATCTTCTCCCAGTCCATTGCCTATCTTTCAAATTTAGTAAAACTGTGTCCTTTGCTGTGCAGAAACTTTTTAGTGTAGATTGAATTCTTGACTGCTCTATTTTCTATTAGCTATGTGGCCTTAGGATGTCAATGGGTTTTTTATTTTTATCCTTTGCGTTTAAAGATTGTAGCATTATTACCACTGATGTTTTGTAAGTATCAAATAAGATCACATGTCTCTATCTATGTATGTGTGTGTATTGACAGTAAGTTCTCCATAATCAGTGCTTGATATTATTTATAAATGATAGACAAATAGCAAAAAAAGTACAATAATTTGTCTGTATTATTAATTTTTTTCCTTTAATGAAAAAGGGAACGCTGGGTGCCAGTGGATCATGCCTGTAACCCTAATTACTCAGCAGGCCTTGATATCTGAGAATCACAGTTTGAAAACAACCCAGGCAGGAAAGTCTGTTAGACTTTCATCTCCAATTAATCACCACCAAACTAGAAGTGGTGCAGTAGCTGAAGGTGATAGGGCACTAGTCTTGAACAAAAAACTCATGGACAGTTGCCAGGCCCTAAGTTCAAGCCCCCACGACTGACAAAAAATATAAATACATAAAATAAAAAATGAAATAGCAAGAAGTTAAACTCAGATGAACAATGGCTTCTTTACCTCTCTGAAGACCTTAAAAACAAAAATGTAATGAACATGTCTAAAAAAGGTATTTGTCAACATAGATGGTATCAAGCAAGAAGAGCCATAGGCCATTCTAGGTGTAGGAGAGGAAGGCACTAAAGTATCTAAGACGTACAGCTTCTCTGACTTGCCAAGAATCAATCATCACTTTCTTCAGCAGGCCATGACAAAATCCCATTTTAGATTTATTAATTCTGATACATATTTCTTTCCCTTGGACAAGTTACTTTAGGGTCCTAACTATCTAACAAATAGCTCTGTTCTTCTCAAATTGAATTAAATGAGAAATAAAGAAAATATGTGAAATAGAGGCAGTTACTATTTCATTGCAAAGAAAGTGAATTTTGAAGAATATAGTTTATACTTGTTAACAAGTAGATTTTCTAAAAAACTCTTTTACAAACCCCTCAGAATAATGTTTGACCAAGAATCTTTGTAACCCATTGTCCAGTTAATTTGCCACATAAAATTATTCATCACAGTTGGCCTTATCCCCAATAATAAAAGCCATTATATTATATGGTAATGATTTAATAAATTCCTTGTTATAATGTTAGCTTTGTTGAAGGAAAACATTAATTAGTTGACTATAAGGACTGCAGTGCAATGACACAATAAATGAATTAGGTACTCTGTAGATAGTTTACATAATTAAATAAATGGCTTTCTACCTACTTAGTTCTCTTGACTATAGCCAATCTATGGCATTGTATACACCAAACTGTTAAACTGTTACAAATCTCAGAGGTATGGTTCTAGTGCTAAAATGCATGTATAGCAAGTAAAAGGCCCTGAGTCCAAACTTCAGTACTGAAAAAAATGAAACAATAAAAACAACAAAAAACGTACTTCCCTTTGCATGTTGCTAGCTTATTAACAGGCTAGAATGCCTAAATTCACATGGAACTTCTGTGTCAGCTCACATGAGTAAACAAGGAAAGATGATTTATATATAATATACATTTACATTATATATACAAATTATTGTATATAAATCATATAAATATATTTAAATTATATATACATAATTAAAAATATATTGTTAAGGTGAGGTACTGAAATGTTACAGTTATAAAAGTTAGGTAGTGAGTATATTTCTTGTCAAACTTGCTACCCCCTCCCTCATTTTTCTCCCACTTTCCCTCCCCCCCAACTCACTCACTCCCCTACAGTTGTACAGATCATTTCCAACATCTTGTCCTGTGAGTATCACTATTGCATTGCTTTCCCCTTGTCCTTTGCCTCCTTTCTCTAATACAGATAAACATATGTACAATACCCAGGATACCAAAATCAAATACAGTAACAACAGGGGATAAACCATAAGGGGAGGAAGTACACAAAAGAAACAAGAAACCACATAGTACATTAAAAACAATAATAGCAACAGCAACAACAACAAAGAAAAACCTCTATGTCCATGTCTTGGAGTTAATTTCACTTATGATCATCTTATATGGTCATATGTACATGCATATTGAGCTATTTTTCTCATCTGCTTGGGATATCTTAGACATATACTAATTACTACAAATGAGGAAACTATGGAAGCTATGCTCTTTGGGCAGTATCATTCTTTCTGATGGAAGCAAAGAAAGGTTGGACAAATTAGATTACATTAATCTGCAGAGTTTCTGCATGGCAAAGGACATGGTTAGAAAGATCTATAGAAAGCCCACAGATTGGGAGAAGATCTTCACTAGCCATACAACAGACAAGGGTCTCATATCTAAAATATACTTAGAACTCAAAAAATTAAATCCCTCTAAAACAAATCCTCAAATAAACAATATTCATTAATAAGTGGTCTAAAGACTTAAAAAAGACTTCTCTAAAGAGGAAATAAGAATGGCCAATAGACACATGAAGAAATGCTCAACTTCTCTGGCCTTAAAAGAAATGCAACACTGAGATTCCACTTCATCCCAGTTAGAATGTCTATAATCAAGAAATCTAATAACAACAGATGCTGGAGGGGATGTGGTCAAAAGGGAACCCTACTGCATTGTTGGTGGGAGTGTAAATTTGTCCAACCACTCTGAAAGCAGTATGGAGGGTCCTCAAAAGACTCCACGTAGAGCTCCCCTATGACCCAGCATTTCCACTTCTGGGAATTTACCGAATGATCACAAACAAGGGCCATACTAAAGTTCCCAGCACAATCATGTTCATTGCAGCATTATTTACCATAGCTAAGATTTGGAACCAACCCAGATGCCCCTCAGTAGATGAATGGATCAAGGAAATGTGGTGGTGGTGGTGGTGGTGGTGGTGGTGGTGTGTGTGTGTGTGTGTGTGTGTGTATTTATCTATATGTACACACACATATGCACACAATGGAATTCTATCCTTCCATCAGAAGGAATAAATAAATTATATATAGATCAATTAAATATATAACATATTAACATACACCTATATCGATATAGACTGAATTGTGCCTACACACACATACTCTTCTGTCATAGCTCTCATCCCCAGTGTCACTGTTTCTTGGACTTTAACCTCTTAAGGATGTAATTAAGATTAAATGATGTTGTAAGGGTGAGGCTTAGCTGTTTAGAGTTGGTGGCCTTATAAAAATTGCAAGAGAACTGGAGCTGGAACTCAATGTCAGAGCACTTAGCATATACAAAGCTCTGAGTTTGTACCTCACTCAGAAGAGCAAGATAGACTAAAGATCTTGCTTTCTCAATGAGCACATACTATAAAGGTCATGTCAGGACACAGCAACAACCTGGCTTGTAAATAATATCTTGGTTTTGGATGCAGCAAGACTTCAGAAATGTGATAAAATAAATTCCTATTGAGCCAGGCACTGGTGGCTCACACCTGTAATCCTAGCTACTCAGGAGGCTGAGATCTGAGGATCATGGTTCAAAGCCAACCCAGGCAGAAAAGACCATGAGACTCCTATCTCCAATAAACCACCAGAAAACTGGAAGTGGTGCTGAAGCTCAAGTGGTAGAGCACTTGCCTTGAGCTGAAGAGCTGAAGGACAGCACCCAGGCCCAGAGTTCAAGCCCCATGACTGACAAAAAAAAAATCCTATTGTTTAATTCACACCATCTCCGATGTTTTGTATGGCAGTCTGAACAGATGATAGCATGTATTAGTATTAGTACATCTCAGTATAATTTTAGTAAATGTATATAATAAATATGAGTTTCTACTTATGTAATATCTATGTTAGCACTGCTATGGTGTAATCTAAAGTAATGTACTTTTGAAAAATCATGAAGTCTAAATACTACACACCACTCAGTTAAATATAGCATGTCTGTGAGAAAATATAAAGAATTTGATATGCAAAAGAGATAATATTCTTTATTAAATTTCATGAAACTACTTCATTAAAATTGTAAATCTGTCCAATAATAAATTAAATGTCCATTAACATAATTACTATCTAGCACAATGTTATGTTGATGTAATAGCTAAAGCCAGTACATGACTAAAATGCAGTGGATGTCATCCTAATTGTACATGATTATAATTATAATAACTTTAATTTGATGCATTATCTTTTTATGAATTCATTGCATAGTATTTATATTATCATCTTTCCTAGATAATAAATTCCATTGCATTGCAAGGACTACTTTGCTTTAGAAAGTTTTGTCTTTGTCTTGGTGAAGGTAAATAACTGGCAGCCTTCCTAAAAGGGTCTAGAAGACAAATGTCAACTGTTCAAAATAGATTTTCCTCATGCTTCTCTATGTAGTGCTTTGTCTTGAATAACAATGAAATCACTGACACTTTAAAGAATAGCACTGGGATGGAATGTAGCTCAGTGCCAAAGCACTTGCCAAGCAAGTGCAATGTCCTAGGTTCAATCCCCAGTACCAAAACATAGATAGATAGATAGATAGATAGATAGATAGATAGATAGATAGATAGATAGATAGATAGATAGATAGATAGATAGATAGATAGATAGATAGATAGAATTAAATAACAGCATTGTAGTCAGTCCCTGTTAGTGAGTGCAGATATGACAACCAAATGATGATCTCTGTTTGGGCTGTAGAGTCATAGCATAAACATAATCTCATCTGAAATCAGACCTTACATGCTGAGATTCCTGATTCTATGCCAAAGCCTACTGACACCACTCCACTGAGGAATTTGAAATGGTTCTTTATTCTGTTTTATCACCTGTTCTTTATCTATTTCTACAGGTTTCACTATCAACGTTGTAGATGCCTCTGGCTCCTTTGTATACGTATGTCAGAACACCAAAAGAACATTTGAATTCCCTAATGAAAATTCATGTTATTTCAGGAATTTTCCAAGGTCATAAATGAGAGCATGATAAGACAACAGAATTCTGCCTACTTCCAGTATGTCAGTGACCTGTGGCATTCTTTTTTTATACATATTTTTATTGTAAAGATACTGTACAGAGGGAGTATATCTAAGTATCTAAGTGAGATATAACCTTACTTATAGCTGAAAGGCATACACTTGTTGGGTGCTGTTAGTTCACGCCTGTAATCCTAGCTACTCAGGAAGCTTGAGATCTGAGGATCATGATTGAAACTAGCCTGGCAGGAAAGGCTGTGAGGTCTAAGTGAGGTTATATCTTCATCAATTTATCACTATCTGAAAATATTGTAAGCTGAAACCTAATGTACAGGAAGAGCCACCATAAAACCAGTGCAGATCTCCTGTAGAATATCAATTTATCCCTTGCTGATTGTCTGTCAGCTGGATTTACTGTTCACTGCCCTACCCAGAATCCCTACTTAGAATTATGAAATATTATCATACCATGCTCAAATTCCAATTTCTACCAAATAACTTCTGTCCCATTGCTTTGTGAAAATGCCAAAACATCTTAAGATGAGTCCATGCATGGATCATAAATGTAAAATAAATAATTATACATAAACATTATAAACACTAATACTTATGTGTTATGTGGATTTTTTAAGGTAATTTTATTGTCAAGGTGATGTATATATGGGTTACATTTACATATGTAAGGTAGTGTGTACATATCTTGTAGAAGATTGTTACCCTCTCCTTCATTTTTCTCCCACTTTTCCTCCCTCCAATCCCAAGTTGTAAAGTTTATTTCCAACATATTATCTTGTGAGTATTGCTGTTGCATTGCTCACCTTTTGTCCTTTGTCTCACCATTTTGTAGTTCCCCTTCCCTTATTCAGATAAACGTATATGCAATACACAGAGTACCAAAATCTAATACACTGACAACAAGGGATAAACCATAAGGGAATAAAGGAAAAAAAGTGAAAGAAAAAAGAAAGAACTTCATATACCAGCACAACTATGTTCATTGCAACATTATTCACCATAGCTAAGGTATGGAACCAACCCAGATGTCCCTCAGTAGATGAGTGGATCAAGAAAATGTGGTATATATACACAATGAAATTCTATGCTTCCATCAGAAAGAATTGCATCGCCCCATTCATAAGGAAGTGGAAAGATTTAGAAAAAAACATATTAAGTGAAGTAAGCCAGGCCCAAAGAAACATAGGCTCCCTGGTAATTTGTAATAATGGTATTTGTAATAATAAGTATATGTCTAGGATAGTTCTAGCAGAGGATTACAATTGCTGAATAGATGTGTACATATGACCATAGAAGCTGATGCTAAGCAAAATGAAACTCCAAGATATGTTATGTGAATTTCTGATGCTGATGCTCTGAAAGGAGATACATAATGAGCTCTGATATTTGAAAAGCAACTGACTTAGTCTAAGGAAGTAAACAGTATCATGTATGAATTAACAACAAAGTAGTGATATTAACATCTAGTTAGTGACTAATTTAAGTAGAAAAGTTACATTTAAGTACTGAGAACTGAATTTTGTTTTTTATTGTGAACATATTGTACAGAGGGGTTACAATTACATGGGCAGGATAATGCGTACATTTCTTATCAAGCATTGCAGCCTCCTCCTTTGTTTACCCTTCACATCCCTTCCCAGCCTCCCCCCCGCAGAACTGAATTTTGTAGTTAATTTAAAACTCAATCCCCATTCTTCATTCTCTATTTTCAGCTGGCATTAATTCCTCCCAAATTCTAGTTTCTGTAAGAACATTGGATACAGAGAAACCTGAGATTTGTCTCTTCAACCTTTCTCCTCTTTTTACAATTTTGCCAATTGGCTCAACTTTTCCTTGCTCATCAAAACAAGAATTAGTTAATAAGAAAGTTTGCAGAGTATAAATCATTACTTAGGACAATATAAAAGTTTACTAAAAGATAACGATAGTACAACAATATGCTAATTAATGAATTTCTTAGAATGTCCCATTTTTAAGTAAAGATCCTGTCAATTTCCCTTACTCAGCAGAACTAAGTTCATGTAAATTCTCACCTTAATTAATGGAGTTTCCTTTAAAAATGCCAAAAAAATGAGAGAGTAAAAAGATTGAACAGTAATTAAGCGCTAATTTTTCAGAGTTAAAATTAGTGTGAATTGTATGCAAATTTGAAAATATCATCGGAAAAAGATTTTTTTTTCCCTCTGTGAAATTCCTGGTGCCATTTTCTAAATGTGTTTTGTGTATTTCGGGAGTCTAGGTGGTCCTCTGGGCAGAGAGGCCGCTGTCATTTCAGAGGCCAAGAGTTCACTGTGGTGAGGCCAGCAGGAGCCTTGGTTGATAAAACCTTGAAGTAGAACAGTAGCAGTGGGAAAGCGGAGGAGGAAATTGATAGAAGATGCTTAGAGGTAGAAAATATCTTTTCTAAACACAACACTCTTATCTAACAGAGAAATCATGCAGACTGAATTCTGTAGATGGAAAGTTTTCAAATGCAGTGGAGATCTTCTAGAAAAGTCTTCATTTGACAACACTTAATATTTGTATTCTGATTTTTTTAGAGATAATGAAGAACCAAGGGCTATCTCTATTGAGCAATAATGGTATGATGGTTATTCTCCATTATACACCCTCTCATTCCTCTCAGAGTCAAAGTGGATGACTCAGTCTTATCACTTCCTGTCTCTGGTTCACCTTTTGCTCAATGGCAGGAGGCTGAGTGATATGCTTAGATAAAAGCCAGATGTTTCCCAGCCACTGGACTATGGCTGTGGCAAATCCCCTCATTTCACTATAGATTAATGAGAGGCTAAAGAGGACAACATTGTCCCCTCAGATAAGAGATCACAATAGCTTCTGGGTTTTGAAGGGCTTAATAGTTCTCCTTCTGCACTAGAACTTTTAACTTTGTCACATCTCTGTAAATAAACCCTTCAGTCCCTCATCACCCTGGGAGTCTTCCAAAGACCATAACTGTAAAACAAAACAAAACAAACAAACAAAAAAACAAATGTCTCAGAGATTTTCCTGCCCGGGTAGCTTTGAACTGTGATCCTCAGATCTCAGCTTCCTCAATAGCTAGGATTACAGGCATAAGCCACTGCTGGTGCCTGGCTTTCTTTTTTTTTTTTAAGAGAGAATAAGGATGAGGATTAATTTAAAAATTGTTAGATGCAATTAGTCTTATTTGGGTTTAAGCCTTCAAGAAATTATACATTAATCTCTTTAATTGTACTTACCATGGATTTAACGTAGTATTTCTGCTGGTTTCTCTCCCTGAAAATGGCTGAGTCTCTCCTAACTTCATCATCTTACACATTTCCTTTACTATTGCTGATGCCGATTCTTTCACTGTAGATTCTCACCAATTCACATTGCCTGTTTTCACAATTTATCCGTTTCCTCTGACCTTACTCACTATGTGTCTCTAGCATGAACCCACCCACACATTGTAATATTTTTCCCTGAAACAGCTTGATCACTTTGCTGTTCTGCTCTGCTGTCATGCCAGTCTGGCTTCCTGGACTAATTGCTATGAATAATACATGTTGATTGGATGCACTGAAAATTTAAGCTATATTTATCATTTCAGAGGCATATGGAGAGTGGTTAAGTGGCTATGCCATGTATAAACTAGATTGTATAATTTTTCTAACTCTTTGAAGCCTTAGTTTTCTCATGAAATAGAGAGGATGAGGGACTTTTAGGAAGCAAAACAAATGTCTAAATCCAAATCTCTCTGGCCATTCTTATATCCTGTACAAATAACAAACTACAAGACAACTTCAGTTATTTAAGTATGACAAAATTTTTAATGTATACATAAACACGTAGCAGTAATTAAGATACCTAATCAGAACTTTGGTGGAAAACTTTTTTGCAGAGGTAAGGAAAGTCCAATAAGGCAGGGATAGAGATATAAATACACCCCCAGAAGGAGAAAATATCTATACAAATGCGGGGGTGTTGGGAGAGCTTGACTCTTCACTTCACAAAGCTTTGAGATTCTGAGCCTTGTCTGAGCCTACACCATTGTTTTACACCAAACTTAACTTGAAGCTAGAGGTAAACAGGCAATCAGAGCAAAATAACCTGAGAACCCACTCTATTCTTGGCCACACTTCTCCCAGTTTGCTATTCTTGTTACCTGTTCCCTAATCAACTATGGCAAAAGATCTTAAGATTCCTGGAGTTCTCCCTCAGGCACAAGAGTGACTTGTTATTTCCCAGATATTCACCAGTGCCTGGAAAATCACATACCACACAACAAATTCTGCATAAATTTTGGAAATATGAATAAATCAATGAGTGAACATAGGACAAATGTTTTCCAATAGGATGATTAACACATAATGATTATTGAGAAAGACCATCAGCTGTCAGATTGCAATGTTTTGACAAATGATCAAAGTTCACAGTAGGAGCTGAGCCAAATGACTTCTGTATATCCCATCTATGATTCTTTGATAATAAAATGTGCATCATGAAAGCTATTTCCCTATTCAGAATATGTTTTAGTGCCGAATTTCCCTTTACAAAAATAGAACAAAGTATCCCCAGCTGAATGGGAACAGGGTGAGGAGTAATGAGGTAATATAAGATCTGACACCTTCAAAGAAAAAGCTGAGCTCACTCTTGATAACCCTGCCTAAAAGACAAAGTACCTGGAGAGAAAGCAGTTAAGGATGATTGGCAAGCATTCCATTTAAAGAGAGATCATATCTTTATGTTCTGCAAATAGCATCACCTTTAGAATGATGGCAACAGTCTTTATCAAGATCAAACAGGGGAGCTGGAGTAAATACAATCATAGCTGGGCCACAGCGTGTGTTCCTCCTTTTGGATTGTTAAATAATTTTGCACAGAAGGAAAAAGTATTCTAGATCCAGCAGGACAGAGAAAGATGGACGGGCACAACTTCACTGGTCTCTGTTCAATCAAGTTGATTTTAGTGCATCCTTCTAGATGCACAGGAGGAGATCGACTCCTCAGAACACAGTCTGCATATTCCTACCATAATTCTTGCTCCGTACATTTGTTTAATTACACCTCATTTGGTAACCTAAAGTTTTGTTTACATATCCCAAGGAAGTAGAAAATATTTTCTCTTTTTCTCATTAACTATCTAAAGTTTACTAGGTCCCAAGAAAATCACATTAAGAACTCTAAACTACTTACCCATGTGCCTCACAGCAAAGTGCTAACACATTGTACTTGCTGAGTATAGTGGCTATTGCCTCCAAGAGAACAGGATTAGAGCAGCTAGGTCATAGATGCCAGAAACAATCACTATTCACCTGCTGCTTTACCTCTGTCTTGGTCTTAGGGCTTCCACCATAAAACCGTGCAGGGTGCTCACTAAACAAGAAAATTTTGTCAGAGGTAAATGGAGGCCAAGATCTAAATCATTTATCAAACTATATGTCCTAATATGGGGTTGCATTTATGTTTTTAAAAATCCATCTTCTATAAATTCCTATAAAGATACTCTTTGAGCTCACAACTCTCTGCGTGTCTCTATCACAGAATAGTTAGAAATATTTAATTCTAGGCAGTGCTTCATCTCTGCTAAGGATTACCAAAACTCCTTTCTTCTTCCTAAGAAAACTTGATATTCATAATGGCAATGAACACCTTTAAAGATGTGTTATGTGCTTGAATCACCTATGGCCCAACTAGGAGAATAATACATGCTACACAATTTTCATTTGTGAGATGTAAAGTTAATGCTTTCTTAGAAAGTTTGCCCTTTCTGGTAAAAGAGCCAGACCTTCCTGCCTTTTATGCTGTGTCCTTTGTTTGTAAGAAGATAGCACACTGAGAAGGCACCAACCTTTTTGTAACTAAATGGCAGCATGATAGAAAAATAATCCTCCCATTAAGGGGGAAACACCGGGGAGATGAAAGGATTCAGGATATTAAGAGCATTGTGAAAACCCTTCACAAATCCAACCCGCTCACCTCTAGACTACTGGTTATGTGCAAATAATAAACCTTGTCTTAAAGCAATTGTGGAGCAGTTACTCGCAGGTCAGTCTTGTCCATATCTGAGAAATGATGAGTGAGAAAGCTTTGCTAGAAGTTAAGCAAATCATGTTTGTTTATTATATTTATCCAGTTTTAAACTCTCACCAGTAATAAAAATAAAAAGGACCTAGATTGTTGGTTCTATCTCATAAATAAGTAATTTAGGTAAGTTTTGGTTTAACAGTGTAGATATCTTGCTAATGACAATTTATGACTTTTCCTAAAGTCTTGGTAAGTTTCCAAGGAAAGGGGAATAACAGTTCACATTTAGCTGAGCTCTGCTGTTTCTGTGTTTAATATGCTCAATTCATAGGAATCTTTTCATAAAGATTCTGGCACATGGTTAGTAAATATTGAATAATGATTATTGTGATGGCACTATATCAGTGGATTTCAACAATTTCCAAAAGAACAATTTATGCTTTAGATAAAAATAAACTGGCCACCTTGTATAGCCTATTCTAACAATGCTGCAAATTAGATACATTTCTATTTTAGAGGTTAAACATTCTTGCACGTGGGAGAGTGTCAAGATTTTCTATGAGTGTACTGTAGCAAGATTTACTGAAAGTCCAATGAATTTATTTTCATGAAATAATTAAAGAATTGCAAAGTGTGTGTGTGCATTAATAAGAGACGATTTCTAAACAGGAGAGAAAGAGAAAAGATGTTTATACCTTCAATATCTGAATTGCATTAAAGGGATGTACTTTGTGTTTCCTTTTCAGTATGTAAATTCCAAGGGGCAATGTTTTTCCTTCCATATAAGTTATGCTCTAGAGCATTGCATTTCTCAAGCATTCGAACTCTGATCTCAACAGAGAATACTCTTAAACTTTGCTTATAAAATTATTCAAATATTGACCCTGCATTCAGCTACAAAGAAAATGTCTGGCATGAAATTGTCAGTCATTGCAGCTCACATCCGTAATCCTATCTACTCAAGGAAGTACTGATTTGGGAGGCTCATGGATTGAGACTAGCTCTGGCCAAAAGTTAAAGAGAGTCCATTTCAGCCAAACCATGTTTAGTGGCCAGACCTGTAATTATAGCTGTACATGAATCACAGAGAGGAAGATCACGGTCTGAGACCAGCCCTACGCATGCTAGACAAAAATAACTAAAAATTTGAAAAGGAATGGGGAATGGTTCAATTGATAGATTACCTGTTTATCAACTCCAACACATTGAGTCCATATCCCCGTTAAACCATAAAAAAATAAAAGTCTGACATCATGTAGTATGTGTTATTCTATGCCTGGATACCTTCACTTAACATAAGCCCTCTTAGTGTCATTCATGTCAGGATTTTTCTTTTTCTTTTATGTCAGAATATTATTTCATCATGTAAAACACACACATGTGTGTGTTTGTACATGTGTCTGTGTGCACACATGTACAATTCATTAAGTAACGGGCACTTAGGTTTGATGTGAAAAATAAGATGTTTTGTTGTTTCTATCAGAAGAGTCATGCTGTATTTACATGTTTCAAATAACTACAAGAAAGGCTTTGCCTGGTTTTTGTTTTTAATTGTCTTCAAGTAGAACTCATCCATCCCTTCCCAATTCACCCCTTCCTTCACTCCTCTTAGTTTTGTGGGATATACATTGAATTCTTGACTACTTTCTCCCCATCTTCTCCTCTTCATTCATCTCTCCTTTTTCCCTTGACCTCACCCCTTTAAAGTACTAGCTTCTTCATGTTTATTTTGTTGAACTTTGGCTTTGCCTTTCAAAGCAATTACACTATTTGAGTTCTCTCTGTCTGTTTTTACAAGAACAACCATGAATTTTTAAGATGATGCATGTATTAATTCCTATGATTTTATTTTTATGCAACATATATATGTATTAAAATATTACATTGTATTCCACAAATATTAAACAAATACCGTGAGCTGTGTGTGACTAATATTGGACTAATGAAGAAAAATACAGCTTTTGAAACTTTTATTAATCAATAAAAGGAAGTAAAGATAAATTAAACATTTAATTTTTACATTAGCACAGGATATTGTAGAATTTTATGAGATAATTTGTCTTTTTTTTAAAGTTTGGGATATGTATGCCCAGCATACATATTACTAGGAAAAACTAAACCAAAGACCCCCACCTGGAACTTCTTGGTGTTTTTTTCTTTTTTCACATGATTTAAAAGGCCTTTTTTAATGAGGAAATGGAAAAAAGATCAGTAGTCCTCAAAAACTGGTTAACAACTAAAAGAAATGTAATCTGTAAGAATAGATTAAATATAGGTAGCTAATGTAACAAGAGAAAAGTCTTCTGCCTTTCTTTTTTCATTCCCTTTTCCAACCTTTCCTTCTTCCTTTCTTCTTCTTCTTCTTCTTCATTCCTTTCTTTCTGCTCAGAATTGATACCATGTGCTAAGAAGATGCTCTACCACTGAGTTATATACCCATTCCCAAGAAAGCATTATGTATGGTATACATAAGTATGAGAGATTCTCCTCCACTTAATATAATGTGGTAACTCTTTATTTTCAAAATAGCTTCAGTTACTAGAATTGTTTTTTAAAGACAACCACTTCAAATTATCATGTTCTAGTTCCAAAAGAAAATAAGGCAACTTTCTAAAGATTTTTAAATAGTATTTATTAGAGAAAATTGTTATGAAAAAGTTCCCTTGTAGTATTTACATACACATGTAACATATCAAAATCAACGTTTTTATATTACACTATCCTGACCATTTTCTTCCACTCTTATCTTTAAGTGTTTTATAGTTCTTCATATGCTAATTTCATAGATATGAACACTGAGCATATATAGATACATATATATGTAAATAGAAATAGAGAAATAGAGCTAGACATAAATAATGAATGAATGTATTTCTATAATAATTTAAATTAGGAAAATATATCTAAACTTTAACTGACATATAGAAATTGTATATATTTATATAGTATTGTGATATTTTAGTTCATTTACAATACTAGGTAAAATTATAAAGCTACTTATCTCTTCAGTTATCAAGAATAATAAAAGAACAATAAGAATGAGAATAAAAATACTTTCAGTTTTTCTAACTACATTATTGTTATCTATACTCTGAAATAAAGTGACAATATATAGTCACAATGTGACAAAAATTCCTCATTTTAATAGCCATTAGTATACTTATAATAAAAGTAACTCTGTTAATATATCCCAACTAGTGTGTCTCTTATTTATTAATCATCTGAAACAATATATAAACTTGATAGCACAAGAAAAATTAAAATGGTAAAATGGAATTTAAAATGTTCAATATACTTGGAACTCAAAAAATTAAACCACCCAACAACAAATCCTCAAAGAAACAACTGCCCAATAAATAAGTGGGCAAAAGACTTAAAGAGAAGCTTCTCTGAAGAAGAAAGAAGGATGGCCAATAGACACATGAAGAAATGTTCAACATCCCTAGCCATAAAAGAAATGCAAATCAAAACAACATTGAGATATCACCTCACTCCAGTTAGAACAGCAAAAATCAAGAACTCTAACAACAACAGATGCTGGAGGGGATGTGGACAGAAAGGAACCTTACTTCATTGTTGGTGGGAATGTAAACTTGTTCAACCACTTTGGAAAGCAGTATGGAGGTTCCTCAAAAGACTTCACATAGACCTCCCCTATGATCCAGCAATCCCACTTTTGGGCATTTACCCAAATGTTTACAAACAAGACCACACTAAAGCTACCAGCACAACTATGTTTATTGCAGCATTATTTACCATAGCTAAGATATGGAACCAACCCAGATGCCCCTCAGTAGATGAATGGATCAAGAAAATGTGGTATATATACACAATGGAATTCTATGCCTCCATCAGAAAGAATGACATTTCCCCATTTGTTAGGAAATGGAAAGGTTTGGAAAAAATTATATTAAGTGAAGTAAGCCAGGCCCAAAGAAACATAGGTCCCATGGTTTCCCTTATTTGCAATATCTAGTATAGGTATGAGTCAAGCGGAAAAGGTCAGATAATGTGATGTTAGGAAAATGAACCCTTAAATATGTATTTTAATGTTTTCGTTTCTTTCATGCATGTGTTTCTAACGCATTTATAAGATTATTTCTTTGTTGCTTTGTATGTCCCTCCCCCACAGTGTAACCCCCGCTTTCACTATATTTGATGTCAGTATAACATGTGGAGGAGATGGGGACAAACAAGTCGTTTAAGGATTCAGGTGGACCTGTTGCAACAATGAGAAGTACAAAATGTCATGTCAAAACCAGCTTTACAATGTCGGTGTGGTGGGGGGAGGGGTGTATGATTGGGTGGGGGGGAGGGTGGAGGCTGGGAAGGGAGGTGAAGGGTAAACAAAGGAGGAGGCTGCAATGCTTGGTAAGAAATGTATGCATTATCCTGCCCATGTAATTGTAACCCCTCTGTACAGTATGTTCTCAAATAAAATAAAATTAAATTTAAAAAATGTTCAATATAGTTTACTTGAGATAGGAAAAGATCAGAGCTGATGTTGAGAAAATAGATTTCAAATATTAGTGCTTATGAAGAGAATGAAACAAAATGTGATCTTATAAGTAGATTTATAGAAGGAAAGAGAAAAATTCAGTAACAATTTTTTTATTTTTAAAAAAGGAAAAAGAGATAATTACTTTAAAAAGATTTTAGAAGGTGTCTTTCAAGGAATATCTTGTACCATGTTAAAGGTAATACCTAAGAACGTGTCTCTGAAGTTAGGAAAACATTTCCTCCTCTTACATTTACAATTATTTAACATAGTTCTGGCAGAAATATTTGAAGCAAACTAAATTTCAATTGCACTACCTAAGAATGTTCTCTCTAAACATTTTAAAAATTTTTTTTGGTCATGGTCAGTGATCACTTTTATTTCATACCTAATGAACTTTCTTCTAACTTCACCACCCATCTTTTTATCCACAGAAATAAAACCACTTCCTAGATCCAATCTCCAATACTGCATCTGAGCAATTTTACTGTATTTTCCCACTCTCTAGCTCAAACACTACACGATTCGACTTTTGGAGGCTGTGGCAAAGTACTTGAGACATTCAACTCACAAGGAGGAAAGATTCGTTTAGGCTGATGGGTTCAGGCCACAATCATTTGGGGCCTGTGCTGATGCCACACATCAGGATGTGGATCACAACGCTGAGGAAACGGCTCCTCTCATGGCAATCAGGAAGCAATTAAGTGGAGATGGTGATGGAGTCCTTATGACCCTGTTGAGTGTACTCCTTCGATGACCAACCTTCTACCATTATTCTTTATCTCCCAAAGGCCCCGCCACCTTCCCATAACACTACATGCTGCCACCCAGCCTTTAATTCATGGCCTCTGGGGAATATTTGTGTCCCAAACTATGGAAAGTACACTCCTTGTTTCTATGAAGAGATTGACCAAGTTTTTTTCTTAATAAAACAACTATACACCAAGCTAGTGGCCACACAGAATCATACTTTCTAAATTGTAGCCTTACTGCTTCTAAGTCATCATTTCTTTTGCCCATCAACAATCCACTTTTGACCCATTGATCTATTGCAATTCAGGAGAAATGAATGAAGCTTGAAAACTTAATAAATGTGAGCATTAATA
The DNA here is from genome assembly GCF_024711535.1 of Dipodomys merriami. Classification (NCBI taxonomy): domain Eukaryota; kingdom Metazoa; phylum Chordata; class Mammalia; order Rodentia; family Heteromyidae; genus Dipodomys; species Dipodomys merriami. Next base: position 40,216,070 of record NW_027206512.1, on the reverse strand, counting down.
TTCAAATGCTAGTAAAACAATTTCATAGGAATTCCAACTGCTTAATTTAATGTAAACTGAAACCAGTGACCATTTTAGTCTTTAATTGTATGCACAAAGCTTCAGAACATTAATTTCCAGTAGGCACATAATAAAGTTTCTGTGAAAATCATAATCAATCTTAGAATTCAGTTTTGTAATCTGAATGCTAACAAATTAATCCATTTATTATTTTCCTGCAAATGCTAACCTGCCCATAGAACCACCAGAAGTCAAAGAATATCCATTGTGCATTGCTGGTTTCATTGACATGAAAATAACTTATGTAACACCTCCTTTTCTTAAAATATAAAAACCAAATATTTTGGACAATTATATAAACAAAGAAAAAAGAGAGAGATGGATAGATTTTTAGGGAAGATCACAAAGTTATGATGCAAAGTTATGTGGTCTACATCTGTAATACAAGTTACTCATGAGATACAGACCAGATGATTGCAGTCCAAGGTGGGCCTGAATAAAATCCCATCACCTTACATTAAAAACAAAATAGAGTTTAAAGACTGGGTTCATGGTTCAAGTGAAAAAGGAACTGAGCTCAATCTTTCTGATCACTAAACTAATAAATCCATAAGTGCATCAAACAGTTAGACTGAGTGTTTCAGTAATACAGTTTCAACCTTTTAATTTCTTTAACCATATAATAAACTTCTAAGAACCCACACTAGAATAGCAACAGAGAAAATATATTTCTAAGTAAAAAGTTAGCATTTCTAAATAAACTTTCTGCTCCAACATTTTTCTCAAATTCTTCAAATTTGTCTGTTGAGATTCACCATTTTGACTGAAACTTCTATCTAGACAAAGTGCATTAAACTCAATTTACAATAGTTTAAATCAGTGCAGAGAGTTTTCAAGCCATGGCATTTTGCAAGTTTTAATTAAAAGTGCAGTAGGAGACAGTAACATAAGCCAGAAGACATGCTGGAACAGTCCAGGACAAGAAAGTAAGAACCACATTGCGCCAGTCTGTGCTGGGCAGAGAAGAATGAATGAGATGGAGCTAAGGATGCGTGGGATAAAGGAAAACCTGGATCCTGACTGCCACTCTCAGATTGGAGATTTCAAATGTTTTCCATTATGGTCCTTCTCTGTCCTTAGTAGATCTGTCTTCTCCCAGATATCTGGTGTTCAGTCCTCTCATTTATTGAGCAAGTGTTTATTAGACATTTGCTCTACTGAATTCTCTAAGCTTAGTTGAAGGTCAAACGTTGAAAACAAGATGGACAACCAAAGTGCCTTGAAGTGTATCTAAGCAGTTCCACTTTGGTTTTAGAAAATTTAGCCAAAATAAGAAGTAGATACTATTCACACAATGACTGAACAAGACTGAGCAAAGAACTGTTCAGTACTCAGTCAAGTGTTATTCAGAAAAAAAAGAAAGAAAATTGAGCAGGATGAATAAGAGCCAGGCCAGTTTGGTACGTGAGGCATAGCTGCTTCTGGGCTCTTAACTATATTGTCTTAGCTAGCACATTAGCCCTTCCTGGCTCTCCCCTGATGTTACTGTTGCTGTGGCTTTTTTTTTTAATGAAGATTTTTATTGTGAAAATACCGTACAGAGAGGTTACAGTTACATGAGCAAGGTAATGAGTACATTTCTTATCCAGCATTGTTGCCTCCTCCTTTGTTTTTCCCCTACCATCCCTTCCCTCCCACCTTCTCAGCTACCCACCCAGCCCCCTCTGCCTAAATAGTAAAGTTCGTGTTTTCTACATAGCTGCTGTGGCTTTTTAAAATGGCTACCACCAACGACCGGGAAGCCATCACTGAATCTGGCTGAGGAAGTATTGGAGATTCCCATCCAGCACCCTCTTCTCTCTGGAGTGCTCCCGCACTCTCTCTGGTCCTTGCTCAAAACTTTTTCCTTAAACTCTTACCATGGAAACAGGAGTCAGAGCCTGTTCACCTAAAGACCATTAGGAAGTTTCTATCAGTAATAATTTCCATAGTCTGCCAATATGGTATTTGCCGTTATATTCAGTCCTGGTGTGATTTTTTTAATGAATAAGAAAAAATATTGTAATGCAAGTTTAGAAATTTCATTTTATTCTAGTTTAAAAAAAAATTCTTAGCCAGGCTCCGGTGGCTCACGCCTGTAATCCTAGCTACTCAGGAGGCTGAGATCTGAGGATCACTGTTCAAAGCCAGCCTGGGCAGGAAAGTCCCTGAGATTCTTATCTCCAATAAACCACTAGAAAACCGGAAGTGGCACTGTGGCGCAAGCAGTAGAGCGCTAGCCTTGAGCTGAAGAGCTGAGGGACTGTGCCCAGGCCCAGAGTTCAAGCCCCATGACCAACCAAAAAAAAAAAAAAATTCTTGGAAGTGGTGCTGTGGCTGCAGAGGTAGAGTGCTCACCTTGAGCTGAAGAGCTCAGGTGCAGTGCCCAGGCTCAGAGTTCAAACCCCATGACCAAAACAAAAACAAAAAAACAAAACCCAAAAACTCTTTAACTGGGTCTTTACTTTTCACAAAGCATAAACCCAAACAATTCTAGAAGAGCATTGTAGCCAGAAAAATCTCAAAGTAAGAATGTCATAACAAGTTACTCAAAATAGACTTACTCTATTTGAAGTACATATAATTACTTTTCTCCTCTTGTGCATAACTATGGATAGTACACAGAAGTACTATGGTACTGGTGAAATGATCATAATTTACATAATACACTCAATGAAATTTAACCTATTGTCACTGAACACATTGCAATCCACCTAAAGAAAGAACTGAAACAGAAACTTGGAATAGCTCCAACAATAAATAGAGCAGTAGAGTGAGCGTTAAGTGGTTTAAGAAGAGCAAATATCTATCCTGAAGGACAAGAAACAGAATGATCTATATTTTGTCTGTATATTTGCACTGGAAAAGAGCAATGGGGATAAAGAGATCCAGGCACTTTTACACTTAATTATTTAGCATAAATTCTTTTTTTTTTTCTTTTTGCTTATGTGGTGCTGAGGAATCGAACCCAGGGCCTCATGCATGCAAGGCAAGCACTCTACCACCGAGCCACCTTCCCAGCCCCGCATAAATCTCTTATTGAAGACAGAAGGTCCATATGATGGCATGTTACAGAAAAAATTTAACTTACTTATGTGCTTTTAATTAACGTATTTCCAAGGATTACAAGACTCACAGTTGCAAAAGCTAATCAAAATCAAGCCTCACATTATGGAAATAATTAAATAACAGAATTTCACAAAATAGAGCTTGAAGCAGTGTCAAAAATGGTTGGAAAATAATGCTGCAATAAACATAGTTGTACTGGTAGCTTTAGTGTGATCTTGTTTGTAAACATTTGGGTAAATGCCCAAAAGTGGGATTGCTGGGTCATAGGGGAGTTCCATGTGAAGTCTTTTGAGGAACCTCCATACTGCTTTCCAAAGTGGTTGAACAAGTTTACATTCCCACCAACAATGAAGTAAGGTTCCTTTCTGTCCACATCCCCTCCAGCATCTGTTGTTGTTAGAGGTCTTGATTTTGCCATTCTAACTGGAGTGAGGTGATATCTCAATGTTGTTTTGATTTGCATTTCTTTTATGGCTAGGGATGTTGAACATTTCTTCATGTGTCTATTGGCCATCCTTCTTTCTTCTTCAGAGAAGTTTCTCTTTAAGTCTTTTGCCCACTTATTTATTGGGCAGTTGTTTCTTTGAGGATTTGTTGTTGAGGGGTTTAATTTTTTGAGTTCTAAGTATATTTTAGATATGAGACCCTTGTCCATTGTATGGCTAGTAAAGATCTTCTCCCAATCCGTGGGCTTTCTATTGATCTTGCTAGCTATGTCATTTGCCCTGCAGAAGCTCTGCAACTTTATGCAATCCCATTTGTCCAACCTTTCTTTGATTTGTTGTGCTTCCGGGTCTCTATTCAGAAAATTTCGGCCTGAGCCAAGGAGACCTAGGGTTTCTCCTATTCCATCCTGTAATGTTTTCAGAGTGTCTGCTTTGAGTTCAAGGTCTTTGATCCATTTGGAGTTGATTCTGGTGCAGGGTGATATATAAGGATCTAGCTTAAGTTTTCTACATGTAGTTAACCAATTTTGCCAGCACCATTTACTGAAGAGGTTGTCTTTCTTCCATTCTATTGTTTTAGCTCCCTTATCGAAGATTAGATGGCTATAGGTCTGTAGGTTCATTTCTGGGTTTTCAATTCTATTCCATTGGTCCTGAGGTCTGTTCTTATGCCAATACCAAGCTGTTTTGATTACTATGGCTTTATAGTAGAGTTTGAAGTTTGAATGTGGTATATATACATAATGGAATTCTATGCCTCCATCAGAAAGAATGACATTGCCCCATTTGTTAGGAAATGGAAAAACTTGGAAAAAATTATATTAAGTGAAGTAAGCCAGGCCCAAAGAAACATAGGTCCCATGGTTTCCCTTATTTGTAATATCTAGTATATGTCTGAGTCAAGCGGAAAAGGTCAGGTAATGTGATGTCAGGAAAATGAACCCTTAGATGTGTATTTTAAGGTTTTTTTCTTTCATGCATGTGTTTCTAACGCATTTATAAGATTATTTCTTTGTTGCTTTGTATGTCCCTCCCCCACAGTATAACCCCTGCTTTCACTATATTTGATGTCAGTATAACTTGTGGAGGAGATGGGGAAAAACCAGTTGTTTAAGGATACAGGTGGACCTGTTGCAACAATAAGTACAAGTTGTCATGTCCAAAAGAGCTTTACAAAGTCGGTGCGGGGGGGGGGGGGGGGGAAGGGGGAGGAAGGAGAAGGATTGGGATTGGGGGGGAGGGGGGAAGCTGGGAAGGGATGTGAAGGGTAAACAAAGGAGGAGGCTGCAATGCTTGGTAAGAAATGTACGCATTATCCTGCCCATGTAATTGTAACTCCTCTGTACAGTATGTTCACAAATAAAATTAAATTAAATTTAAAAAAATGGTTGGAAATAAAAGCAGTAACCAGTGCTTTGGTAACTTCTGATTCTTAGACCCATAGAGAATTTTGTTTTCCACAAAGTTACCTAGAGAGAACTGCCTTTCTCAGAAGACACACACAGAAAGCTGTGAAAATCTACAAGTAAGTTTTTATTCCCTGGGCACTGACTACAGAGGAGAAGAGCTGAAAAGGAGAACACATCCTGGCAAAAGAAAACTGAGATGGAGAGATTTGTTGCTTTCAGCCAGCTCATATAAAGGCTCATATTTCGTTTTTAACATTTTCAGTTCACTAACATTGTAAAAGTACCTAAACTAGCATATGCACAGCTTTGGTTTTATTTCTATCTGCTATGACTTTTTTAAAGGATGAGACGCACTTACATTTGAAATCCCATTATAGAATATTAGCAGTGTTTTCTGGAAAATTGTAAAGATCACAGACTATTATAAAAAAAATATGGGAAGCATTTGTAATTATTGTGCGATGGGTTTATTTGCTCAGCTTCTAATATATTTCCTTTGCAAATGTGTCTATTGTATTATTTTTTGTGCCCATCCTGAGGCTTGAATTCAGGACCTGAGAGCTATCGCTAAGCTTCTTTGTTCAAGGTCAGTGCTCTATGGCTTTATAAAATGAAATGACGTTAAAAAAGTCATAATTCCAGATTAAGGAAGCAACAGACCATTGAATCAAGGTTTTAATATTTAAATAGCAAGAATGAATGTATTTCTTATTTTTAAAAATTAAGAAACAGAATCACAGAAGCTAAGCAGCTTATTTGACCTGCTTCATTAAGAGTGATAAGATATTGACACATCCTTATTAAATCCTCTTCTTGATTCTAGAATATTCCTATAGTCAATGCCTGTCCTAGCCACCTCTACTTCCTTTGATCTACATGACAAACTCTTATGGATTTGATATGAAGTACTTCTCTCCAAATGAACCTTCTGTATTTATGGCTTGGTTCTAAGATGATGGCACTACTTCTGGAGGTTCTAGAAGGAAACAAATCAGTCCTTGAGAGTTGTTTCCTCCTCCTCTTCCTTTCTTCCTTCCTTCCTTCCTTCTTTCCTTCCTTTCTTCTTCTTTTCTGCCTCTTCTTTTCCCTCCTCCTCTGTCCTCTTTCACTCTGTCCTTCCATCCTTCCCTTCCTAGCCAACCTTAGGCCAAAATCTCTTGAGCTTTGAGCCCAAACGAATGTTTCCTCCATTTCTCAAAAGTATTTTGTCACAGAGAACAAAGATCCAATACTCTTCTTAGTGTTGAGCTGTAGCATATACTCTGTAACAAGCCTAACCAGTCTCCCACCCTTTACTCAGACAGAACTGAAAACTTCATGAAGTGACCCCCTATTACTAACTTTTGAGCTATTTAATTTATTTCATGATGCTGTCTTAGTGCTTTCAGGTAGCAAGTGATATCTTACCTTTCTCCCTTAGCATTGTGGTTGCCAGCTATCCCCAAATACTCTTTTTATGAAACTAAATACATTAAACCTCATTAAATGGAAGGAAGTGTAGAAAGAAGAAGGTGACCGGATGGGATGAATTGTGTGTTCTTTAGACAAAAAGAACAAATATAACCATGACTGACTCTAAGTTATAGTGAATGTCTTCAGTAGAAGTTCTCAAGGGCATCTCTGTCCTAGCTCTGGTCTAGATCTGATTCTGCTATATTTACTACCATTTCCCCCCTAAACTACCCACTAACCTTGTTCTGTTCCCAAATTGGTTCATATCAGGTTAATTACTTCTTTTTATAAAAGCTTCTTTCTAAATCTCAAGGAAGTTATCCAGGCTGACGTCATGTACAAACTTTCTTAACTATATTCTTTTAACTTTGCCACTAATTTGTAGGTTGCTAAATTTTCCATAGGTTCAGAGCTTTTTTAATTTCAAATATCTCTTAACAGAAGCCCCAAAATGCCCAGAGATAGTTTCCTTTCTTACCACTGATGACCTTTCTGGTATTTGAGAGAAGACAATAACTTGTAATTAAGAAAAATTGTACTACTTCAAGTAAGAAAAAGAAGTCTGTTGTTATATAGCATTTCAACATTGAAATGCCCCATGCATATTAATGTTATATACATTTACATATTAATCACTAAGACAAGAAAAATTTTCAATACACAAATAATGTAAAAACAGAGATAATGAATCATAAGTTTACATCTATATATTCATATATATTCATATACATCACATATATGCTATTCAATATTGGATTATATTTTAATAAATACTGGGTAGGTACCAAATAAAATAGAAACCAATTTACATCACTCTGTCTTCTCCAAGTTTTTTCAAACCACAAAGTTTTACATCTAATTTATTGAGTAGAAAGATAGCAGAACATAAAATAATAATTACAGTTTGTTTCCATCACAGCTATTTAATATCTGCAATTTTTTTCTTTCAATACACTTAAAGAAACAGAAGAATGTACACTGATACCACATTCTAAATGGCTAAGGTAAATAGAAAAGGACTACAGGAGGAAAAAAAAACCTTGATTCTTGTGTTTGCTTACATGCAATCTAGAATGAAAACATTAACTTGAAGATAGAGAGAAAATGTGGTTTTAACTGTAGGACTATAGGAAAGAATGGACAGGGAAAGAAAATGTTGGAAGATGGATAATATTGAAACCCATGGTATCTATATGCTCAGATGACATAAGGAATCTTAGAGAAAGCTGTTGAATAATACAGGAGTCTGGGGACAGGGAGAAAGAGAGAATAGAGGGGTCCAATATGATTAATGTGTAACACATGCATATGTGCAATATGAGTCTGAAGCCCCTTTTGTAATATATATATATATATATATATATAATATGTAGTGATTAGAATATAAAACAGGTTCTGTTGAGGAGGGGGCACTAATGAGAGGGAAGATTAATAAACAAAGAGGGTGAAGATGGTCAAAGTAACCAGCACATGTGAAAATAAAACAAGAAAACTTGTTTCACTGTTCTAAGAAATAGGGGTAACAGGAAGGATAGTGATGGAGGAAGTGGTGTCATGGGAATAAACTGTATGCATATGCAGAAATATCACATGGAACCTCCCTACGTAGCTAGTATTTAGTAATAAGAACACTTAAAAAGAAAAGTAGTATATACTTAAAAATATTTCAGAAGAAGCAATGGAAATTTAATCTCTAGGACACTAAAAGAAAACAGAATTGTGGAGATGGAAAATATTTTTTAAGGCTCACAATTTGAATAAGAAATAAAAAATCTTTATGAATATGGGAATAAAAGCTATTGGGCTTATGTTTCTTTTTGTAAGATGAACTCAAAACAATGCATCCACTAAAAATAGGTACAAAAAAGAGTTTCTAACCCAAACCATATTTAAGCTCAAAGAATGCTGAGAATATATAGCATCCATAAATAGAGAAAAAGTGGATTTTGTAATATCAGATTTAGAACTACTACTTATTATTTTTAAAAATCTGAAAATTACATCACCAAATTAAAAAAATACTCAATCGGCATTTCTTTTTGTATTTTCAAGACTGGATTAAAACGTATATATTAAAAGGGATATTCTGTTAGGTGGCAGTGGCTCACTCCAGTAATCCTAGCTACTCAGGAGGCTGAGATCTGAGGATAGCAGTTCAAAGGCAGCCTAGGCAGGAAAGTCTGTGAAATTCTTATCTTCAATAAACTAATCGGAAAAAGCCAGACTTGGAGCTGTGGCGTAAGTAGTAGAGTACTAACCTTGAGCACAAAGAAGCTCAGGGACAGAACTCAGGCTCTTAGTTCAAGCCCCAGGTCTAGCAAAAAAACAAAAGCATATTTTACCATTTGTATTTGTATTGCAGCAGTGTTACTATTGTCTCTGTCATTGCTTTACTTGCAAGGAAGTGAAACCCAATGTACCTTGGCTAAAAGCAAGCAATGGTGAATTTTAGCCTAAATTAATGAAAAGCCAAAGAACAAACTTGCTTGAACTCACTCTGGTGTTCAAGTGAGTTAACTAAAAGCCATCTTTATGAGACTCCTCGCAGTGTTTTACCCTGTACTGGCTTTCTTCTGTCAGTTCTCTGGATGATGAGGTGAAACGTTCCTAGGACCTCTGATGTTACTTTCATTTCGAAACTTCAGCAGTAATTCCATGGAGGAGTCCATGGTGGCCTTTGCTCTATTACAGGGGTTTCAGCACTGACTACTCACGGACTGAATCACCTGTGATATTTAGGCATCATGAACATAAAGCTGAAGCTGAAGCTCACTGAGCTGAATGAGCTCATTACCCTGGGAACATATATTGACCCAGAAGATTTCAAACAATGAGCCCTACTCAGGTCACTAGTCCTGAAGAATGCTAGGCATGGAATATAAATACCAGAGTCTCAGCAAATGGTCAGAAAGTTCATGTGCTGTAACACACGCAGAGTAGACTGCACATGAGAAAGCATTCCATGGCTTCATATGTCACTAGAAAATCATTCTCACAGAATCTAATAAGATAGTATTAAATGTGTTTAGCAAAAAAAATGTACATTCAACTTAGGGACAGAATTCATTGCTCTGTACCTAAAGATGGTAAAATCCTTTAGGGCCAAACAGTGAAATTGTGCAGCTTATTCATCTTCAAAGTCACGGTCAACAATGACTGGGTGTCTATGACACAAGGCAAACGTATGTGCGTGCATTTGAGGCAAAGTGACATACTGAGGACATTAATTATCTTTTGAAAATTTTTATCAACATGATCAACCTGAATAAGAAGAGAATTTTAAAAGCAATGTGAGTCCCAAAAATAATTTGCAAAGAATTTGTCATGGCAGATGTCAAATATGAAGAGTTTTACTACTTTGTTTGGGTCCAGTTATTTGAATAATTGCCAACATTTCTTTTGAAATTATTTGAATAGCATAAAGAAAATTCCAGTAACACTTATAACTGAAGTACTTCTAAAGATTTTTATCATTACCTTTAAAATATGGCTTGATGATATGTAACAATGTATAAAACTGAGATAAATGTTTAAATTATGCAAAGTATTTTATCTTCTTTTTGTGTTTCTCTGTTAAATCATTTTATAGTTTACAAACAATTCTTTGTCTACAGGATTATATATTTATGATTTCTAAATAATAATCAAAATTTTACTGTTTTTCCCTCCCATCCCCACCAATGAGTTGTATAGTTCATTTTCAAGACAGTGTCTAGGGAAAAACTGGGAGAGAGCGAGGGAATGGGTGACATTGTTCAAAAAGAATGTACTCTTTATCTGACTGATGTGACACTAACTCCTCTGTACATCATGTTTGCAATAACAATAAAGAAAAAGTTTGAAAGTTTACTATGTTAGAAAACACATCCTGAAAAATTCAAACCAAATTTTTAGTCTTTCTGTTCCTCTGAAAGGTTTTCATAAATTCACTTTCATATTTATTTTTATGTAACTTCATTTTTCATGACTTAAAAATAAACAACTTATAAATATTTTAAAGTAGTTGTGGTTCTAATAAAGTAAGGAAGAAACATATCAACTGTATCATGATGTAACAAACAAGAAGATAATTTTTTATTTATAAATGCAGATTTGAAATTTAATGATGTATGTGGGTAGACCACATACATCAAAAAATAAAACCTGTGTGTTTGTACTGGAAGTGGTCTACATGTTTATAAAACACTGATAATGGGGCTAATCATGAAATGCTAAAAAGATCAGATCTTTGCTTTCTTAGCAAAAGTAAAATCTATGAATAAGGCAGGAATGAATTTGACAAACAAATACTGACCAAGATTCAAAAGTGAATGATAAACTGGGGAAAATATTATGAAATAAGAAACCTAGCCTCGCTCCTATATAATAGAATGTTTAAAACTCAGCAAAAGGGCCAGGTGTGGTGATACATACATATATTTCTAACTACATGGGACAGACATGGGGCATGGGGCATTGTGGTTCAAGGCAAGACTAGACAGAAATATTAGCAGGACCCTCATCTCAAGAAAGAAAAGTGTTGTGGTTGTATTTGAGCCAAGTGGAGGCATAGATAGGAAGATGGCAGGCTGAAGTCACACTTGGACCAAAATGCAAGTCCCGATCTGAAAAGAAGGCTAAAACCAAAAGTGGCTACAGGAGGCACACAAGTAGTAGAAGGTTTTTGAGGAGGGAAAGGAAAGCACAAAGAAAAAAATATGCATCTAATAGAAAAACAGACTAATAACATAAAAAGCAATTCATTCACACATTTCAAAACCCTGCATAGTACATTCAATTGGATAATTGTCAAATGCAAATTGATACAGTATTAGAAAATATAAAAAATGAGTTTATTTTATCAATTAGATATGCACTAAGTTTTATTTTATTTTACTTTTATATTGTAATGCATAATCATGTGGGAAGGCTGTCTCTATGTGCACAGAGGGAAATTATGTCAATCCATGTGGAGACATATTTGGAAATATTGCAGAAGGTTAAAGAACATATAGATATGAACTAGACATTGGTGGGGTCACAGCTCTTATTCAGAAAACTGATGGAGGTCTAAAGCCAGCCCAGAAAGAAAAATCTGGAATATTCTTATTTCCAATTAATGAGAAAAATTCAGGAATTGGAGGAATTGCTCACATGGTAAAGCACCAGCTATGAACCAAAGAACTGAGCAAGGAGAGTATGAGACTCTGAGTTCAAATACCAGTGCTAACACACACATATAAAAAAATAAACCTTAGATCTATTAGTTTATCCAGAAAATTAGTAAGCCATTTGGTCACTCAGGAAGTAAAACAGATTAATAACAAGTCATTAAATAGATATTTATTGTCCAATCCACTTCCCTATTTTAGGCACTAATCCAGATATAGAGAAAAAGATAGTGAATGAAGTAAAAGAGAATTTCTAATTGCCTTTCAGATTCTGGTATGGTAAGAGACAATTAACAAGACATAAAAATCCATTCTGCAGGTATGGAGGATGTTAAATAGTGATGATAAGGATATTTAGAGGACCTGCAGCAAAACATGGATGGTACCAAATATTAAACAGGACAATCTATCCAGATACTGTTGGCTCATACCTGTAATACAAGGTACTTAGGAGATCTGACAAATTCCATGAAAAAGACAGAAGTGGAGGTGTTGCTCAAGTGTAAAGCAGCAATTTTGAGCAAAAATGCTCAGGGAAGCCCCCAGGCTCTGAATTAAATCTCCAGTAGCAACACACACACACACACACACACACACACACACACACACACACACCACACACACACACACAAACCAAGAAAGTCTTAACTGAAAAAGTAATATCTGAGTTGTTTGTGATTATTATTTTTTGAGCCTTAAAATCTTTATTGTGATGATAACCCCTCTTTTTTTAAATTGTAAAGATACTATATAGAGGGTTACAGTTACATGAGTGAGGTAATGAGTACACTTCCTCTTGAACATTGTTACCCCCTCCATTGTTTTCCCCCTACCATCCCTTCCCTCCCTACCTTCCCCAAGGTTCTTTTTTTTTTATTGTGATTAAGTGATTACATAATTTCCGGAATTTCACAGTATTGTGGAATGATGATGCTCATTTAAAGTCACAAGTTCATTCTAACTTTCCTGGAGCAAATTGTCTATCACAGTCTATAACATATAATGGTGTTTACATGTTATACACCATACATGTGATCAGCAGCATGGGGATATTTAGTAGTGGTTCAACCAGATGAGTGGGAGTTCTTTGTTTCTTAAGTCCTGTTAGTTTTGTCGTATCACCTAACATTTTGGATTTAGCATCCACTTATCAGGGAGACCATGTACCATTTGTCTCTTTGCTCTTGGCTTACCTCGCTCAACATGATTCCTTCTAGCTCCATCCATTTCCCTGCAAATGTCATTATTTTGTCATTTCTAATGGCTGCATAATATTCCATTGTGTATAGATACCACAATTTTTGGATTGTGATTATTATTTTAAGTAGTAGGAAATGATAGTACTTGATAAAAATATGTCACTGGTCAGGTAAAGCTAAAAGATACCATTAAGTTCTCACTGATTTTATGGACAAATGCTTAGTGAGATAGCTCTAGCAGTCAACTTTAACAATGTCCTAATAGCATGGAAGTCAGTTCTTCCTCTAGTTCTTTTTCAGTCAAGAGTAAATGCTTCCTATAAGTTTCTAACTCCACTCACACAATTTATCATCATATTTTATCAATTTGTATTTCTTCCCATTTCTAAACTGTCAATGTGATAGGCTTAGACAAAATAGTCAAGATTACTGGCTTTTTTTATTGGATAAGGCAACGAAATAGGAGTTATGAAATTGTAGGTTAGTAAAGAGGATGTGTTTAGGGTTCACAGTATAATAATCCTAAACATTAATGGATTCCATTCTCCAATCAAAAAAAAGAATAAAGCATGGACCAAAAAACAAGATCCATCCCATGTTTGCATGCTGTTTGGGTTTTTTAAATTGATTAAAGCTTCTATTAATTATGCCTTTTAATATATTACCTATATGTCATTTTATTGATTAAAAGATATTAATGTCTGATCTTAGATAAAAAATTCAGATGCAGACATTTGCACAAAATAACATACCTTTAAATATAAAGAACTGTCAAGAACATCATAAAGGGCACAAGCTAACTTATAATAGAAAATATCCCTATTGCAAAAACAAGGAGGAGGAGGAGAAGGGGAGGATGGGGGGGAGAGGAGGAGGAGGAGGAGGAAGAAGAGGAGGAGGAGGAGGAGGAGGAGGAGGAGGAGGAGGAGGAGGAGGAGGAGGAGGAGGAGGAGGAGGAGGAGGAGGAGGAGGAGGAGAAGAAGAAGAAGAAGAAGAAGAAGAAGAAGAAGAAGAAGAAGAAGAAGAAGAAGAAGAAGAAGAAGAAGAAGAAGACAATAGCAGCAGCAGCAGTACAGTCCCAAGCATAGGGTCTTTCTTTCCTTCACCACCCCACAAAAAAAAATACAGGATGTGTATGAAAAAATTAGATACAATTAATTTTTTGGCCAATCATGACCACAGATTCTTTATTTTATTTTATTTTTAATGGTTTTTTAATTGTGAAAATACAGGACAGAGGGGTTACAATTATATGAGTACATTTCTTATCAAGCATTGTTGCCTCCTCCTTTGTTTTTCCCCTACCATCCCTTCCCTCCCACCTCTACAACTACACCACCCCCCACCCGCCAAAGTTGTAAAGTTCGGTTTTTTTGACATTGAATCTTGTACATCTCATTGTTGCAATGGATCCATCGGTATCCTTATTTAAACAATTTGTTTTTTCCCTTCCCCTTCCCAAATTATACCAACATCAAATACAGTGAAAACAGGGGTTATACAGTGGGGGAGGGAGATAAAAAGCAACAAAAAAAATCACCTTATAAATACATTAGAAACAATAGCAAGAAAGAAAAAAACCACTTGTGTCCTTATCTTGTGGTTCATTTCCTTTTGTTGGTGGGAGTGTAAACTTGTTCAACCACTTCGGAAAGTAGTATGGCAGTTCCTCAAAAGACTCCACATAGAGCTCCCCTATGACCCAGCAATCCCACTTTTGGGCATTTACCCAAATGATCACAAACAAGACCATACTAAAGCTACCAGCACAACTATGTTTGTTGCAGCATTATTTATTATAGCTAAGATATGGAGCTAACCCAGACGCCCCACAGTAAATGAATGGATCAAGAAAATGTGGTATATATACACAATGGAATTCTGTGCCTCCATCAGAAAGAATGGCATCGCCCCAAGATAAGGACACTGTTTCTTTTTTTTTTTTTTTTTTTTGTCTGGTCATGGGACTTGAACTCTGGGCCTGGGAGCTGTCTCTCAGCTCTTCAGCTCAAGGTTAGTGCTCTACCACTTGAGCTACAGCGCTACTTCTGCCTTTTTTCTTTCTGCTTATGTGGTGCTAAGGAATCAACCCAGGGCCTCATGCATGCAAGGCAAGTGCTCTACCACTGAGCCACCTTTCCAGCCCAAGGACACTGATTCTTATAAAGAGCAGAGAGGATAATGGACCCTTATCCAACATATTTGAATCATGACATCTGACTTTAAGGTAACCAGTTCATATGCCATCCAGTCTCTATTGAAATAGTTTGGTTGGGAAAAAATGTGTCCATATAGACCAAAATGATTTTCCAGTACTGCCAAGAATTTTATCTGTTAAACTAGGAAAGATTTTAGGCAAGGAATTCTGAAAATTATATCTACTTGGAGTAATAAGAGGACATGGCAATTAGATGGAGCCAAGATCAGTGTAGACTTTGGGTAGAATCATGGAAAATGTAGAGTAGTCAGAGATTATTGAAGTTTTGAAGAAGCAGAAATACAAGCTAGATTAGCTGAAAGAATGTATTAGCCAATTTAAAAAAAAAGAAGAAGAAGCTGGGCACCGGTGGTTCACGCCTGTAATCCTAGCTACTCAGGAGGCTGAGATTTGAGGATCATGGTTCAAAGCCAGCCCAGGCTGGAAAGTCTGTGAGAATCTTATCTCCCATAAAGCACCAGAAAAACAGAAGTGGCACTGTGGCTCAAGTGGTAGAGCACTAGGCTTGAGCTGAAGAGCTGAGGGACAGCGCCCAGGCCCAGAGTTCAAGCCCCATGACTGACAAAATAAAAATAAAAATAGAGCTCCCAACAGTCATGAACTTCTGCTGTTAGAACTATTAGTTCAGCCTTGGATCTGGCTCCATTTGTAATCAGGCCAGCGGTGCAATGGTTTCCATTCTTGTAATCCTACTTCAATCTTGGTCTCTAATTGCTCTAAGGGAGACACAGGTTGTCATAAATCCATCATCATTAGACAACTGGAGTGAGTTTGTTTCCTCCAACTACAGGAACCTAACTATACAGTATCTATAGAATTCTATTTAATGCATCTGTGTCAGTGATGAACTAGCATATGCTCCTTGGTGGCATCATCTGAAGGAAGACTGTCAAATTTATTTGACCATGATGGACAAAAGTCTCCCTCATTTGTGCACAGGAATGAGGAACAGCAAGACCAGAATGTATTTTCACATTTCATAAAAGCAAATAGTCCTATTATAAACTCATCAGCAAGTGTCTAATACATACATTGTATTTGTTTTTTTTCTGTGTGTGTCAGTTCTGGGATTTGAACTCGGCCTGAGCTCTGTCCTAAACTTCTTCTGATCTATACTAGTGCTCTCCCACTTGAGCCAAACCTCCACTTCTGGTGTTTTGGTGGTTAATTGGAGATAAGAGTCTCAAGGACTTTCCTGTCAGGCCAGGATTTGAACAATGATCCTCAGATCTCAGGAGGATTGCAGTTGTGTGCTACTGGCACCTCATAGATTGTGTATTTTATAGAAAGTAGTATGTCTTTTGTTTTCTTTCTTTCCTTCCTTCCTTTATTTCCTTTCTTTCCTTTCTTTCCTTCCTTCCTTTCTTTCCTTCCTTCCTTCCTTTTTCTTTCTTTCTTTCCTTCTTTCCTTTCTTTCTTTCTTCCTTCCTTCCTTTCTTCCTTCCTTCCTTCCTTCCTTCCTTCCTTCCTTCCTTCCTTCCTTCCTTCCTTCCTCCCTCCCTTTCTTTCTTTCTTTCTTTCTTTCTTTCTTTCTTTCTTTCTTTCTTTCTTTCTTTCTTTCTTTCTTTCTTTCTTTCTTTCTTTCTTGTCTTTTGTTTTTTTCCTTCCTTCCTCCCTCTCCCCCCCCCCCTGTCATTTTTTTCTTTTTGTCAGTCGTGGAGCTTGAACTCTGAGCCTGGGTGCTGTCCCTTAACTCTTCAGCTCAAGGCTAGTGCTCTACCACTTGAACTACAGCGCCACTTCTGGTTTTCTGGTGGTTTATTGGAGATAAGCGTCTCTCAGACTTTTCCTGCCTGGTCTGGTTTTGAACCGTGATCCTCAGATCTCAGCCTCCTGAGTAGCTAGGATTATAGGTGTAAGCCACCGGCCCCTGGCTTTTGTTTTCTTTTAAGTTTCAAAACACATGTATAGCCCAGAATAACTGATAAGATATGTACCTGAATTTATTGTAAGCTCTCATTATTTAGTCAGCTCTGTCTGGAATCAATGTCTTTTCAATTAAGGACATGATTTTGAATCAATAACCATATTTTGAATTTTTCATACCATATTAAAAATTTGATCCTGTGTATTATATCATTGGCAATAAATGTTAAACTTCCATTTTTTTCAAGTATAATAATGTTTTTTTCACATTGAAAATGTACTTAGTTAACGTGTATTTATATATTATATATGTACATTTTATTGGTCATTTGCATCTCATTATTAATTTTTCATGTCCAGATATCTTACTTCAGTCAATAACTCAATATGTGATTTAAAAAATGATTAAGACTATATATGACTATGGATATGTGTAGCTTTCTTGACACTGTGACCAAAGTAACTGCAAGAACAAGGAAGGAAGGATTTATTTTAGTTCATGATTTCAGAGGTATCATTTCTTCAGAGTGGGGAGTGTGGTGGACCATAGCAGTTCATATCATGACAGCCAGAAAACAGGGAGTACGGAGAGAGCCAGGACAAGATTCAGCTGCCATGGACACTCCCACAGTGGCCTACTCCATCCAGATAAGCTCCAGCTCTACCTTACCATTAAGAATCTGTCGATGAACAAATCCATTGAATAGGTAAGAGCACTCCTACAGGCAACACTCTTACAGATACAACTAGAAATATGCCTCACTAGCTTCAGAAATTCACTTCTACTTAATGAAATATATATCAGATAACATATTTTGGATATTTCATTTTTAGGCTATGGAAGGAGAAGAAATGGCATTTTCTCTCCCAATTTGGGGTCAGTGTCAATGATATCTCTCCATCAAAAGATATATATGTAATATATATTATATAAGATATATAGCTTATATAAATATATAATATAAAAATAAAAGTATCTATATTATGAAATACATATAAATTATAGATATAGGTATAAATATATTTATAACATATTAAATCATATTTATGATATCCTAAACAATTGTAAACAATTGAGCCTAGCTAGATTCATGAATTAAACCAGAAGACACGTAAAAGTATTTATTTTAAGGACGTATTCACCAAACAATAACAAGAAAACTGAAAGTCAACTATACCCAAGGCAGGGACCCTCTCATTACATAAAAGCAGGCTAGCATTTCAAATGCTTGTATATTGAATCCTCCTTGTAAACATCACTTTAAGAAGTTTCCCAAGCATTCCAGGTGGAAATACTTGATGTAATTTTGTTTGTGCTAAAAAGAAATTAGTTGGTGTTGAAATTGACCATTGAGGTTTGTGGAGTGTTTTGAGCTAGATTGTCTTTCTCTGAAAATAAACATGATTTTTGTCTGATTCCACTGTTAATTCACATATAAACACAATCATGGGAAATACGTTTTTCAATTCACCTACTAATCTGCACCGTTTATTATCATCTGTCAATGTTATTTTAAATCCCACAATATCCCAAGATGGCCTCCTACCCTTGAAAATGATAGTCATAATTTTGAAATGAAAGCAGGATCTCAGGAAAAAGAAAAGCTAGATTACCTAAGGGGAAATAAAGGAGGAGGCAACAATGCTTGATAAGAAATGTACTCATTACCTTGCTCATGTAACCCCTCTGTACGGTATTTTCACAATTAAAAAACTTATTAATAAAAAAAGAGAAATCAAAAGAAAAAACAATGAAAACTAGTTTTCAGGAATTTGAATAGAATCAATCCTTCAAATACCAGCTCTGGGATACATTAAAGAATTGATAACAATTGTCCTGGTTTCTAAAATTTTATATGCAAATAACCACTCAAAAAATGAGCACACAAATCATGTTTACATATCTGTGAGATTAGGCCACATAGCCATTTCTGCTTCAGCTAGAAGGAAAATTGATAATATGTAGGCTACTGAAAAAAATACTTCTTGTAGCAACAGCCTCTTGAACACAAATATATCTTTTGATGGAGTGATATCATTGACACAGACCCCAAATTGGGAGAGAAAAGGTCATTTTGTTTCCTTCTATAGCCTAAAAATGAAATATCCAAAATGACTCAGACAAGCACAGCATTTATCATATCCAAGAAAGATGGCTTTGTCATTGAAGTACAGCTCAACAAATAAGGTAGCAGCTTCTTTTGTAAGTACTCTTCATAATTCATAGGCAGTGAAATCTTGCCAACAGGGTCAGCAGGACACAGGAAATGCATTCTCTGAAAAGTGTACTGATGGATGCAGATGCTTTGGTGCTTATTCAGGCTTTGGAAGGTTTCCCCAATCTTCAGCTTGCAACTCAGAAATGTAGACTGAGCTTCCGCATGAGAACAAACTATCCAGTGACAATAACACACTTGCATCCACTACAGCCTAAAAAATATGGGGGAATGAGTTGGACACTGGAATCCGGAATTAATCTTTTTTCAGGAAAGGGAAAATGTCTTGGAATATTATGGGATTTAAAATGTTTATGGGTTGGGGAGAGAGCTCAGTGATAGCACACGTGGGTAGCATCTGTGAGAACTTGAGCTCAAATCCCAGCAACACAAATATAAAGTAATAAAATAAAATAATTTTTATGCATGAGAAACACAAAATGGAGGTTAATAAAGAATTTCAGTAAAGTATTTTCAAACATTTGAAAAAAATCTGTCAAAGTGAAAACAAAATTGCTTGAAAAATCTTAACAATCAGTTCTAGCGATGATGGTCTATTGCAGTAATCCGAACTAATAGGAGGGTAGAGATTGAGAGCATTGTGGTTTGAAGTCATACAGGACAAGAATGTTAATAAGACCCCATGTCAAACATTAGGCTGAGTGTATTCAGAGATGTCTACCATCTCAGCTATGGGAGAGGTGTAGGTTAATCAACTAAAGCTACAATGGCACAATTCAAGTAAGAGCATCTTTCTTGAAAAGTGTAAGATATTGGTTTCAAACTCTAGTATTACCAAAGAACAAAAACCAAAACTGACAAAAATTACAGAACTGATATTATCGTGGACCAGGACATACTGGGTACTTATGGCCCACACTTTGCTCTGCAGGAGGCTGAAATTCAGAAGATTATTGTGAAAAGCCAGCCCAGCAATGAGATTATGAGATTCCATTTCTAATTAATCAACACAATCTGGGAAGCTGGTATGACCAAAGTGGTAGAGCACCAGCCATGAGCAAGATAGTCAAGTAGGTGTTCAAGCTCAGGTAAAGTCACAATGAAAACAAAAATAAAAAACAGAAATGAGAATTCAGATAAAGGCATTTGTTTGAGTTCAATGTGGTTGCTTTCAAGAACTTGCAAGGGGTAGGAGAGACCCAGCTTCTTAAACATGTCTGGTATTAGCTTATTGTGGTCTCTTCCTGCCTGATAGTATCACCTGTGTTTGTGTGGTTTGATTTGGACATCTGCAGACAGAAAGGTTGAACACAGCTTAATTATCAGTGTCTCAGCCATTGCCAGCATTGGGCTCTGTCCCATCCCCGTCACAGTGCATATCTTAGAACTGGATTCCAGTCCAACAGAAACAAAATCATCTATTATTCCTGTAACAAGGTTGGTATCACCGTGACCTCTTTACACAAGATACTCTTAAGGAATTCAGACTGGATCCACAGGCTGCTGTGATTGTTCTATGACTCCCTCTCTGGAAAAATGTTCTGCACACAACCATCAACTAGTCTACACATCGTCAGCCCTCTCCTCCCACCCTTTAAAGTTTGTCTCTGTACTTTAGGGGTGCTAGGATAATGAAATACCACACATTGAGAAATGTATTATCTCAGATACTCATTTGCTCCTAGTTCTGGACACTTGGCAATCCAAGTACAAGATGCTAGTGGTGCGAGCTTCTGCTGAAGTCTCTCTCATCGCTCTGCAGACTCTCCTTTCTCTTCCCATGTGCTCTTCCTCCTGCATACATGCATTCACAGTGTCATCTGTCTTCTACTGAGGACACCAGTCCTGAGTCCCATCAGCCCTTAACCTTAGTGACCTTTCTGAATGCTCTGCCTCCAAACACAATCACACTGTGGACCATGGGCTCATCATATGAATTTAGAAGGGAGATGGCTCAGTACAAAACCAACTCCCCACTTTGAAAGGGAATGAGAGAGTGATGGAGGGGCACAGTGGCTGCCTAGCAAATGCAAACCCTTGGATCCAAATGTCAGTCCTACCCACCAAACAAATAGAACCTATAAAATAAAAAAAAAATCTCATCTTACTAGTAACCAAAGAAATAAGACACACAAATCCGCCATCTTCAGCCACTTAAAAATGTGCAAATGCTGTCAAAAACTTTTTATAGTCTCATTTTTAAAGAAGTGACTCATTCCAAGTTCATGATGAAAAAGTTGTTATAATTTCTACTGGGATTTATTCTTCTCATTTTTCTCAACTATAACTTGTCAAAGTACATCAGAACCTAAACCTTTGTTTTGTTTAGCTTTTTAATTCTGTCTTTAGGACTTCACTCCAAATACAAAGTTACAGTAGCTGGTTATCCACAAACTGAACACCACCAGTAAGGAAAAAGTTAAAAATAAATCAAACTGCATCTGAAAAAGAGGATAACATTGAGTCACTAAAAATAAGACATTGGAAATAAATTCTGCTACTATGTACATGCAGTTTATTCTATTAGGCACATTATGTAAAATATGTGCACATTAATGAAAAAAGTTAGGAAAGAAAAGCATCAAAATGCAACCCTTTTTGTGTGCTATTATGGGCATCTCTTCTCTGAACAGTGTTCAGTAGCTTTTGTTTACTTACCTTTTTCATAAAGTTGTACAACAAATATTCTATTGTTTTCTAATTTAGTTGCTCAGAGAATCCCTGGATATTTTAGAAATTTGAAATCAAATTATTTTATATAGCCCTGTGATTCTCTTCTTTTCTAACAGTTCCTGTCAGAACAAACAAGACATAGAGAAACAGATACTAAGGTAAGCTGTGTGCACCTTAGCAAAGCAAGTCAGAAGAAGGGCAAAGGGCTGAGGGAATTGAGAATAGGAAACATCACGAGAAAAGATTCTTGCCTAGAGAAACAAGAGTTAGGTGTGTTAGGACAGAAAATGAATACTGAAGAAAATGGTATTCTTAGGAGAGGAACATAAAGGCACAGTTCCTACATGCATCTGATGATATAAAATAAAATTTATTGAGGTAGACTCCAGGAAATGGAAACAGGAAGTTTTTATTTTCTTCCTTGCTGTTTTTTTGGTCATTTTTATCTGTATTTGGGAGGGTGGGTGAGACACAGAAATGGAGGAACCAATGATGAACCAAAAGGTGAACAAATGTAGTAGTAATATTCACTAGACAATATGTTGAAAATAAACTACACAACTTTTGGGTGAGAATGAGAGGGAAAAACTGGAAACGAACAAAGGAAGGGATGTCATTGTTCAAAAAGAAGCATATTCTTTATTTATTTATTTTTTTTTTGGGTCCGGTTGTGGGGCCTGAACTCTGGGCTGAGCGCTGTCCCTCAGCTCTTCAGCTCAAGGCTAGCGCTCTACCACTTGAGCCACAGCGCCACTTCCGGCTTTTTTCTTTTTGCTTATGTGGTGCTGAGGAATCGAACCCAGGGCCTTGAGCATGCAAGGCAAGCGCTCTACCACTGAGCCACCTTCCCAGCCCCAAAAAGAAGCATATTCTTTATTTGACTTATGTAACTAGAACCCCTCTTCCTAAAAAAGAAAGACAGAAAAAAGAAAAAATATGTCAGGCACCAGTGGTTTATGCCTGTAATCTTTTTTTTTAAGATTTTATTTATTTATTTATTTTTTATTGTGAAAATACTGTACAGAGGGGTTACAATTAGATGGGCAAGATAATGAGTACATTTCTTATCAAGCATTGTAGCCTCCTCCTTTGTTTCCCCTTCCCATCCCTTCCCAACCTCCTCCCACCCCCCCCACCAAAGTTGTAAAGTTCGTTTTTGACATGACAACTTGTACTTCTCATTTTTGCAATGGGTCCACCTGTATCCTTATTTAAACGACTTGTTTTTCCCCTTCCTCCCCACAAATTATACCAACATCAAATACAGTGGAAGCAGGGGTTATACTGTGGGGGCGGGACATACAAAGCAACAAAGAAATAATCTTATAAATGCGTTAGAAACAAATGCATGAAAGAAAAAAAACATTCGAATACATATCTTAGGGTTCATTTTCCTAGCTTCACCTTATTTGACCTTTTCTGCTTGACTCATACATATACTAGCTATTGCAAATAAGGGAAACCATGGGACCTATGTTTCTTTGGGCTTTATGCCTGTAATCTTAACTGCTCAAGTGTCTAACATCTGAGAATCCCAGTTTGCAGCTAGTGTGGGCAGAATAGATTTTGAGACTCTTATTTCTAATAAACCAGCAAAAAGCTGGAAGTGGAGGTATGGGTCTAGTGGAAAGAGTGCCAACCTTTAGTGGAAAAATCAAGCAAGAACACAAGATTCTAAGTTAAAGCTCTAATTCTGGCACAAAAGATACAAACAAACAAACAAAACAAAACAAACAACACAACTACCTTTAATTTTTTAACATTTTTCAGCATCATTCTTCCTTTATAATGTATGTTCTGATATGAACAGTTGCCTCTGAAATACCTTTATGATTGCTAAGCTTTTGAAGGCAAAGGATTCTCCATATCAGCTCACTTGCTTCTCAGCATTCGTTGCAGTGATTAATGACTGGTCATAGAGAGAAATCCGCTTTTAATTTTTTTTCCTCTTTAAAATCTTGCAGGAAGTGTTGACAGTAGCAATTGTACCTTAGTAGGCATTTCAGGCTGAAGAATATTTGAGAACCATTTTGCAGATGCTTGCTCCAGTGAATAGATTTCAAACTAGGTGAAATTGGTTTTGTGTTAACAGTACAAATTTGTCCTTAAAATGCATTCATTTTATGAAATTGTTTAGAGGCTTGGAATTCTCCTTGGGCAGAGACAGCTAACCTTGTGTGGGGACAGAAGACAAAATGGTCCTGACTGTTTATTCTATATTCTGAGCCAGTGCAAAGTAGTTCTTTGAGACAATGGTAATCTGCCCTCTAGGGAGTGAAATGTCACAGGGGCTCAGCGATGCCCAACAAATGTAGATATGTTTGTGGATGAGAGGGAGAGGAATCAAGGGAGAAATGGCTCTCTAGTCATTTCCCAACAGCTCTCTTAAGACAGAAGTTTTGTGTTGACATAACTTGATTTTCACTAACATTTAGAATCTTCTTATGCTCTTCTTATTCCAGCAGAATGACCTGAACATTCTATACAGTGGCTCAAGGCATCAAGACTCATGAAACAAAAGCAGTCAACTGTATTTATACTTCATTTCCTAATACTGAGATTTGAACTCAAGGCCTCATAGGAGCTCAGTTTGATGGCTCTGGGATGGTGCTCTACTACCTGAGCCATATCTCCAACCTGGCTTTTTGCTTGTTATTTTGGAAATGGAATTTGGCAGAATTTTCTGTTCAAGTTCTCTTTGAGAATCTAGGTCTCAGCCTTGGATTACAGGTATAAGCTACTGGCTGCCAGTAACATCCAACTATACTAAAGGTGGGATTCAGAACTGGCACAGTCTTACATCTATTCTATTCACCAATCTGATCACAAGGAGCCTGAGTTCAAAAGAGGAAGTGGTGCTTATACATACAGAAGGAAGGAATTCATGGCAGTGGCTATTTTCCCTGGTGGAGTCTATAGGGAGTTCTCATAGAAGATATAAAAAATTCAAATTTACTTAGGTAATAGGTGTTATATTAGAATAAATATTAGCTATCCTGAGTATGTGATATATGTGCTATTTCAGTCATGGATGATATTATGGGATGGATTGTCTCCTCTTCCCCACCCAAAATTCATACATTTAAGTCTTAACCCTCAGTAAGTCATAATTGCACTGCATTTGGAGTTACAGCCTTTAAAGAGGTAATTAATGTAAAGTAAGTGTTATGGGTGGGCCTTAATCCAAGATGACTAATGTCCTTACACGAAGAGGCAATTAGAGTCCAGACACTCGGGAAAGGAAACAATGTGAAGACACAACCAGAAAAATTGCGAGTTGAAGCCACGGCAGAGACCAAACAAGCCAGCACCTTGACCTAGGATCCCAGCCTCCACAACTGTGCGATAATAATAACTCTCCACATAGTTTGCAGTACTTTGTCACAGAAGTTCTGGCAAACTGATGCAGCCAAATTCTCAGGACAACCAAATTCCATTGAAAATGTAGCCAAATAAAAAGACAGTTCAAATAAAGTATGGTAATTACCTACCTATGGTAAACAAAGGACACCCCAAGATCATAGGGACAGAAAATTGTTTTCTCTTAGCTTAGATTTTTCCATGGGCTAACATCTCACTGCTTTGTCTGATGATCAAATTAGGCAATTAATATAAAACTTTGAGGCCAACATGCCTGCCATATCTAAATTATTTAATCCATGCGTCATACTTTTATAGACATACATCATATATTTTTGTTTTATCTATGGAAGGTAAAAAGGAAAGCAAAAGTAGAAGTAGGAGGAAAGAGTCTAGGAAAAAAATACTAAGCTCAGGAAAACATAAGCACATGCAGAAATGAGGTACAATACACAGTGCTGGCAGTACTGGGTCACTTAGAGAGTTGTCACAAATGGCTTCTAGTTCTGGAGTACGGAGGTTCTGTCTGCATAAGCCAGCATAGCTCTGATGGGCATTTTTGAATGTTCTGCATGAGGAATTTCTGCTCAAGTTAAGCGAAACCTTCTCAAATTTATTAGCTCAAGCTATACATGAAAGAGATGAGTAAATGGAATTTCTCATTATTCTAATTAATACTTTTTGAAAACATATTTAAGCAAAAACTAATAGCTACTTAAAGGTTAAGCATTTTCTGAGTTTATAAATGATGAGAGATTTCTTGAAAAAGTTTAGACCAAAGGGAATGCAATTCGGGAAATCTTGCTAGAGGCATGTTTCTAATGAGATCAAGTTGGCATTTATGCCTATCACTCACCAAGGAAGAATTACTTATCTTTTTATTTATTTTATTAATTAAGATATGTTTCTTATTAACAGTCATGACCCAGATTAGATAAATAGAGCATGAGTTATCAGTACAGAATGCATGAGTAGGCCTTGTGAGAGAGGCTAACGCCAGTACAAAAACACCTTTGCTCTGTATTATTTTTAACAATGATTCTAGAAACACTACATGAACAAATGACTAGTACCAAATATAGAACCTTTAAATGGAATTTTGGGTGTCCAAAAACACACTCTGAGCAAGTCTCAGAAATTTGTAAGTAGTGTACAAGTGTCTCTAATACACTTTTGACATAAGACAACCTTGCTTGTATTGGACCTCGCTCTTCCATGTCCATCTGCTCAATAAATGATCCCGCACATGAAGATCAGAATAGACATTTATCTATAAGGTGCATGCTATTTTTTAAATTAAATAAGCATAAGTCCCCAGGCTTGCCCGTTTAAAAGGCAAGACAGATTGTGGTGCCTTTAGATGATCTCCCTGCAGCTACTAACAGCCATGGTTGATGTTGTATGAGCTGAGGACTCTGGGACTTCTCTGGTTCTGAGTGGTATTCTTTGCCATTCCAGCTGTTGCCCTGAATTCTACCTCTATTAAATATTTAATGTGGTTTTCCTTTCATGCTGCTATTCTTCTGGCATTGCTCTCGGTACACACAATCAAACAGTCTTCAAATGGTCTCAGAAGATTTGCTCCAGAGAGAGCTAAAACCTAGGCTCAAAATCAACTCCCAGAACCTGGGAATTATAGTTTAGTTACCAGTAAAACATGCTCCCTAAAGTACAATCAGACTCCAGTGTCATGTTGTATTGTTTTGTGCAATGTCAATACAACTACAATGACAATTCAGTGCTAATTGTTCTGCAAGTGAGTGACACTATATACACATGCTTGTTTTTCTAAACAATGCAAAGGATAACACTCTAATCCTCTATACTATGATAAACTATATTGTGCTTCAAAGATTTGGTGATATTAAGACTATGAAATGTTCACTAGTCTTTCCAACAGCCAAGGGAGGGAAATCTTTTCTTCTGTCAAGGGCCATTTGGATATTCATAGCATCATTTGTGAGCCATACAAAATTATCAATATAGGTAGGTGGCCAAGTACAGTCAATCAAAAGCACACAAGAAACATATGTGGTGATTCTGTCATATATCTAATGCTTTCATGTGCCTTAAATGGATGTGACCTGATGTTCCCCACTCCTGCCAGAAATATTTTCAAATTAATATAAAAAGAAATGTGATTTATAAGAAGAATGTAGAATCCATCAGAGAATCCACTTTAAGATTACAGGATTTGAGTAAAGGGCACAATCCAAAAGAGATGAGGCAGAGAATGTAGCAATACTCTCCCAGACAGAGAGTCCAGTCTAATGGAATCTAGTCTCATAGACCTTACTACATGAGGATAGGAACCGCTGTAGCTAGAATTTCACTCTCTACCTCTACAAGTGTTTTCTTTTCCCTTTTATCAGTTTATCAAGATACTCATTGTTGAACAAATGAATCTACAGATAAGCCTAATTTGTGTGCTACTAATCAATCAGATGCCAAAGAAGGGTATGGCTATCTGTTATTGTATATGTGGAATTCTTTCAAAATAGGAGTGATATTCAGAGGTTTAGGAGCCAAAAAACGGAATGTCAATAAACATTCTTCTTTCAAATTCACTAAATTATGTTAATAGTTACAACAATTATTTTTAGAAGTTTAGTTGGCCTTGTCCCACATCCGCCCCCCAAATTATATATCATTAAATAGCAATTAAGATCACCATCTTTTACTCATGATTTTATTTATAAGATCCAACCCAGAGAATCTATCACAGCTATGGCAATTTCCCATTTCCTGAGTAGTTAGTGTATGTCGGGGTATTGGACAAAGTAGTTCATATGCGGCATCTTTTTCAATCCTCCTTTGGATCTTGCACACGCAGCATCTTTCATTTAATCTTCCATGTAAAGAAAATGAGATTCAAAAAGCGATGTCGTGGTCTCAAAGTCACCAAGCTGTTTAATTTTACACGTCAAGCCAGCCAGATCGGTTCTCTGGATATCTCTTAGAAACCTATCCGCTGTCCCTCCCTCCTTTTCTGCTTCCTTCCCTCCCTCCCTCCTTTCTTTTTGTTTCCTTTTCTTTTATCTGTCTTTCCTTTCATTCTTCTTTTCTTATCAAAGTTTTTGTCTATAATATTTTATTCACTTGACTCATCAGCAGTACAAAAGGCCTTGATTCCTACCTTCATTAAACAAGTCACATAAAATTATGTATATATATGTATATAATCTACTGCATATGTTATAAAATATATGGTATATAGAATATATTACATCTATATTACCATCATCATCGTGGGGTCCTTTGGTAGCCTGGTTGTTTTGTGAAATTAAAAAAAATATTGCAGACTTCTACTCAGAAATGAAAACTGATTAGAAAGCTTTAGATTTGTGATTGTGTCACAAATGTAGAAATGAACCTATTGTGTTCTAAGGGAAGAGGAACAGGAGTCTGTCAAAGTGCTTTTTGCAGTTGGTATTCCTCACTTAGTGACGAAGAAAGTAGAAAAGCATCTGTCACCAAATGGCACAAAGGCCATTGCCCTAGTTAAACTGTTGTGAACTGGGGCACTTGAGTCTGAGAGTAATTCAGGACTTTTATTTTCAGCACATGTCCCCAATCATTTCTGTCAAAATGAAGGCCAGCTCTTGACTCCAAATGTACCATTTATCCTTTGAACATAATCCGTAACTTTCATCTAACTGGTAAAGACAGAAAACTAAGGAGAAAAGAAAACTATTACATTCTCAGATAACAAAGATTGAAAGCATCTGAGACGAAAAGAAAGAGAAAATTATATAGCAATATATTTCTAATTTTGTGTGTATATATATATATATATATATATATATATATATATATATATCCATTTTCATTTACTATAACATCTGCTTCTTAAAACATTCCATTTGGCCCAGCATCTGTGGCTCATGCCTATAATCCTAGCTACTCAGGAGGCTGAGATCTGAGGATCATGGTGTGAAGCCATCCTGGGCACAAAAGCCTGTGAGACTTTTATCTCCAATTAAGCACCAAAAATATCCAGAAGTGGAACTATGGTTCAAGGTATAGAGTGCTAGACTTGAGCATAAAAGCTCAGGGATAGCTCACAGGCCCTGAGTTCAAGACCAGCACAAAAACAAAACAAAACAACAGCTACAACTACAAAGAAAACATTCCACTAGCCAAAAATAAATTTCAAAATTTTTGTTTTAAAACCTAGTAAGAAAATAGCCTCATTCCAGAAAAATCCCTATAATGTACATCATTCTTAGAATAGGAGATGATAACAATATTTTGTTTATTTTTTCTATCCAAATGCTAACCAGGTCTTAATTTGCATCACTGATTTCAACTATTGTTCTGGAGTCATATAGATACGGCTTTAATCCTTTCAGACATTCTGCACTCTGCTATCTTATTACTGTATTATTTTCTTTTCACATATAAAGCCCATTGGTTCTAGCAATCTTGGCCACCAAAGTCAAGCGTAAAATAAAAATCTTAGTAAAATAAACAGGACACATTTTAGTTCCTAGTAACTGGCAATGTTGTATAGTAACTAAGGTCTTTGGAATTAATGTTTCTTCATTTAAATTTTTGTCATTGTCTGAATACGTCTGGGCAAGTGAGTTAGCCTCAGTATTGTTAGTTATAAAATGAAGGCAACAATAATACATTGATAGTAGTAGTTGTTGGGAAAATCAGATGAGTTAATACATGTAAAGTACTTAGGCCTGCCCATGGGCAGTCCTTGATAAATATCAAAATTGGGCAAAGAATACTGGTTGTAGTCAGGTATGTCTATTATCCCAGCATTCTGAAAGTGAGGCAGGAAGACCTTGAATTAGAGGCCAGTTTCAGCCAAAGCTACATAGTGATTTCAAGGCTAGCTTTAGCTACATAGCAAAATATTGCCTCAAAAATCTAAATCAAATCAAAAGGCTAGAAATTAATAGATGCATTTCCTTGGGTCCTAATTCTCCTAAAATAGTTCCAGCTACCTATCAGTGACCTAGTTAACTTATTCTCAACTGAAATAAATACTTTGTTTTGCAGTGCTGGGGAATTGAACCCAGGGCCTTGTTTGCACATATTAGGCAAACACTCTATTAATGAGATGCATCTTGAGCCATATTTGCTTATTCAGATTAGCCTAGAATCATTTTGTTAACACCCAAGAAAAATACTGGTATTTTAATTTGAATTATATTATGTATTCACATTCGTCTTTTTATGAAGTCCAATAATGTCATCTCTCTTTCTCTCTCTCTGTCTGTCTGTCTCTCTCTCTCTCTTTCTCTCTCTCTCTCTCTCTCTCTCACACACACGAAAATATCCTTAAAATATATTTATAATATTTTGTAATTGTATTTGTAAAGATCATTAACATGTCTTTCACATTAATTCTTAAGAATTTCACATTTTTTTCATTAGGAATTATCAAATAGAATTTATTCTTATTTCTGACAGTTGTGGAAATATTTAAGATTTTTCTTTACATGTCTTTTTATGGAGGCTTTATCATTTTTCACACTACATAGCAAGCTTTTTCCATATGTGATCAAAATATTTGATGGGCTAGATACTGAAATTAAAGTAAAAGTAATTAAGATAACCTCTATCTTGTACATGGAGGAAATGGGTGACCTGTCATTTTTATTTTGAAGAGGAACAGGTAGGATAGTGTAGAAATCCCAGGTTTGATTAGTTTTGAAAAATCTGACCTTTATTGTATTAACACCAATTGGAGGTATTAAATATAAGTTGAACACATGTGCCAAGCACTCAGGGAAATGTGTTAGATAAAACTGGATATTTGAAGTCATAAGTTTTAAGGCTAGGCAATTAAGTGAGCTTAGCTACAAAATGAATACCGTGGTTTGAAGCTGAAGAGAAGAGGAAAGACAAGCCAAGGAGAGTGTGAGGGAGCCACAGGCAGGATGAGAACAAACAGGACAACATGACATTCTAGAAGTCAAGAGAAGAAGTGAGTGTCTCTGTACAGTAGCCTGGAGAGATGACGGAAGGAAATAAATCAATACTTCTGGGCAGCCAAGTAAGATGGAACAGAACTGACCGTTGAATGTAGCAAGACAGTGTTGTTAGTGCCTTGACAAAAGAGGTCTTTGTAATCAGAGTGATGAATTCCTGGTTGGACTATAAGAAAGAAGAATAGGGAATGACAAAGTATAGGCAGAGATAATAGATAATTCTTCTAAGACCTATTTTTTTCTACTAAGAGGAACAGAGAAATGGGACATATGTAGACTTTTTATTTTAGTAAAATATATGAGATACTGCAACATGTTTCTGTATTGACAGAATGATAAAAATACTGTTTATGCATGTAGAGGAGCTGGCTAAGGAGAAGGAAGTGAGAGGAAGATGGATGGATAAAGTGTACATGAGTTGATAGGTATGGTGTTGGGAAGATAATTTTCTCTTAGATGTTTTTACTTTTCAATAAATTAAGAAGCAATTAACAATGAGAAATAAAGAATGCTGAAGATCTGAGCAGCAAAGAACAGGTTTGATTTGGTCCTTTTAATATGAAAACAAATTTCATAGAGAAATGTAGTGGGATTTGAGGCCAGTACGTAGGAGACATTTGATAGCTTGTGGTACAATTACAATGAAACAAGTAAGATTTCCTCTGGTAACCTTTCATCTGCTCAGGAAGAAAATAACAATGTACTTAGGATGCATGTGAAGGAGAAGTTATAGTAATGGACCACAGCATCTAAGTGAGAAGTGATAGCTTTACAACGTGGTGAGTCAATACATTATCTAAACACCACCAAAAAACGTTGTGAAAGTAAGTGAACTGAAAGGCAAAAGATTTGGGGTAAATAAAACCTTACCCAACATACTCCTGAACTCTCAAAAGGTGCTGAACCGTGCAAATTTTAACCAGAAGCATACAGCTTTGAGCACTCATGGAACTTTCTCAAAAAGACATAACTATAGATTTCCTGTAAATGGTAAGCATATGATTTTATTCACTTATAGTTTCATAGAAATACACTGAGAGAAGAGCATATCCATCAGTATACCAGTACAACAACCATATCCCTTTTCATTTTAAAATATTGTTAAAATGTTTTAATACACCATGGTGAAAAGCAAAACATCATTTGAACAAAACAGGCCATTAGAGCCCTATCCTTAAGTGCTGTTTATTATTCTCTCAACAATAATAAAACAAAAATCACATCACCAAATTATAATGCTAATCCACTTCCAGAACAATCTGAACAGCAAAGAAATAGAATCTTGCAAAGCCATCTCATACACTCTTTAGAAAACTGTGAGGAGGGCAAAAAGTCCATACAGCAAGGCACAAGGATAGGCAATGAGAAGCTGTTGTCCTTCCATGTCCAGAGCAGAAATGAAGATCTTAGAAGCTGAAAGACTACACCAGCCAATGATGACCAGGGCTGATACCGTTCCCAAGGTGCCCCTGTGATAAAGACAAAGATGATTGATTGCCTTATATCAGGAGAAAAAAACATAAGACAATTGTGTCAGAGTTCTCTCTGGAATGTCTTTGGTGCATCATTACCAAATGGTGACACACCATTTATAAAATGAAGGTGTAGAGCTAAACGAATTCATGAGGTCTAAACCAGTTAGAAAATATGTGAGTTGAATTCACCATGGAGGCTAAATACTTTAAACTGCTGTAAAGCTACCCTTAGTAACAGGAGAAGACATTACTGACACTCTCTTGCATCTGTCAATATTCAAGCCACAACTGATGATATTTCTCTTATACACCGTATTTGAGCTTTCTCTCACAGCGACAATTTTTCTTTTCCCATCTTCTTCACCAGTTGATTCAGTGTGAGAGAAAAGATAGTTACATTCCAACTGGGGGCCTACTCCCCAATTCTCCCATGTCTACTTGACAAGTATCTCAAACAGCAAAACCCATCATAGCTCAAGTGGAGAATGGAACAGGAAAGAGTATGTCTGTATAAATCAGTGTCTTATTGAATGAATATCTGTGTACTATGTCAATGTTAGACCTTTTAGAATTGTTCAACCCATCCACACAGGAATAAGTTTGTTTAAACTGGTATCTTCAAAATGCCATTGTGGAAACAATCTGTTCTTCTAACCATAGGGAGAATCAAGAGGGAGGCAGGGTGGTGAAGAAGAAATTGTTTTCTTTGTGTGCAAAATAATTTATTCCATTTGAAAACAAGACACAGTTGCTGGAAGAGCTCTCAGGAGACATAATAGGATCCAGTTTTAGAGCACAGAAGGGGCCTGGTTAGCCTTGTGTGGTTAAGTAGACATCACATAAAGATCTAACTCCTAGCACATTATTCTTCCACCATCAAACTACAGGGCTCTGTTCAATCCTGATTGGACTCTAAAGTTGGAGATTAGTGTTTATTAGTTGTAATAATGACAGAAATACCTACTTTTAATAATTGTTACCCCCCAAAGGTGGAAGTTTGCACATTTTAGTTTAGAATGCCCTACTGTATTAAGAAACTACTATAATATTTTAAAGGATGTAATATACACAATACAGATGTCCATTAGCAAAATATCCAGATTGATTCAATGTACATGTTTCTACAAATAAAAATGTGAAATTATGTATGATTCATATTAATGATATGCAATTTTAATTCAATGGTATGGGTCAAATAGCTTATCCCAGTTGTATATAATTTTAAGTTTTCCTACATCTGTCTGTTATTGTTTGGATCTTGAAAGTTCTGCAAATGCCTATATGCTAAAGGCTTTTGTGCCATACTGTGGTGGGTGGACTGTTAGGAGGTGGAGCCTAGTGAAAGGAAATTATCATTGGAGGCATGCCTTTATAGAGGAGCTGGGTGGTCCTGGCCCCTTCCTTTGATTCACTCTGCTTCCTGTCCACCATGAGGTGAACAATCTTTCCCTGTCATGATGCTCTGCCATGTTATACATCCTTAAACAATAAAGCCACCCAAACTGTGAGCTACAACTTTTCCTCTTCATAAACAATTTCTCAGGCACTTTATCACAATGATGGTACATAGATGAACACAGTCCTTTGTGATTTCAGAAGGGAAATCTTACAAAAAGAAGTCTCAATTTCTCTTATCAGACAAGCAGAAAAGGTCAAAAGCTATGTACATATGATCATATAAGGTGATGCTAAGTGAAATGAACCCCAAGATAGGGACACAAGAGCTTTTTTCTTTATCACTGTTGTTTTTAATGTATTATGTGATTTTTTTGTTTCTTTTTTATGTTCTTCCCCCATGGTATAACCCCTGTTGTTACTGTATTTGATTCCGGTGCCCTGCATCTTGTATATACATTTTTCTAATTTGGGGAGGGGAAGGGAAATAACAAAATGCTGAAATAAGGATACAGGTTGACCCATTGTAACAATGAGATGAGACATACAAGACACTATGTTGAAAACAAACTTTACAATTTCATGGTGGGGGGGAGCTGGGGCAATGGGGAGAGAAAGGATGGTAGGGGAAAAACAAAGGAGGAGGTAACAATGCTCAATAGGAAATGTACTCATTACCTTGCTCATGTAACTGTAACCCCTCTGTACAGTATCTTCACAATAAAAAAATTAAGTCTAAATTTCTGGTGATTTCTGAAACCTAAGAATTATAACTTTTAATTTTTCTTTAATGTTCTGAAGTCATTAATGAATCTCTAAATCTCGAATTGGCTGAAAATTAGGTTTAAAACTTGGAATATTTAAATGGTGGATAATATTTTCATTCTTTTGCAAAACCATTATCTAACAAAATAGAAGTTGTAAAGTCAGACTCTGTACTCACAGGTCAAATTTCCTTACTAAACAACCCAGGAAACATAACATCTTACTAAAGAAAACAATACAGAAAAGGTGGAATTTTTCCATGGATAAGACTCCATAAATACAACTCATATTATGCAATCCAGCTATTCATTTGCTATCATATTCCTCTTTTGTAATGTTGAGTACTTGGTAATAAAGTTAGCGTTGACAAGTAATTCTTAGGACATTACTTTGAAAAAGGAGATCATATATATTCATATATATGTATTTATTTGGTCATGGGGCTTGAACTCTGGGCCTGGGTTCTGTCCAGTGCTAGCTCAAGACTAGCACTCTACCATTTGAACCTTAGTGCCATTTCCAGTTTTCTGGTGGTTTATTGGAGATCAGAGTTTCACACACTTTTCTGCCTGGGCTGGCTTTGAACTGCGATCCTCAGATCTCAGCCTCCTGAGTAGCTAGGATTACAGACATGAGCCACTGGTGCCTCGCTAAGGAGATCATAATAAAACATTGTCATTGTCATTGTCAATCATGTGATACAAATGATTGTTTCCTGTTAAAGGCAGAGAGCAAAATCTTTTATAAGCTGCTTATCATTGTGTTGGTAAATTCTTTATATATTATGCAACCTGTGTAGCCTTAATAACTTAAGACTCGGATCATCCAAGATGAATATTCTAGTCATGTCTCCTTTGGATGTTGAAGAATGAGCACTGAAGGAAAGTGTTTACTTCCAAATGGGCTTGGAACATGGCAGGTAACAGAGAACTGTGTAATCATCTCTCCCTCTCTCTCTTCTCTTCTCCTTTCTCTCAAGTTGTGGTGGTGTACATAGACTCTAAATAGTACTCTCCAGAAACTTATATCTACTCTATCCTTAGCAATAGTTTTGAATTTCAAATACAAACTGTCGAAGTGGAGGAAGAAAAATGAAAAAAAAAAAGTATTGCCTGAGCACATATGCTATTAAGTTTCCTAGGATTAATATCCTCATCAGAGTTCCTGGGAATTCTACCCTGCAAGGATCCCAGCTGAGAAAGCTCAGTTGCTGCCTGGCTCGAAGGCAGAGTGCCCAGGAGCTGAAGCAATTTGTCAATGTTCAGCAGCATTTACTCTTCCAAAAATCAAGTAAGTGAATTTTCTGTAGTTGCTATATTACTCACGACACTACTTCAGCGTGAAGAATGTGGCAACTTAAAAAGCGCCAGTTTTAAACATCACTCAGCCTACTTTATTATTTTAACTATGGAAAATAAGAACAGACCCTGAGCCTGACTGGCCTACATTTCTGAGTCCACGTGTAGCCTTTATTACAATAGACGAGATTTTCCCATTCCATCGACAAAACGATCAGAAAGCACAGTAAGGTTTCGCAGGTCTGATGGACCTCGACGATGCTTGTGCACGTGGAGTCACTTACTGCAATGAAAAGAAGATGGCCCAGCTGGACAGGATGACCATGGGGAGTAGGCAGTAACCAAGTACACTGGCCACACAACCGTAGGACACGCCAGCAGAGCTCATCAAGTTCAGTAAGGCATAAATACCAAGGCAGCCAATGGCACTCATGCCATACACATAACCAAACTGAACTTTTCCTGCCTGAAACAACGCAAAGACAATGTTTGAATGCATGGCAAGCATGGACAGACACTGGAAAGACAACACAGAGAACAGGTGAAAACAGATCAAGACCGTTCAACTTCTGTCTTTGTGCAAGCATCATTGGGGAATTATAGGGAAATACAATAACAGTACCGTCTGTAATATGAATTTCAATCCTGAAAACAAACATCCTGACTACACTCGGCATGAGAAAAGAGTGCTACAGAAAAGAGGAAACATTGCCAGGTTGATTTTTTTTTTAATCCCAGAGCCCCTTTCCTTATTTGCTGACTAACAAGTAAAGGAATAAAATTCTGAATAAAGACATAAAAATCCAATTTAGCTTTGGAAGTCTACAAGGCAGATTATTAAAACTGCCATTTAATTTTTTTTCTAATTCGAATAAAAAATTACCATTGCCATAGAAGATAAATATTCTCTTTTAACCTTAAACTTTTCCAGAAAAGTTGTCTTTATTCCCTATCTTGATTAAAAACATTGTTTTCTTCGATTTGGTACATTTCTGGTGTCCAGGGATAGGGATCAAACCCAGGACATTGAGCAAGGTAGGCAGGTGATGTACCCCTGAGCTATATCCTCAGTCATTATTTATTGAGACTGGGTGTCGCTAGGCAATTTGGGTTTCCCTTGATTTGAGAATCCTCCTGTCTCTCCTCCAGAGTCGTGCAATTTATGTATAGTTCACATACACTGCTTTTCCTGATCATGCTCATACACATAGCAGTTGAGTAGACCAATAGCTTTATACCATTTATCTCTTAGGGGTTGTGGTTGAAACTAATTTGGGGGTGGTTTGCTTTAGATAAGGGTCCTCAAAGGCCCCAGGCTTAGTCCTCAGCTTGTGCTTTTAGTGGACAGTCGTAGAATCTTTAAGAGATGGGTATAGGAGGAAGTTAGAAACATCACTGTTTCTCTCTATATAAAAAAGAAACATAAGACATATGCAGGGAGCAAATGTCCTCATGGAAAACAGTGGACTAAGATTGCCAGAGAGTACGCAAGATGATTATAAGCACCTCTATGCATAGTAACCTAATCATAAAGGGTATTCGAAAAACTCTTGAAGTATACCACAGCAAAGAAAATTATGACCAAAGAGAAGTGTTCAGTGTCATTACTAAAATCACAAAGACAACAAAGACTAAATAACAGGCCTTATATTCCAAAAGCCGTTTGTTTGTTTTTAACAATTCCAGATTAGATTGAGGCTTTTCCTAGCAATAGGAAAGATATAAGTAATCTACTACTTGGTGGTTTCATTTCAAAAATCATGTTTAAGCATATTTTTCTCTTTTAATACATGATGCATCTTCTTTTTGTTATGGAACATGTCTGTCTCACAAAAAGCAGTCATGAACTAAATAATTTTCACTATATAAAGCAACACACACCCCATTCTTGTTTACAATGACCTCTTCAAAGTCAATATGGATTAAGGGCAAGTATTAAACTTAAGTGTCTGGGGTGGTAAGATTACCAGAAGCAGTGTAGCTCCCAGAGCTATACAGAAAAGGATGGGTCCTGTGAGGTCTGTTTCATTCATAATGCTGCCATCTGCTGGCTTCATTGGGTTTAACACCGTCAAGGTTTTTTGCCATATATGATCAAAGTTGATTCCAAGTTCTGCAAGAGGGAAAAATAAGACATAAATATTTTTTTAAAAATGAAATTAATAGAATTTTTATCATATTTTATTATCATAATTTGCACTTAACAGGTATAGCTCTTTTGTTGGCAAAGAGTTAAAAATAGTTTACAGAAAAAAATCCCATAAAGAAATGTTTTCTCTGATTTATGTAGCAAATATAAATTTAAACTCTGATCAAAACTAGAAAGCTGACATTGGGTACAAAATAAAACTATGGCTAAGAAACCAAATGTCTCCTGGTGTGATTTTAGATGTCTCTGTCTCCCATACAACGCTTCTAAAATCCTGTCATATCAACAATGGCATAGGTTTTCATATCAACAATGGCATAGGTTTTCAATCAGCAGTCTAGATCCTTCTGACTAATGAGGAAACTAATTTTGGGTTAAAGGGATGAAACTCCACAGCAGGAAAGGAGAGGGCTCTTTCTTCAAGGAAAATTAACCATAATATGCATGCATATTTTTATAAAGTCAATGCAGTATGAGGTTGAATCAATGTACTCAAAGATTAGATTCTTGAGATTATTCAGTCTTTCCATTTTAGAAGTAATCTTGTTAGAATAAAATATCCAGATACAGGCTCAGTGGCCATCAGTCCAGAGTCATTTAGAAATTTCTAATATTGTGTTTCAGTGCCTACTTTCCAAGGAATTCTCATCAGTAGTAATTCTTATCTCATCATGTTCTTTAAGTGAGCTTAAACATCCCAATTCATTTAAATTCATTTATATGTTGAAATGAACGGTCCTTCTTCTCCAGTAATTGTAGTCCAGTAATTGTCATGTTTTAGAGAATAATTCAGGTTTCTGGGTTTCTTTTTCATACCATGGAGCAAATGCAGGGCCTCTCAGGCATGTTAGACCAGCTCTCTGTTACCCAATAGAATGCCCAACCCTCAGCTTTTCTTTTTTTTAATATACAGTGGCAAAGGCCAACTAACTGCCCTGCAAAGCTGATATTCTTTATATGGCAAAATATAGATTTTTAACTAGCATAATATAAATGAGTCTTTAAGAACCCAGAAATTTTCAGATGCCAGCTAGACACCAGTGCAAATTGGATAAAGGGGAATATTCACTATCCTTGTCATACCTCTCATTGGTATTTGCCATTCTCAGTTTTAAAAGAAAGAATCTGACAGCTGTGGGAGTGGTTAAATAGTAGAACACTGACGTAACAGGAATGACACCCTGGCTTTGAGGCCCAGTGTTGGATAATTTGACAAGAGAAATTAATAGTTTGTGAGTTGCTTCCATTTCAATTCCATGATCTTCCTTTATTTTCACAGTGCATTAATACATAATATAAGGTTATATGTTGGGTAACAGTAGCAGTTCACCACGCTTAAAATGAGGGTAGAGTACTAATGCAATTTTTAAATTAAAAAAGCTGCAGTTTAAATTAATTTTGAACCATTTCACTTTCAAATTTTGACATTTAATACTAATTATATTTTTAATTGTAACCCTGATGAAATCGCCTTTTATTTATCCTGTGAAAAGGGTAATTATTTCTAAGAAAATTTGGAAAAGTCAAGAATCTCACAGAAGCTGTCTTATAATTTAATATATTAGCTGTATATTTATCAATATTATACAATATCATTACTGATTTCTATTACTTATTTGATGACACAATATCTGCACATTACAATACTGAGTCCTGAAACAGTGAATAAATACAGGATCAATTAAATATTTTTCTGTCAAAAAAACTCAATAGTTTTCCACTGGTATATATTTCCATAATATTTTTAATTACAAGGTATGTCAGGGATTACAAATTAATCTCTTACAGAATAAAACTATTGTAAATTTTATTGCCAAATTTATTGTGTTGCTGTCATCTAGTGGTCATAATGTGTAAGATACATGCTGAAAGTAAATTAAGATCTTTATTTTCTATGCTTTTTGTGACATTTCCCCTTCATTTATAATCAGCAGGTTATGCTACACAAATTCAAAATATCATATATCAGTAATCTATTTTCACACACTTGAGGCGAGAGTTGTTTATTCAGTTGTATAAGATGGGTGTTTTAATGTGATACTTCCACCTGAGCATATAATGTGCCCCATTTCCCCTCTTCATTAACTAGCAAGATTGTACTTCCCTGTCATCATTTCTTCTTTATTTTATCTTCTTTTTCTTCTTCCTTTCCTTCCTCCTTCCTGCTTTCCTGCCTTCCTTTCTCTCTCTTCTTTCCTTCCTCCTTCCTTCCTATCTTCCTTTCTTCCTTCCTCCCTTCCTTCCCCGCCCCCTTTCTCTTTCTTTTTGTTTACAAGAAGGTTCATAAAGTATTTCATACCAAGGTACTTCATACCCTTCATATAATATAAATATTATATTTAAATTAGAGTAGTCTATTGCTCACCCCTACTCTATATTGTAAAACAGTGAGTATATGTGTGGAGGGGGGATGGGGTTTGAATTCAGAGCTTTGAGCTCTTGGTTGTTTGGTGATTTGGGGTTTTTTTTTTTTGCTCAAGATTGGTGCTCTACCACTTGAACCATATCTCTGTTCCCTTGACTATTATTCTTGGACATGCATTAACATATTGATTGGACACTATCATTCTTACATAAAAGCAAACAGGATTGGTGTATTTGAGGAGTAAATTATGCACTTTCAAAATGACATGGTTTTGTTTATGAACTATTCAATATTATTTTCCATTTGTTTTGTTATATGCTTGATTAAAAACCATGAAAACTCATTTAACATCTTATCCTAGAAATGTACATATTTTTTTTCCTGTTTGGGGGCAGGTCTTTTGTTTTTTATAAATTCGCAAACCTAAAGGATACTTCCAATCAGAATTCTAGATATTTCATAAATTTGAAATACACAATTACAGTAGGTACTTCCTTCTAATATATAGTTGGTAGAAATAATAATGAAGAAATAAAGAACATATATGAAGTAAGAGGGGAAATCTATGTCTTCCTAAAAATCAGACATTAGGAATGGTGATGTATAAGAGTATGGCATATCTTGCCTGTGTAATTGTAACCCCTCTGTATGATATTTTCACAATAAAAATAAATAAAAATTAAAAAATTAAAAAAAGAAAAATAAGGACATTTCAGATAGCTAGAAAAGTTATTTTCAATACATGTTGTATTGTAAGTAAAAATAAAAATAAAGCCTTATTTCACGTATTTAAGGTAAAACAATTTTTGAATAAAAAATCTAAACACAAAACAAGAAGATAAAATTAAAATTTGAAAATCTATTAGCGGATAGCAGCATGATCTGAATGTAGGGAAATAGATTCCAAACAAAAGATCAATAAGAAAGCAAAGTTTTCAAAATTATTCCAGATGTTAAAGTTTAATTACTGAAATTTACATATGTTCATAGGCTCATGGGAAATTTAATGTCAAACCCAAGGAGAAAATACACACATTTGAGGAATAATCTGTTAAAGAACAGAAGGAAATATTTCAGTGTTTATGGAAGCCATGCCCTAGCCATAAGAACTGAAGTTCTATATTTTTCATTTATATGTTTATATATGTGTTTCTATATTTTCTAAATTATTTAGTGAATATACTTAGTAGGTAGTTTATTAAAAGCACAGATGTAGGAACCTCTGAAAATGTCTCATGAAAGTAGTTTATAACTTTTAGGTATTTATTAACTGCAGAGAAAAACAGAATGAACTGGATATATATCCCAAAGCCTTAATGCCCTCTTACAAAGTCAACAAATGAATCAAAATATTTTCTTGTCAGTACTGGGATTTGAACTCAAGGCCTTGTGCTTGCTGGGAAGGCACTCTAACACTTGAGCTTCAAAATATTTTCCATGCTGTTACAAAGAGTTTAAATTATTCACTTTTCACATGTGTTTTAGTTAAAGGAAGAAGAATGCATTATCTCAAGGAAACTGGGAGCATTCACGTAAATGAAATGAAAATGGTTCTTAGATATAAAATATCATGGATTATAATCTATTTCTTATCACGTGGCTTCAAATAAATGACTTGCATAGATGACAGAATATTAATGCTGGTGTTCAAAGTTAAATGCACTTGAGTTTAATTAATTTTTAAGCATTTGTGCTT
Organism: Dipodomys merriami; assembly: GCF_024711535.1. NCBI lineage: Eukaryota > Metazoa > Chordata > Mammalia > Rodentia > Heteromyidae > Dipodomys > Dipodomys merriami. Next base: position 40,173,921 of record NW_027206512.1, on the reverse strand, counting down.
CTGGAATCATACTAACATTCTCCAGGGGCAAAAAGTGTGATGGAATGTGGTTAGACTAAAACAACAACAATAATAGCAGCAACAACAATGAATAAAGTTTCTGACATCTCCTAAAGCTTTTCAACTCCTAAATCCTGAGTTTCTCTCCCAAAAGCAGTCCTACAGTATATTCTCCTCTGCCTAGCTATTCCACACTTACAAGAGAGGGCTCATTTAAATCAGGAATTTAAAAAAAAAAACTGGCTTGTTTCCCAGGAGAAACCTGGGAAAGAATGAGGGAAAGGGGCTGGGAAGGTGGCTCAGTGGTAGCGTGCTTGCCTTGTATGCATGAGGCCCTGAGTTCGATTCCTCAGCACCACGTAAGCAGAAAAAGCTGGAAGTGGTGCTTTGGCTCAAGTGGTAGAGCGCTCGCCTTGAGCTGAAGAGCTGAGGGACAGCGCCCAGGCCCAGAGTTCAGGCTCCACCACCGACAAAAAAAAAAAAAGAATGATGGAAAGGGTGACACTGTCCAAAAAGAAGTGTCATTACCTGACTTATGTAACTGTAACTCTTCGGTACATCACCTTTACAATAACTAACTATGTATACATATATATATTTAAATATAAACATTATATATTATAAAATATAATATAAGCTATATAATTATTAATTATATATTATAAAAATATATTAATTATATATAATATATGAAGTATATATTATTTATATATTACATATTATACATATTATAAAATATATATTATTTATATATATTTACCCTTAAGAAATATATAAAATCCTAGTGTAACTAAACTATCTTGTTTGTTCTCAGGCAAACACAGCCAAAGATAAAATATGCTGTTAGGAACTGGCTCATTAACTAGGGTGGCAAAAGTAGTTGTTTTGATATAAGCAGATGGTCAAAAGATGTCTTCATTACTGTTTATATGTAGCCAGCAAGTCCAAATTCAAAAACCAGTAAAGAAATATTGAATAACTTCAGCAGTACCATACTATAGCTTATATCTACTTCCATATTTTCCTATACAAACACGCAACAAACGCTGAGTGGTTTATGTGTCATGGCTGGGTAGACTCTTGTAATATGTGGAACAATTACACATAAAACATTGCATGTGGGATGCTGACAGCACATATTAAGTGATAATTATTGCTATTCTTCTCTGAGCTTTACACACATTAATAACATTTCCTTAACTTATCTTCTAGCAAAGGAGGCTCTTCATCAAAACTGTCAATGTAAGGAGCTTGTGGATAATAATCTGCATTGGATGCTGGCTGAAAAAATTGTCCTGTGTGTTCGGATGTCAGGAGCGTCGCTGGAGGAATGAAGGGGCTGGGCTGAAACTGCTCACAAGCTTGTTGTCTAGATTAAAAAAGAATACTACTGTTTATACATCTACCAAAGGAATATATGGCAAATCAAGATAGGAGACTCTAATTTTCCTTTAACAAATTCACCTATTTTAAATGACTACTTAGTCAGGCATTAATGGCTCACTCCTACCATCCGAGAGCCTCTGGAGTCTGGGATCTCAAGATCTCAGGATCTGAGGATCATGGCTCAAAACCAGCCAGGGCAGAAAGCACATGCAGCCCTGTCTTTAATAAAGCACCAAAAAGCCAGAAGTGGAGCTTCTAGCTCAAGTGGTAGAACACTAGCTTTGAGCAGAAAAGCTCAAGGACTGCACCTAAGCCCTGAGTTCAAGCCCCATTACTGACACCAAAAAACAACAACAACAAAAATGACTATTTACTACAGAATAATAAACTGCTCAAACTTTTATCAAAAAAAAATAAAATAAAATGAATGGCCAGGTGCCGGTGGCTCATGCTTGTAATCTTAGCTATTCAAGAGGCTGACATCTAAGGATCAGCGTTTGAAGTCAGCCCAGGCAGGAGAGTCCCTGAGACTCTTATCTCTAATTAACCACAAGAAAACTGGAAGTGGTGCTATAGCTCAAAGTGACAGAATACTAGCCTTGAGCAAAAGAACTCAGGGACAGCACCCAGGCCCTGAGTTCAAGCCCCACAATTGACAAAAAGCAAGCAAGCAAGCAAGCAAGAAAGAAAGAAAGAAAGAAAGATAACTGATCGTGAAAAGGCTTCTAGAAGCAAAATCTACACAGATTCATATTACCTTAGTATGTGCAATATGCTGGGCCTAACTCCTTATATATATTTTTCAATTAAAACCTTACATGGTTAATATGGCATTTAAATTTCATCTGACAGCAAAAGAAATATTGTTTCATAGACACCAAACCATTAGTCAATCCCCCCAGCATCAAGGCATGCAGGTACCAAAGAATTCTAACAAATCAAGCACTGCAGGTGTTAGATTCTGGCTGAAACTCTGAGCAGTGTTCTGCTCCCGCATAAAGAAGAAGAAAGGCAGGAGGGGGAGTCACAATTGATTGGTTAGTGATAAATAATCTCATAATTCCTATACCTCTGGCCACAGTAGCTATCCTCTGGATACACTATTTCCCCAGGATGCTCAGCATCTTATTCTGATTTGATGTATACTTCATTGAATTATTCATAGAACCGATAAGAGACAAGAATTCTGAAACTCCTCTGAGGCATATTAATAAGTCACAGACCTGAGTGGATGTTCTTGTACTTCCTATATTGACCACAGCCAAAAAAAACCTTCCTTTATTTTTGAGCCTTTACAGGGTGCATTGGAATCAAGTTGTTGGATTGAACTAGAAAGTACCTGAAGCAAGTGAAGTCTTCATCCTGATTCAGTTAATTATGAGCTTCTTTCATTTGGATATATTAATTTCTACCTCTTTGTCCTCTTGATTTCTGAACCAGTGATATAAAGAATCAAAGAGGGGGCTGGGGACGTGGCTTAGTGGTAGAGTGCTTGCCTCACATACATGAAGCCCAGGTTTGATTCCTTAGCACCACATGAGCAGAAAAAGCTAGACGTGGCACTGTGGCTCAACTGGTAGAACACTAGCCTTGAGCTGAAGAGCTGAGGGACAGCATCCAGGCCCAGAGTTCAGGCCCCAGGACCAGCCAAAAAATAAAAAAAAAAAAGAATCAAGGAGGAAAATAAATTTATGTTGGGTGAGATAAGGAGAAAATACTGTGATGCATGGACCCTAGAGTAAGACCCTAGAAAGTGCTGTCTTTCTTGGGCCTTTTACTTCACTTCACTCTGGAAATGTAGATGGATACCCAAGTATGTATATATTGTTTGGAAAAATGAATAGATCAAATAAATAGAAGTTTTGAGGCAATGGATTGCTTTTTATAAGACAGGAGAAGACAAGTGGGGAAAAAACTATACATTTCTCATTGTAGATTATATGGTTATTCGGAATAACTTAATGCTTATAGTATTCCCTCTGCCTGAAGCACATTTCACATATTTTTGTTGTGAAAACACTATATACGTACATCTTTCCCTGCCATTAGAGCCTGGCTCTGTAAAAGTAACTAGAAACACACCTGTATTCAAAATCTGCCAGAGTTTTTCTAAAAGAATACCTACACCGTTTACTTGGCATGGGCCTCAAATCATAAAGGACATTCTCTAAGAAAGGTTTCACAGCTCTCTTGTACCATTTCTTTTTGGGTACTTTACTGAGATATGCTGAGAATAACTTTGACTTCGGCTAAAAAACATCTCCCAGCCTGAAGCCCCTTGCAATATTATTAATATTGTTCAAAATGGAAACAATATAAACTGTGTTAAATGGAAATTCCTTTGTACAACTTAAAGAAAATAAAATAAAGTACTTACCCACTAGATCCATAAAGGTTCCCATAGGTATCAGAAGCAGTATAGCTCTGCTCCTGATTATCAATGGTATAATTAGATTGATAAAAATCAGTGTTGAATTGTTCCAAGTTTGACATCCTGAAAAAAGTGCTTTATTAGTAAGTTCATGAGTCAATACATTTTTGAGAAATTTACAAAGATTAACTAGTGATGTGATTATGGCTAGACTCCTATCAGAGAAGAAGGAAGAATAAATAAGTATTTGGGGAAAGTATGAAAAGATATGATTAAAGGTCATTTACACTCAGACACCACTCTAGCTACTAAATAGACAGATGAAGATCATGGTTTTAAACCTGCGTAGGCAGGCAAATCAGATTCTTAACTCCAATTAACCAGTAAAAAGCCAAAAGTGGAGGTATGCCTCAATTGGTAAAGCACCTGCCTTGAGCTGAAAAGGCCAAGCAAGAGCACAAGGTCCTGAGTTCAAGCCCCAGGACAGGCACCAAAAGAGAGACAAAGAGTGAAAGACATTTATAAAACACGCTATTGTCAGCTATTTTTAAAATGTACTTACAGCTCTAATTTGTGACTGACAAAATTGATTTTAACTGATCTAAAAGCACTTCCATTCTTTCCCCAAACATATCATTCTTAGGGATTTCAGAAGAAAAATCTAAAACGTACTCCATAACTGAAAAGTTAACCTTTGGTTTTTAACTTGGTCTCTCACACAACAGAGCCCAAAGGTAAATAGTTTATAATAGTAGTACTATTTTAACTTGATTTTCCCAGAGATTTAAGATTTGCTCACAGTCTTTCTTTGTTTCTCTCCAGAACTGGAAATGAACCTCTATAAACCGACTTTCCAGTTGTACTTGAGCATTCTTCATAAGCATGTAGGACATTTGCTTCTTTTGTCTAGGATGTTGTATCTGGTCTTCTGGCTGAGCCAGAGAGAGAAAGACTCCATATTGCTAAGCAAAGTGTATGACCTTGGCTTAGACCTTATGACTAGGAATACCAGACAGAAAGAGAAAAGTTTGAGATAAGAGGTTTGAGATGTTAAAAAGGTAATAGTGGTGTTATGGTAGAAATTGACAATAGAGGGAACTTTGCAATTGAGCAGATGTGATTATTCCACTTTACATGCTAATCTTACTTTTTCATTGACAACATTTTACTCTAAAAATAGTAAATTTAGAAATCACAGCAGTAATCTTTATCATTATAATCATCTAGGGAATATTGCTAAATTTCAAATGAAGCGCATAAGCAACCTTAACTAGAAGAGCTTCATTAATCAGAAATATTCAAGGAACAATTATTAAATATATCAAATTTGTTCAGTTCATTTAAAATACAGAAAGCTTTTCTAAAATTAGATGCTGAAATTCATACATCTGATTTAACAAAATCAAGATTTTTTAATTAGTATAAAATTAGCTATGAATTATGTAAACTAAAATCAGGACTTAGTAATAAATCTTTTATCAACTTATAAAGAACTTGAAATTTAATAGCATATCTTTCTCCATCCATAATATATTCATTATAAAGCAAAAAGAATGACTTCACTCGCGTACACTAACTTTTCATAACACACAAAGCTTTATGTAACTTGACTATGGTATTAGTCCTTAAATAACCCAGTTTCATATTTTATATATGTGCCAAGTCTTTTAGAGATCCGATGAAAAAGAGACACATACCTCTGGGTATTTTATGAGGAAAGATTCTCCAGCAAATGTTGCTTTACTTGGGAAATTTAAAGCAAATCAGTTGGTGGAAAGATGAGCTGGCTATATTTAAGTTTCTAAATTTGTACTCGACACTGAACAGATGCTACAGCCAAAAGAAAAGCCTGCCAAAAGCCAGACACTGTGGCTTATAACACTTTTATGGTTTACAAACATGGTGTACGGCATATAGACATAAATTTGGCAATGTGCATAAGTAAAGGCATTTTCCTTATGTACATGTCAGCTGCACTTGGAGGTAAGATCAGTTATTTGAGGCAAGCAGGAGGAAATAAGTGATTCAATTCTTTTCCTACATTGGTTTTCAACCTAGATAAAAATGTAATAAAAAAATCAAGATATGATACAGGATCTTAGCATAAAGATTTCTGCACCACAATGAAAATAGCATCCTGTCAGTTTTATCCAAATCTGAAGTATTCAATTATATGAATAACCTTTAAGAAGACGATATGATCTGTCTCTAATATTTTTCTTGCTTCTTACTCCTCCAGCGGAGATTAAGAGATACATATTCACATGACCCACTGCTTTTCACACAAAGGCATGTTCTATCTCATTTTCAAGCCAATACTGGAAGCCTTTCTTTTGTTTTCTTCTTCATTTTCTTTTTCTTTGTCAGTTGTGGAGCTTGAACTCAGGGCCTGGGTGCTGTCCCTGGGCTTTTTCACTCCGGGCTGGTGCTCTACCACTTTGAGCTCCACTTCAGGTTTTCTGGTGGTTAATTGGAGATAAGAGTCTCGGGGACTTTCCAGCTCCAGGCTTGGCCTTGAATCTCGATAGTCAGATCTCAGCCTCCTGAGTACTAGGATTACAGGCGTGAGCCACCAGAGCCTGGCCCACTGGAAGCTTTTTAACTCATCCTTATCCCAGAAAACTATCTGAGTTGTCTCTCCCTCTTATCACCCAGTCCCTATCAGGAGACTCCTACTATTCTTCCTACTCTTCCTACTTCTAACTCGGGTAATCTGGCGGATACTCTGAATTCCTCCTGAACTTTGCATTTCAGTATCTGTTATGATTTGAATCTGAAATGTCCCTCATCCAGGTTGGTAAATAGCTGGTGGTACTATTGGAGGAGGTGGCTGAAACTTCGGGAGTTGGGGATTCACTGGAAGAAGCGGGTCACTACAGGTGTGCTACTGAAGGTTATTCCTGATCTCCAGTCCTTTTCTGTTTTACTCTGTTTCCTGGCTGTTGTGAACAAACAAATCTGCTTCATGGCATGCTTTTGGTGCCCTAGTATTCTGTCTCACCCCAAGCCCACAGCCACGGAGCAAAGTGACCATAATCTGAAACCTCTAAAACCGGAGGTAAAAGAAATTTGTTTTTCTTTCTTGCTATTGTTTCTAACATATTTATAAGATGATTTCTTTGTTGCTTTGTATATCCCTCCCCCACAGTATAACCCCTGTTTTCACTGTATTTGATGTTGGTACACTTTGTGGAGGGGAAGGGAACTTTACAACTTTGACGTGGGGGGGGGAGGGGGCTGAGAGGAGCTAGTGGGTAGGGTGGGGTCGGGGAGGAGAGATGGGAGGACTGGGATGTTTAGGGGAAACAAAGGAGGAGTCAACAAAGCTTGATAAGAAATGTACTCATTTCCTTGCTCATGTAATTGTAACTCCTCTCTATGGTATTTTCACAATAAAAAAAACTTATTAATTAAAAAAAAACAAGGAGAGGTTACTATTCAACAAGAAATGTACTCATTACTCTACATATGTAACTATAACCCCTCTGTACATCACCCTTAAAATAAAATAAAATTAATTTTTAAAAAACAAATCTTTACTTCTTTAAACAATTTCTGTCAGGAATTATTTACAGTGACAAAAATTTGACTGACACAGTACCTAACACCCACTTCATGGATAGTGCTCAAGTTCCCCTATGGTCTATTTTATATGGATTATTCTTGCTAGGACTTGATACATTTTAGGAACCCAAATCCCAGTAAATGAAACTTTCTGTCCAAGAGCAAGTTAACTGGTATTTAGGAACAGTCAACAGAAGTGAAAGCAGAATATTTTTACTCCATTTGGTTTTTTAAAAGCTTTAAAATTTAATTAATCAGGCCTGGTGCAGGTGGCTCATGCCTGTAATCCTTGCTACTCAGGAGGCTAAGATCTGAGGATCCTGGTTCAAAACCAGCCCAGGCAGGAAAGCCCATGAGATTCTTATCTCCACCAGAAAACTGGAAGTGGAGCTGTGGCTCAAGTAGTAGAGTGTTTGCCTTGGGCTGAAAAGCTCAGGGACAGCGCCCAGGCCTAGAGTTCAAGTCCCATGACTGACAACAAACAAAAGAAATTAATTAGAATGTTGCTTTCTAGGTTACTAGTCAAATGACTGTCCAATTAAGGTGGGTCATACATTTATTAAGTACCAGATCATTCTCTTGATGCTTGGTGATAGAAGTAGACAATCAAACAGACCTGCACTTAAAGATACACATTTTAAAATTGATTATATTACATCTACAATTACTACAATGACTAAGTAGGCCTTGTTCTACTAAGTATAACTTTATATCATCTCAGTTTTTATAACACATTATATGGTGTCCCCTTTAATAGATAAGCAACAGAGACTTAACTTGTTCGAAGCCATCAGCTAGTGAGTAGATGATCCAATATTTGAAGCCTAGAAGAGTCTGAAACGTGTTATTATGTGATGTAAATTGTAGAATAAAGCATTAAGAAAGAGAGTGATAAGGGAAAAGGATTTGAGGAGTCTGGGAAGACCTGCTGCAAGGCTCTTTTGGATAAAGAATGTATTAGTAAGAAAGAGTCACTTTGAAGACTAAGTGAAGAACATGCTCAGCTCTTGGAGATAGAGATAGATTTGGAGATGGCAGGGAGAAATCTGTGGTTTAAACAGAAAGCCAAAGTAGTAGTGATTTCATAGCATGGAAAGGTTAAAAGAAATGTGTTAGAAGAAAACACAGAGCTTAATTCAAAAAGGAGCCTGAAGATCATGGTAAGAGTGTATGTTATTGTAATTGAAATGACATGGCACTGAAGGGTTCCAAACAATGGAATGATATGATCAGGGCTATGCAGAAACAGAAAAGGGAGACTGGATTGGCAGGGCCTATGGCAATAGCACAGGTGTGAGGAAAAGGAGGTTCAAATTGGTTACAGCGGAATTGGGAGAACTTTCACAAAAGTCATGGCAACTAAAGGATGGATGAAATCAAGAACAGCTATGTCTATAAAAAGATGCTTCAGATCAGAAAACCATGGGCTATTTGAACTGAGGGAGGGACAATAGAGGAAACTGAACAAGGTCATCAGGGAAAGTAGACTCCGTAGGATAAAAAATGTATTAGGCTGGAGCGGAAAGACAATTATTAAGGATAGTCATTTCTAGAATTCTGACAAGTATTCTGCTCAGATAAATAAAGGTCTACCAAAGCTCCAAGTTGCTGCATAATAGCCATTATTTAGATCATTCTTTTTCTTCCTTCTCTCAAGATTTTTCTTAATTACTTTATTCTTATTAGCATGGATCAATTATACATATTAATGGGTTCAGTGTGATGTTTCAACATACGCACGTGGTGTGAAATCAGAGTGATTAGCTTTAAAGTTCCTGTAACAACAGCAAGGAATACTTTTATCTTTCATATATATGTAAAGACAATATATTTCAATCTCATTTCATTTAAACAAATGTTAAGTGTTGTAATTATATACTCTTCAGCATAATTTTCATGAAAAATTCATTTGATTTAATGACTTGCAACAATATATAAGGCAAAAATCAGCATATAAAAATGAAATTAACCTAAGTCTTCAGTGAACATAAACCATGAAACACTGAAGATCAAATGACTTCAGTGTTCTGACAGCTCCATACACAGCTCATTAATGCATATGGCAGTAAAGTTTATAGCTACTCATAAATGTAATACTATGCAAATATACAAATACATTTAAATATTTTTCATTCACAGATCATTTGATTGTTATAATCAAATGTAACAATTTAGATTGGTATTATGTCTTGTCGCAGTGCATTAATTATTTTTGTCTAACTATTGAAATAATTATTTGTTTTATAATATCACTGTTTTCACTACTCTCCATTTATTATCATTAGGAAAATATGAATGATTAATTGGTCACATTTCCTGTAGCAATGAAGGGAAAACATCTTTCCCAATGCTGTGTCATAATTATATATTTTAATTACAACATCATTATTTTACAAACTATGGGAATGTTCCATTTTTATTTCTAAGTGTTTTCAGGTTAATTTGACTAATTTATTATGACTAGCAGATGAAAGTGCTCATGATAGATGTAAGGAGACAATTTGCCTATCATATATATTTAAATCTAATTGTCAGTATACAAATTTTGTTTTATAAACAACATGTCTTCCTTGCTTTGTCATGAGAAAATAACCCAGTTACTTATCACAAAGTTTTAACTTAGAAATTTTTAAACATCATCACCATGATATTGTCAGAATTTAATGTTTAGATAATGTCACTGACTTATTAAGCTGCAAAATTTTGAGTATGCTGGTAACCCAGCAATACATGACTAGAATATATTTTTATGTGTGGAATTTGTTTAAAAATGCTACACTGGCTCTGGCACCAGGCCACAAGCAAAACCTGATAATGCCTCTAAGAGATTGTTAGAAAAGCTCAAAAAGCTCGTGAGTGGAGATTTGAAGGACAATGAAAAATGTATTTTTGGAGGCTAGAAAAAAATGGAACTCATTTTATATAGTATTAAAAAGTTTAGTAATTCTATTGCCAAGTTACTGTGAAAAATAGAAACGGATCTTTCCAGAAGGAATCAGAAAATGCCTACCAGCTTCTAGCAGCGAGAGATGAACTAACATAGCAATTGTTAAGATTCTGAACAGAATTTAGAGAAAATTTGAGTCATAACTTCTTGGTTTGGAAATAAAATGGTTTTGCTAATCCTAGACTTTCTCAGCAAAACATTCTTAAACTAAGACATGACTTCAGGACAGACAAAACCAGGATGCCAACATTAAAATATAGACTCAGACGGTAAATCCAAGAGTATGACAATAAATAATTTTTAAGACGTTAGGTAAATTTACACATATATTTTATAGTGTTTCTAAGTGTGGTATTAAAATGTTTTTGTAAACAGTAAGGTAAACAATAAGGGTTTTAGTGGAATGTTAATCTTACAAATTTATCACTCTGGTGGCCTAGGGTAGAAAATGACCTATCTTTGGAAGGAAATATTAAATACATGATAAATTGATCCATAAGATGTTCAAATTGAACAATGATCTTTACCTTTTCTCTTGATAGAAATCTTGCAAAAACTTTGTAAATTTTATGTTCTATTGTTGTATTACATCAATGTGTCCAGTATGTGGAGATGTATAAATGGTACCCATATATCTCACTATCTTACTTAAAACAACAGGAAGTGACATAACTTACTAATCCTATATTTTGCTTACCTATGAAAATACAACATCCATTAAGGGAAAATCATTTTTGGGATTCAACCTCAAACCTTATCAGGTACTTTTGACCATGAGTTACAGCGGAAATATAAGATAACATGAACATGTTGGTAAGACATAATGGAGATATAGAGACTTGGATTTAAGATATTTTTGTTCTTGTGTCAAAGTACTCCCAACTCTGAGCAGCCAGATAGATAAAGACACCATCAGTGTTTCCTTGATAATGCTTGTTTTCCTTTGTTTCTGATGTATTTCCCTTTGACACACACACATTTATCTTCACCCATTCTGAAACCATTTGTTAAGCTAAAGTGGTGGGCTATTCTGTATACTATTCTTTCTCCTTGAAGAAGTTGGGGATATTCTTTTTCTCTTGAAGATAGATTTGAGGTTTTTGCTATGATTTCTCAAATTCAAACAAAATCAAAGTTAACAAAGGACTGATTGATTTTTGAAGAAAGGGTTTGGCAAATTCAATGTGATTTTCTGAGGAAAACCTCAGGGAGAACTGGGAACTAGAGATATGACAGGAGTTCTTGGTGGTTATGCTAATAAAGAATTAATGTTTACTTGTATCAGAGGGCACAAGGGTCCAGTAGTGTGAGCCAGGTTAGTTACAAAACAAGACTCACTATTCGCTGGTCATTAAAGTGTCTTCATTTGTGCCTAGTGATGGTCAGGTATTCTGGAGCCACTCAATGTCACTGTCCAGTTATCAGCCGTGACTTGTGAGTGCTCCTCCATACTTATAGTGGCTTCACAGTTTCCTATGGTTAGAGCCCTTTGTGGCAAAGAACAGAATTTAATAGAACTATCTCATAAATGATTAATGCTTCAACTTAGAAGTTTTTCTTTTCTATATTTTGTTGTTACTATCCCTTTACTATCTATTAAAATTATCTTCAAGGCTTATATTCCATCCTGTTTACTTGTAAACTTATAGGCACATTCTAATTATTACAAGTGAGGGAAACCATGCAACCTATGTTTCTTTGGGTTACTTCACTTAATATAATCTTTTCCAAGTCTTTCCATTTCCTTACAAATGAGGCAATGTCATTCTAATAGAAGCGTAGAATTCCATTGTGTATAAATATACCACATTTTTTTGATCTTTTCATCCACTGAGGGGCATCTGTGTTGATTCCATATCTTAGCTATGCTAAACAATGCTGCAATGAACATGATTGTTCTGGTAGCTTTAGTATGGCCTGGGTAGTGGTGAATTGGATAGATGCCTAGGAGTGTGATTGCTGCAGATGATCATATAAAATGATGCTTATCAAAATGAACTCCAAGAAGTGGAAACAAAATTTTCAGTTTTACTTATGAGTTTTTTTCATGTTGTCCCTCTTTTGTCTCTTTTTTAAAAATTTCTGTACCTTTTGTCTTGTATATAAGTTTATTTGATTTGCAGAGGGTAAGAGGAAGCACAGAAATGATGGACAAGGGATGAACTAATCAGCAGTGATACTCACTAGACACTATGTTGAAAATTAACTTTAAAACTGGGGGAGGGAGGCGCAGAAGGGAAAAACTGAGAGAAAATGAGGGAAGAGGTGACATGGTCAAAAAGAAATTTACTCGGTACTGACTTATGTAACTCTCACCCCTCTGTATATCACCTTTACACTAAACATTTTAAAAATAAATACAAAGAAATAAAAATTTTAAAAAAAGATGTGGAGCTGATTAGTATATCCTTTTAACATAGTATATGACTTCTAATTAAATTAACAAACAATAAAGACATGTTTTACTTCGTTTCCTGTTATTTTATCAAGATCAATAGTTGTGTATTAATATAATCTTTTATCACAGAGTTTAACAAAGGATTCTATCTACAATATCATATGATAAATTTAAATCTCTGTTAAGTCTCCAACCTGAGCACCTATAGCCTAGAGCAAAATGCATCCAGCTCTCAGTTTGGAGTATAAGATTGTGTCTGTCAGCCTGGCCTCTAGACTTCGGGCACTGAAAACATTTGAAGAGCCTCTCTTTGCCTATTCGCAATTTCTGTCCAGGTAGAACAAATGAATCTCTGACAGCTGATCAACAACATGAAAGGTATTCATTGCCATGAAGACTCTCAGTAGTTTACCCAGCTTCTTTCTATCTCAGTTTTCTCATCAATACAGTAACATTTTGGAACATTTAGGATATTTATCATATTTTAGTGTACTTCCCAAAACTACTGAAATATTTCAGATACGTAGGCCTAAAAATATTACACTTTTAATATTGAGACTACCTATGACACAAAGCTGACTGTTGAACTACTCTGATGTGCCAAAAATTGTGTAAGTTTGTTCTCATAGTCTTTGCATAAGATATAATGGCTTCATTCTTTGGGAGAAAAGGTAAATACCTTTTACTTACAAATATAAGTACAGCAAGAAAATGATGGTTCCTGAGGTAATTCAATTTCAAATGAATGAAATGAGGACTCTAATGAGTCTAATAATACAAATCAGATGAGTTAGAAGAGAAAAACTTAAGTCAGCAATTATATCAAAGGTTACACTCATAAAGAGAACAAAATATTAGAGAAATGAAATATAAATCATATAAGAAGCAGATGAACATTTCTCCCTTTCTTCCCCTTTCCCTCCCTCCCTGCCTCTCTCCCTTCCTTCCTCCCTTCTCCCCCTCCCTTTCTTTTTCTCTCTTTCTTTCAGAATTGGATAGATTTTTCAGGGCCTTATTTTTTACTAGACCAGTACTTGACCACTAAGCTATACTTCTAAACTTTAAATTCACAAAAACGTAATCCCCTTAAGAAATTAAGATTAGTTTCCTTCTCATTTGTCACTTAGAAATGCATTCTCCTGATGTGTTTATGAATCCTTTAATCCTTATAGTGGATATCTGTTGTTATTCAATAAACCATCTCTTCTTACTTCATGTCAACACCAAGCTGTTCTTTCCAGAAAGTAAGCTCTATATGGCTTGGATTAGAATAACTTTTTCACTAATTCTCAAAATCCAAAGCTTCCTCTCAAAAAGGGTTTTTATTCACACTGAGAGCTTATACTTTCATCCTGAATTCGAAAAAGTTGTACAGTGTTTCACTTGATAACAACATTCATTTTTATTAATAAGTTTTTTATTTCATAAATACTGTACAAAGGGATTACAATTACATGAGCAAGGAAATGAGTACATTTCTTATCAAGCATTGTTGCCTCCTCCTTTGTTTTTCCCTTACCATCCCTGCCCTCCCATCTCCACGACTACATTCTCCCCTTCAACCCCCCCCCACTGCCAAAGTTGTAAAGTTCATTTTTCGACATAGCATCTTGTACATTTCATTGTTGCAGTGGGTCCACCCGTATCCCTATTTAAACAATTTGTTTTTTCCCTTCCCCTTCCCAAATTATACCAACATCAAATACAGTGAAAACAGGGGACATACAAGCCAACAAAAAAGTCACCTTATAAATATGTTAGAAACAATAGCACAATAGAAAAACCACTTGAGTCCTTATCTTGGGGTTCATTTTTTAAGGATATCAACATGGGAGGAAAGCAGAGCCGGAGGACTATTAGATCATTAAATATTAAATTATTAGCTATTAGATTATTAGATATCCCTCTTTCCGACAGTGCTACCTTGGAGACAAGACTTTAATTACAATGGATACTAAAAGGACACAAACCCTACATAACGTAAGGTAATAATGTTTTATTGTTTTAGGAGCTACAATGTGGTAGTTACTCATCTAGGGAGAACCAGTACAGTGGATGTTGTGGCCAGGTTATGTGGAGAGTATACTGGGAAGAAATATTGCTGTGGCCATTCGAAACTACAATCCATCATGTAAGTATTTATTCAGAATACTTGGGTTTATAACTTATTTTTTAGCACAAACATAAATGCTGACAATTAACATTAAGCTAATTTTTACAAATTTCCTTAAATTATGATGCAGATTCTCAGTTTGACCTCAAGAAAAAATAATGATAGTTGTGAGATGAATTTTACGTCCCTCCAAACATGTTTCCATCTTAATTTCAGAATCATAACTTCAATCTTAACTTCAGAAGGTTACTTACATGGTCCCTAAGTTTGAAAGAGATTATGAGATTTTTAATGGACTTAATCCAACATTGCTGATATTATTTTATAAAGGAAGCTTTAGACACAGAAAAAGACATGTACAGGAGGAAGACTGTTAACAAACAAAGGAAAATACCATATGATGAAGGCAGAGATTACAAAGGTGTATCTACACACTATGGAATGTGAAAGCTTTTTAAGAAAACATCAAATGCAAGTGCAGAGAAACATAAGTTGTTCTCTCCCTATTCTCAGCGAGACTCTACCTTGCTTTTGAATTCAGATTTCAGCCTTAGCACTGAGAAAAACGTATTTCTATTCTCTAAACCATTCTATTTTTGGTGCTTTCTTATAGACTTCGGTAATAGGTTGTGGAATGCTACCAAAATAAATACTTTAAAATGTGGGATTTGTTTTAAAATGAGGTCATAAGTAGAGACATTGCTGGTGGATATGGAGATGTAAAAAGGAGACTGTGGAGTGTTCAGGAGGCTTTTATTAGTTAAGCACGTGTTGCTAAGATCAGAATGTGAGTTAAAAATACTTCTCGCTCTGGCTGGCCTCCACAATTTTGATAATCCATTAACTTAAAATTTTATTCTTAATCTTTCTCTTTCCCACTTTTTGTCCCACTGTCACCTTGTATGTGTATTGGGGGGGGGAGGGGTAAGTTTGTGATTGGTTTTGAAATGGTGAGAATCAACCAAGTAACCAAGAAATTAATAATCAAATAATCAGGTTATTGCTTTAGGAGGCTTATTCCAGCAATAGGACATAAATAAGAAAGTATCAATTTTCTTTCTCTGAATCTTGACCAATTTAGATTCATCAGGGAAACTTCTGAAAAATATAAGCGTACCTCTAATACATTGCATTTTATGTCCTTCAGACACATTTTCCCCCCAATTTCATAATATCCTCAATTATGCAGAGTTCTCTCTTCTTGATAATTTTCTTTCCTACCTTTTGATTCAGCCATTCACTTTTTCTTATCTTTAACCAAATTGTAGCTATGAATTTTAAAATTTAACTGTGAACTTTCCCCCTAAGTTTCACTTACCTATTACCTTCTGAATCAAATAGAACATACGCTCACATTCTGGTAATCAATAATGTTACTATTCAATCAAAACAAAAAAATACCCAGAAAACCTATTCCTGTTTCCACATCACCTCAACCTTCTTTGTTCTGTTTTTAAAATATCTGTCAGCCTCCACTTCACCCTCATTCATTTTTTTTTTTACCAATTCATTCAGAGCTTTGTTGCATCTCATCTAGACTATGACAGAACATTCATTATGTTTCCTTTATATCACGTTTTCCTGGTAAGCTTCCAAAAGCAAAACTCTATGTGTTACTTCCCTCTTTTCAATGATTTTGCATATGAATGTGTAAATTAACTAGCTAGTTCGAACCTTCCCAGGGACTTTCTCAAATTGGCTCTATTCTTTCCACATATAACTCATGCCAACATTTTTTGTTACTACTTCAGTATTTGTACTGTTTGATACTAAAATTGTTACAAAGCCCTAATTCATGTTCAAAAAAAAAACCCAAAAACACCCAAATTCGAAACTGTAGTTTGCATTAGAGACACAAGATGGCAGTACTTTATCTGCCTAACAGCAATGAGAGATCCTTTGCATTGCATGGATTATGCTATGAAATTGTGCTTGTGCTGAATGACTATTGTGGTGTTATTTTAAATATCATTAATGGTATTTATAATGTTTAAAATATTGCACAATATTAATAACATTGAAACCAAATTTAGAGGTGATAAACTTGCTATTTAAATGACTACTGTGGTGTTATTTTAAACATTGTTAATGGTATTTATAATGTTAAAATATTTCACAATACTGGTAACATTGAAACAGAATTAGGAAGTCATAAAGTCGCTATTTATGTATCATTCCACATGTTATAGGCTGAATTCTGCCCCCTTCCCACCTTGCCTGCAAAGGTTATGTTGAAGCCTGTCCCACAGTTCCTCAGGATGTAATTGTGTTTTGGGGGTAGGCATCTTGACAGAGGTAATGTAGTTCAAATCTGGGCATTATAGTGGGCCTAAATCAAACATGTTGTGTCATTCTAAAAAGACTACGCGAGGATGCTCTCACTAGTTAAAGATCTATAAATTAAGGAGGTTGGTTTAATTTCAGATACCTTCATCTTGGATTTCTAGCTTCCAAAACCAAAATTAAAAATACAAAGATTACTCCCTTTGTGCTACTTTCTTATCGTAACCCTAGCAAACTAGTGTAAATTAAATACAATGCTTGTGAAACAGAGTATTTTGTAAGAATGTAATCTCTCAGTTGTACATTTACTTTTAGGGAAAAATGAGTCTTCATTTATGTGTTTTAAAAATTTATCAGCATCTTAGAAGTTCTTCCTTCAAAATATCAAGATCTTGATTTATGGCCGTGATTTTCCGCCAACTATGTTTTATATTTATATGTTTTTTTTACTCATCTGTATCCTTCCTCAAGAGAGCAGAGTTTAATGGAGTGGTTAAGGGAGTGACTATGGGATCACAGCTCTGATGTATCCATTTCCCGTGGATTCCAGCTAACCTTGTTATATTCCTGCTTGTCCTCAAGTCTGGTGTTTTTTTTCCCCCCACTCCTTCAACTCCCATTATAACACACACTCACCACTGCCAAGGGCGAGCTGAGTTCATTCACTCTGGGTGGTATTTCCTATATTTACAAATCTGTCCTAATCACAGTCACTCACGCTAGGCTTTGTATCCAAATCATTAAAGTCTCAGCAGCAGACTTAAAGCATGCTCAATGCATGCCGAGATAGTTCATCCGCTAACTGAAGCAGTAATAGAGGTAGTCAAGTAACGGATTGACTTTAAAAAAAAATTCCCATAAAGAGCTGAGCCTGTAACAGAAGTTTGATTTTAATAAACGATTTTGATCGCCCAGCTGATCAAACGAAATACTACGAAGGATTTCAGTCACAATGGTGAAGTAAACACCACCGACCCCCCTTCCCCGGCCCGGGCCCCCTACACCTCACAAGGCCCAAACTCCAGACACCCCAGAGACGATCCCGGGGACGCGTGGAGGAAGTCAGGTGCGGCCGGTCCCGTTACCTCCGGCACGCACCCCTTTCTTACTTGGACAGACCTCCTCTC
The DNA here is from genome assembly GCF_024711535.1 of Dipodomys merriami. Classification (NCBI taxonomy): domain Eukaryota; kingdom Metazoa; phylum Chordata; class Mammalia; order Rodentia; family Heteromyidae; genus Dipodomys; species Dipodomys merriami. The sequence continues at coordinate 40,155,732 of NW_027206512.1, read as the reverse complement.
CGTTCGGTACACTTGTGATGAGGCTGTAACTTAAAGTAAGGGGAATTGCTAACGAACCCAGGACAGACTCTTCCTACGCTCTCTGCTTCACAGACTTTCCTGGATTCACCACGACCCCAGAGTCCTTCCTTCCGGTGCGGTTCCTCCTCTGCGCTCACTGATCACCGAAGGAACCATCAGTGCACTGCTATCTATCGCGTAAGGATCTCCGAGACGCCACACTGTGCTCGAGCATCCCCGGACGCAGCCCTCTCTTCCTGGGTGTGTGCTGCAGGCGGGCCCCGCAGCCCACATCCGCGGGCCTGGCGTTCCCGGCGGGTGGCAAGGTCTGAACCTCCTATAGGAGCTTGGAGGGATCGATCACACAGGACCCGCCAATGGGAAGCCCGGCAGCCCGCACGCAACCGCAGCCACACCTCCTCCCACGTGACTTGTGGCGGCTGACGTCGTGCGCCAGGAGCGACGGCGAGCCTCCGGCGCCGTTGATTGGCTAGCGCGGCCTCCGGTCCCGGCTGTCACGTCTCGGCGCGGCCTCTGGGCCGAGCTTGGCGTCTCCTGACCATGGCCCGGTCCCTTCTCAGCAATCTCTCTTGACGCCTCCTCCGCCCAGGGCATGTGGATCCCGGCGGGTCGTAGCTGGTGGCGCGGTCGGGCGCTGGCGCCCTGGGCTTCAGGGCCCGCCCGACCCAGGTTGCCCTGGTCCCGGCCGGCGCCGACCCACGCGGTCGCCACGGATCCCCGGGCGCCCTCCAGGCCCTACGGCTCTGCAGAGCTCAAGGTGACCGCCGCGACCCGCGCGGGGGCCGTTAAATTTGGGGTGCCCCGCGGGGGTGGGACTCTGGGGGTGCTCCCGAGGCCCGGGGGCACGGGTCCCCCAGATCCTAGCTGGAGGACCAGCTTCCGCCACAGCCGGCGGCGAGCGGGGGACCCAGCCCGGCCCGATGGTCCAAACAGCTCCGATCGGATTAGTTCTTGGGGGGCCCTGAGCCACGCGCTTTGCCGATGAAGTGTCCCTCGTTTTGTGGAGTTTCCCTCTCACCCCACCCCGAAAATCCTCGTGAGAAGCTGCTCTCGTATGCTCCACTTTCCTGCAGCTCATTAGCCGGAGGATCTCGACTTGGCCTTTCTCTGGATGGACTTCCTCTGTTGAATGGCAGGCTACGCAAACCGTCTTGGCTATTGGTGATACTTGCCTGATCTAAGACATACAACTTTGAGGTCCCTAACCTAGATTTTCAGAAGCGTCGGCTGCTTCTGCCTTATTATTACTGTTCTGCCCCCAGCCCCTCTCTCCCCCGCGATCCCTCCACGGAGGACAGACCTGTGAAAATTGACTCTCCTTTGGAGAAGGTGGGATTCTACCGCTCTAGGTTACGCTAGCAGCCATTGAGATAACTGAAGTGGTAAAAGTTGAGGCAGAAAGGCGATTGAATGCAAGTTCCGAATTAGTGGAAAAAATAATATAACTCACCTTTGCAGAAACTCCTGTTTCTAAAAGTGGATTTGTGTATACTTCGAAGTATTTAAAACACTTTTCCGTGTATCTTTGACTTAGGAAAAAAAGTCTATAGTAAAAAAAATGTCGTGTGTGTGTGTGTGTGTCTGTGTGTGCACGCACACAGACTTATTTGAAGATACAATCATACTTTTAGGTGCTCTTATTGAAACAATTACAGAACTGAGGTGAATTGTATAGTGTAATTTGCTGATGATGTAATACTAATTAGATTGGAAAAATTAAATATTTAGAATACAAAAAAAAAAGGCGGCATTTTACTTGAATGAGTTTTCTTTATTTTGGTTTTTGAGTCAGTTCCCTTGTGTAGCTCAGGCTAGCCTGAAGCATCTATCTGGTAGTTTTCCTGCCTCAGCCTTCAGAATTCTTGGATTTATAGACATGGACCACCATACCCAGCCTGAACACATTTGAGTAGTTAGAGATGTGGCTCAGTAAAGATGATATGTGGGGGGAAAGCCATGAGTTTCATTTTAAATATTTTAAGTATTACTTTAATATTTGAGTAGTTTAAAACTTTAAGTGGTAAAATGCTTTTTGTTGTGGTTTATGTTATCTTTTCCTCAACAAGAGCTACAAAGTAACAAAAATTATAACTAACTCTTTGAAGGCTTTACTGTTAAGAGCACAGATTTTTAAATGGGCCTGATTTGTGAGTCTCATTGTGATAGAAGCACATCACTTCCTGTCATTTTTTTTCTGTAGCTTGTTAGCCTTAAGAATTTTTGTTGTATAGGAGTTTCCAGAATGAGACTTCTAGTTAACTTCTAGATGTTCTAGGTATTCTCTGTCCATGGAGATAGAGTCAGGTCCTGATTACCTTTTATGTTTCTCTTGTAATTTGTTCTTTGTTATATGAGCATAGTCATATATCTTTACTTTTGTAACAATTAAATATAAGCTTTGCAAGTTATAGTAAGTTAAATATTAACATTAAAACTATCTTGAGTTATAGATTTGTTTTTTTTTATACACAAATTATCTTACTGTAGTGTTTCTCTTCCCTTTCTAGGAAACACCTGACATGTCTAGATTTCCTGTTGAAGATATCAGAAATTTCAGTATCATTGCACATGTGGATCATGGCAAAAGCACTTTAGCTGACAGACTCCTGGAACTAACAGGTATTGTCAGTTCACACCATTGGCATAATGTGTAATTGGGGTTTCCTTTTGCCGTACACTTTTAATATTTGGTTTTACTTTCATTGTGGTGTTTTCTTTTGTAAATCTTTGGAAATATCATTGAGGGTTTTTGTTTCTAGGGACAATTGAGAAGACAAAGAATAACAAGCAAGTTCTTGATAAATTGCAAGTGGAACGAGAAAGAGGAATCACTGTTAAGGCACAGACCGCATCTCTGTTTTACAGTTTTGGAGGAAAGCAGTATCTTTTAAATCTCATTGATACACCAGTAAGTTCATGCATGAACTGTTAAAGTTAGTCTTGTATTAATAGCATGAGTTCTTGATTTTTGAGCTATTTTTTAAAAACATATCTTTTTGTTTTCTTATTCTTGTGTTAATAGTAACTTGTTTAACAACTTATCAGAAGAAGAAATATAGGGGCTGGGAAGGTGGCTCAGTGATAGAGTGCTTGCTTTGCATGCATGAGGTCCTGGGTTCAATTCCTCAGCACTACATAAGCAGAAAAAGCCGGAAGTGGTGCTATGGTTCAAGAGATAGAGCACTAGCCTTGAGCTGACGAGCTGAAGGACAGCTCCCAGGTCTACATTTAGGCCTGACCAATGAAGAAGAAGAAGAGGAGGAGGAGGAGGTGGAGGAGGAAGAGGAGGAGGAAGAAGAAAGTAATATATAATATCTTCATTTCAAGTAGCGTCAGTAGATTTGTTCCAACATCCCTACATTTAAAAAAAATTAGAAATCACAGTGTATGTTTAAAAATACCAATCTTTCTGTTTTGTAGGGACATGTTGATTTTAGTTATGAGGTGTCCAGGTCACTTTCTGCTTGCCAGGGGGTTTTACTGGTGGTTGATGCAAATGAGGTAAGACTTTTTCACTTTAATTGATGTGACAATCTTATTTGGTTGTTTGGGAAAGTTTTCCTTAAAACTTGTGTTAGAAATAAAATCTTTGTATTTGAATAAAAGTATATTGTATTACTCAAAATCATGAGCTTTGATACTGATGAGGTGAAAATCTATTACACTAAAACATTCCATGGGGTTGAGACTTTTATTTAAACTTTTTTTAAAGCTGATTAGAGGAATTGTTCAAAAGATTGTTGTAGTTCTAGTTGAAATATGTTGTATTTTCAATGCACTGTATCAAAACCTGTTAACTGAAGTTTCTATAGCAGTTTAATAGCAAAGCTTGAAAATATTTAGTTTCCAAGTCATATTAGGTGATTTTAATGCAATAAATAAATGTACAAAGTGATAGGTTTCAGTGATATTGGTAACATTACCAAATCCTTTGTGGTTTTATACCACAGTCATCAAAACACACACAAGTTTGATAAAAGGTCTAAAACAGATTGGAATACTTTGTAAACATGTGTGGAAAGATAACAGTGAAATTCTGTCCTATGTAATATAAGCTCATTTAAAAAACCCACATGTTAGGCATATTATATATAATTATTATAAGAATTATGATACACTAAAGTAAGATTTTGATATATCTTAGTTTTTTACAGTGTTCATTTGAAACTCAAAAGAGGTGGGCTGGGAAGGTGGCTCAGTGGTAGAGTGCTTGCCTTGCATGCATGAGGCCCTGGGTTCAGTTCCACAGTACCACATAAGCAGAAAAAAGCTGGAAGTGGCGCTGTGGCTCAAGTGGTAGAGCACTCACCTTGAGCTGAAGAGCTGAGGGACAGTGCCCAGGCCCAGAGTTCGGTCCCCACAACCGACCAAAAAATACCAAAAAACCAAAAACTCAAAAGAGGTGTTCTGATTATTGTGTCAAGAAGTACTTGATTCTTATTCTCTACCTTGAAGGAGGCTTTGTAAACTGTATCATATGACTATTCTACAGTAGGTTCTTAAAGGTCCTAGTGTTGTCTTTGTGTCTCCAGTGCCTAACAGTTCCTGGCACAGTCTCCAGTTCCTAGCACAGTGCTTGACACAGAGAAGGACCTTCAGTAAATTCCTTCTGAAATAACAGGAATTATCACACTGAGTGATCCAGCTTTATGAAAGTACAAGTACCAGAGTTTACTTTATGGTTCTGCTTAGTGAGATTCTCTACATTAAACTTGGCAGACTGTCTGTTGGTTTATTTTGCTTGACTTGACGATTGCATTGCCATTGACAATATTTTAGTCTGGAGAGAAATAGAGGGAGGATATTCTTGATGAACTTTCTGACACTGAAATGAAATATTGAGATAATTACACAACTAAATGTTATTTTTGCTGAGCGTTAGAAGTTCTTGTCCATAATAGATTGTCTTCACTGTTTTGTGCTTGTGGCAAAATACCTTGTCATGGTGAGAGTACTTGGTGGGGCCAAAGAGAAGAGGGGAGAGGCAGGGTCCTACAGTCCCCTGCAAGGGCATACTTCCAGTGATCCAGGGACCTCCCCCATAGGTCCTGTCTCCTAACCATCAGAACAAAAGAGACTTTTAACACATAAGCTTTGGGGGTGGGGGGTGGTATTCAAATATATGACATTTTGTTTTTTATTTTCACAGTGATATAAAAATCTCAGGTTCTTATTCATTTTTTTATTCAGGCAGTGAAAGCAGTTAGGAAGGTTGCTAGAAAAGCAATACACTTTGAATAGACTGAAAGTGGGTTATTTCTAGGGTAAGAATGGCCAAAACCTTACTTTTGATGAAGCTATATGGAATTGTTTTGAATGATAAATTTTTCAATACAAGGCAAAGTGGTCAATCTCTATGTCATGTTTTGATTGTTCCAGGGTATCCAAGCCCAAACAGTAGCAAACTTCTTTCTTGCCTTCGAAGCACAGCTGTCAGTAATTCCAGTTATAAACAAGGTAATTGCATTGAGGCAATAATTCTGTTTCACTTTATAGAATTCTATCTAGTGTTTAAATGTGAGGTATACTGTTTCTTCTTCTATGAGGGATCTCAGGATATTTATTCATTATGTTGGTGGGATTGATCTCTTTGAGTTTCATGTGAAGTATTGCAAATCAAATTCCTACACCCTTATATGTGGTTAAAAAGATAGTTGCCCAGATTCAAAGTTTAAGTTCAAGATTTTGTGCTCGCTAGCCATGGTGTTTGAGGCAATCTGCAGCACTTTGTGCCCTGGTTGAAATAAGAATACTTAGAGCCTCCTGTTTACACTTCCTGAAGTGGCTAGAATGACAAGTATTTGAGCACCACCACGCCCAGCTTTTGTTCAGATGGGGTCTTGAAACCTTTTGCCTTGCCTGGCCTGGATTTATGATTTTCTTGATCACAGTCTCCTAAGTACTGGGATTATAGGCTTGAGCCACTACATTCTGCTTAATTGTGTGTGTGTGTGTGTGTGTGTGTGTGTGTGTGTGTGTGTGTGTGTGTGTGTGTGTGTGTGTGTGTGTGTGTGTGTGTGTGTGTGTGTGTGTGTGTGTGTGTGTGTGTGTGTGTGTGTGTGTGTGTGTGTGTGATTATAGGCATGAGCCACTACATTCTGCTTAAGTGTGTGTGTGTGTGTGTGTGTGTGTGTGTGTACGTACATGTGCACCAGTTTGTGCACCAGTCCTGGGCTTAAACTCAGGGTGTAGGATGCTGTCCCTGAGCTTTTTTGCTCAAAGGTAGTACTCTACCACGTTAGCCATAAGAAAGAGTCTCACAGCCTTTTCTGCCTAGGCTGGTTTCAAACCACAATCCTGAAATCTCAGCCTTCTGAGTAGCTAGGATTATAGGCATAAGCCACCAGTGCCCAGTTCTTCTTAACTTTTAAAATCAATTCACAGAGTACTGCTTATGTTATTATATTCTTGACCCTGCTTACATTGTTTTGCCTGCTTTGCTTCTTGATTTCCAGTTTTTAGTTCTTGTTAAAACTGTTTTGATCATATGTAATTTTAATTCTTTTGAAAAAACTCATAGGAGCCAGGAAGGTTTAGTCAGAGAAGCTTGTAACTATCACCAAATATTGCTAGTATGTAATGCATTTTATTTTTATTATCCTGGATTTTTTTTTAAGATAGATCTGAAGAATGCTGATCCTGAAAGGGTTGAAAAGCAGATTGAAAAAATGTTTGATATTCCATCTAAGGAATGTATTAAGGTAAAATCCTTTTTTGGAAGATATTGATTATACTTTAAAAGAGCTGTTTTAAAAGCTAGCTATAATAATTATAGGAAACAGTCTATTTGTATTTTATTTAAAAATCGATATGATTTTAAATTTAATTTTTTTTATTTAAGTGTCATATGATGGCTTGCCACAGACTGCTGTGTTGCCTGGTAGTGTATTGTATCATTTCAGCAATGTGTCATTTTTTTTTTTTCTCTAAGTCTTACTTGTTTTTTAAAAGCAAGTTTCAGGTACCCAATTGTTTTTATCGAAACACAATAAATTATTACATACAACCTTAACCTTTTTGAAAAAAATGAGAGTGAACTTGGGAAGTAAGGGTGTTGAAAGGCTTGACATCATCTTTAATTTTTGAGATTTTGGTGGAATATCATTTACCAAATGAGCAAAGTGAAGCTCAAGAAAATAAGTATTGCTCAGTGATATCCATTCCACGAGTCTGTAGCACGGACTGCTGCTCAGATTTGTGAAACACCTTATAAATTGCTCTCTTAATTCCATATGAAAATGCTCTTTTATGCAATCTTAGAAATGTAGATGCACTTAACTAAAATGCAAAGAGGTATTCATCTTTTTACCCTTGTAGCTGCTTATGTTTTTCTCTGTATTCAAGCAAATGTTAGATTTCCAACTTCTGGTCATAAATAATTGTGTTCTTGAATTTAAATTCTTGTACTTTTTATATGTATATTTTCAGATTTCTGCTAAACTTGGAACAAATGTTGAAAGTGTTCTTCAGGCAGTTATTGAAAGGATACCTCCGTAAGCATTTTACTATTTTTATATTACTCATTTACATATAGTTCAAGATCATCAATTTGACCTCTCATTGTTACTTAGTGTGTATGATAAATACTCTTGCAGTAAGTAAGAATAAATTTTTGCTTTTAACAGCATGGATGAGGCAAATACAATAAAATTAACAAGGCAAGAATAGGAATCTCTTCTTGATGAATAATAAAGAGACTTAAATATGTTGGTAGTTCTTCACCTTATATTGAAGCATAATGAAATATATATATATATATATGTGTGTGTATATATATATATATATATATATATATATATATATATATATATATATAAAAGTAACTAAAACATGAGATTAACCACCATACCCTATACCATTAATCATAGCTACTTGGGAGGCAGAAGTAGTAGGATCATGGTTTGAATGTAGTTTATGATTTAGTGGCACCTTATCTCAAAGGCAAGCAGTGCCATAGTGGTACACACTTGTAATCCCAGCTACAATTCAGCTATAGTTGATGCTCGTTGTCCGAGGTCAGTCTGGTAGAATTGTGAGAATTGATCAGAAAAGTCCCAAGCTAAAAGGGGTGGGCGTGTAGCTCAAGTGGCAAAGTAGCACTGAGGGGTTTTTTTTTTGGGGTATGGTCATGGGTGTGAACTCTGGGCTGGGCGCTGTCCCTCAGCTCTTCAGCTCAAGGCTAGTGCTCTACCACTTGAGCCAGAGCGCTACTTCCGTCTTTTTTCTGCTTATGTGGTGCTGAGGAATCGAACCCAGGGCCTCATGCATGCGAGGCAAGCACTCTACCACTGAGCCAACTTCCCAGCTCATATTAGGTTCTTATTTGGGTTTACATAATAATGAATAAATAAATAATAAATGTTAAACCAAAGTAGTTGAAAACAGGAATTTTATAGATGAAGATTGCAATTCAGTATGTGTATATATATTTTTAACTTGTATCTAATAGGCCTAAAGTGCATCGCAACAATCCACTGAGAGCATTGGTATTTGATTCAACCTTTGACCAGTATAGAGGTGTGATAGCTAATGTGGCGTTATTTGATGGCATGGTTTCCAAAGGAGATAAAATTGTATCTGCACATACTCTAAAGACATATGAAGTTAATGAAGTAGGAATTTTGGTTCCAAATGAGCAGTCAACTCATAAATTGTAAGTAATCTTTCAGTAATTAAAATATGTCTATATGTATTTCTATTTCTACTGCTTTCTATAAGAATCCCAGTTTGGTAACAGGAAAATAAAACCTGATCAATGTAGCTATACAGCAAATATTCTATCACAAATATTCTCATGCATGAAGGGAAATAAGAAATCTGAGGTGAGAGATTTTTATTCTTCTTGACTAGCTGTAACTACCTTAATGATCAGGGTGTAGTGGGGCCTTGATGAAAGGATGAGTTAGTCTCTTCTCCTCATATGTATGTGCAGTGTTTTAAGAGGTGCTTGTTTTTTTTTGACATTTCATTACAACTAAATTTTCCACTATAAAAGTCGTATAGAAAAAAGCTGACAATTCTTTTTTTGTATAGTGTGCAATTCATGGTAGAACTTTGTTTGACTAATTCATGGGATTAACAAAACAATGTACATTAGAGAAAAACAGATCTGAGTTTGCTTATACAACACTCACTAAACCCTTCCCATGTTAGATACTGATGGGACATGACCTTGTACAAATAATAGGAAACTGCAAAGGTCCTGTTTGCTCATCTATAAAAGTTAAAGTTTTGAATCAAATGGCTTTGCAAATCACATTTTAGGGTTTAATGTTGTACGTCTAAAAAGCAGTATGTTACTCAATTTTTTATTTTATTTTTTTTTGTGATCAGTCATGGTGTTTGAATTCTGGGCTTGGGCACTGTCCCTCACTTCTTCAGCTCAAGGCTAGCACTCTACAACTTCAGCCACAGCACCACTTCCAGTTTTCTGGATGTTTTATTGGAATCTCATGGACTTTCCTGAGCCGGCTGGCTTTGAACCACAGTCCTCAGATCTCAGCCTCCTGAGTAGCTAGTATTACAAGTGTAGTCCACTGGTGTGCAGTCTTAAGTTTATTGAAATATTTCTACAGTCTGCTTATATTCTGCCATATATATTATGCATTATCTTTATTTAAAATTCTTACACCTCTTCCTACATATAATTTACTTTGTTATTATGTTATTAAAGCTAATTTAATGATCTAAGATGGACTAGGTCCCATATTAATGTGTTTGATGGGACAGATCACAATTGAAATACAGTACAAAGAAATCTTCCATTTTGAACAGGGTACTGGTGGCTCATGCCTATAATCCCAGCTATTCAGGAGGCAGAGATCTGAGGATTAATGTTTGGAAGCCAGCCTGGGCAGGAAACTGTGTAAGACTCTTTGCCAATGAACTATTCAGATAAAGTTGGGAGTGGCACTGTGGTGCAAATGGTAGAGTGCTAGTCTTGAGCAAAAGAACCTCGGGGATTCTAACCAGACCTTGGGTTCAAGCCCCAGGACTGGTAAAGAAAATAAAAATTAAAAAAAAATTGACACTTGGAATCATGGAATTTGATCTTTTTCTATGAATATTAAATAAGTATCAGGTTTGTTTTTTTAATGATTGAGTAAAAATGTACTTTTCTTGTTAAGAACATATATAACTGGTTAATGAGACATCAAAAGCTGTGCCTTTTGAATTGTAAAAGAGAGGTAAGATCATGGAGGCTTCAGAAGCTTGAGCAGAGATTGTAGGTACTGGACACGCTATAAAGAGTTCTTGTTGTTGTTGAAGGGCTTTTAGGGATTGATATATATGTAGCACTGTCATTTGATCAGATTTTGTTTGGAAAGGATGTTATAATTTTCAGGGACAACAGAACTAATTGTGAGTATGTACTTAAACATAAAAGCAGTAAATATTTGCCTGTAATAATTTTATTTAGATATGCAGGACAGGTGGGCTATCTGATTGCTGGGATGAAAACTGTCACTGAAGCACAAATAGGAGATACATTGTATTTACATAAGCATCCAGTGGAGCCCTTGCCTGGGTTTAAATCCGCGAAACCAATGGTATTTGCAGGTGAGGAGCTCACAAAATCAAAGTTTGAGGGCTAAAATATTTTAAAACAAAGTATGTCTGAAAGAAAAATAAACTTATTAGAAGATATACATTCTGGTAATTGCTAATGGCAGGACACTGTTTCATAGTGTGTATGTGTATGTGTGTGTGTGTATGTGTGTTTGCTTTATTTCTATTTATATAGCAGTTTATATCCGATTTATATCTAGAAGTGGTACACACCTGTAATCTGAATACTTGTGAGGCTTAAGCAAGATGATTGTGAATTTGAAACCAGCCTGGCTTACATAGCAAGACTCTGTCTCAAAAATGAAAGAATATATAAAAAGTATATATAAACACAAATGGATGTGTAAAAAATACCCATCTCTGATTGCATGTATATGATGAAATTTTATGTGAGAAATCATTTAGGATGCCTGAAATAAGAAGTTGATGCATACAAGAGCTTAGATATAGGAATTTCCTTCTTATATCCCTAGGGAGTTCATTATTATGTTTGAACACATTTTTCTAGTTATAGTGTTTTTATTACATGTATCCAGCCGACATTGTTGTCCTCCGCCTAGCCAGGCTTTGCTGAATTTCGTATGGTACTAGTGTTGAATTGGAAGAATAGTTTAGCTTCAAGAATGTGTAACTTCAGAACCTTTCATTACATGTGCTATTAGGGACATATGGGAAAAAAAAATCTGACGGGAGGTCACCAGGTTGCTCTGTACCCTGGGCACCCAGATTTTTTCCCTGAAGTTCCTATCATTGTGGATATGCATCATGTTTAGTTAAGCCAGTCATATGACTTTTAGAGCACTTGTGTGGTGTCACCTTCACAGGTATGAGATGAGAGAGATTCTGAGAAATCTGTATCCTCAAAAGTTTTTTTTTTTTCACTAAATAGTTAAAAACAAAATTTATCTTTGATTTTAATAGAAAATCTGTCCTAGAAAATAGGAGTTCAGTATAGTTCCTATTTTGCTTATGTATCCTTAACCTATTTATAGTTTTATTTGTAGCTGTGGAATATATATGCTTGTTTCTTAAACACAATTACCTAATTTTGAATAGGCCTAATTCCCAGTTTCCCATTGTTACTGTTTTTCTTCTCTCTACATTTCTACAACACGATTAACGTTGTTTGGAGTATGAACAAGCTTTAATACAAGTGTATTAAAGCTAATGATATGCAAGGTACTTTGCAACAAATTTCTCTTAGTATTTATAATGTTTGGCCAGTCAAAACTAGGAAGATAATATTGATTTTTGTACTTTGCAGCCTTACACATTAGGCTTGGTTTGTAAGGCAGTGGATTGTGTTGTAGTAATAATTTTTGTGTCCCCAGGAATGTATCCTATAGATCAGTCTGAATATAATAACCTGAAGAGTGCTATAGAAAAACTGACTTTAAATGACTCCAGTGTGACAGTTCATCGGGATAGTAGCCTTGCCCTGGGTGCTGGCTGGAGGTAAGATTTGTTCACATAGTAGAGTCATGTTTTTATAGGAAAATAAAATGTAAAAGCTTTTGAAATTCCTGAGGATCCCTTGGTGTGAGAAAATGACCAAAATACTTTGTATTTCACAGTACAGATTCATGTTTTGTAAGTTTTACAGTTAATTTAAAATAGATTGTCAGTAGAAGACTTGATTCTTATTTAATACAATTATACAAGCACTTATTTGTGATATGAGTTGCTTGAATGGATAACTGTTTTGATACCACTCCTCTCCAACATCGTATCAATAGATTCATTTAAAAAAAAATAGAGCCTATGCTAGGACATAAATATTTTAGAGTCTGTCTTTTTTTTCTCCCACAGGTTGGGATTTCTTGGACTATTACATATGGACGTTTTCAATCAGCGACTAGAACAAGAATATAATGCTTCTGTTATTTTGACAACCCCCACTGTTCCATATAAAGCTGTTCTTGCATCAGCAAAGTTGATAAAGGTTGTGAAATATTTAATACCACTTTGTATGAGCACAAATAGGAAAACTTCACAAATAAATGTGGACTTTAATGCAGAATGCAAGATAAATTTTTATTAATTTATTTTTAGTTTAATAGCTGATGTCCTATTAGAATATATTCTTATTTATAAGTAATAAAGATTAACTTCTTTTTAATAACAAAGTACCTTTCTGAAAACTATATTATTTTTCTTAAAGAGGCCTCCACATTATAAAAACTAGTCTGGGGGCTGGGAAGGTGGCTCAGTGGTAGAGCGCTTGCCTTGCATGCCTGAGGTTCAGGGCTCGATTCCCCAGCACCACATAAGCAAAAAGAAAAAAGCTGGAAGTGGCGCTATGGCTCAAGTGTTACAGTGCTAGCCTTGAGCTGAAGAGCTGAGGGACAGCGCCCAGGCCCAGAGTTCAGGCCCCACAACCGGACCCAAAAAAAAAACAAAACTAGTCTGTTTCTGATAGTAGAGTTAGTAATCAAAGTACTGTTCAAAATTCAACAAAAATATGAAAGCTATAACTTCCATCATAAATAACAAAATGTGAAGTATTTATTGCAATTGTTTTAGAAAAATTTAAATTTCAGGTGAATGAGGTAGACAATATTCCATGTGAATTGCAATTTATTAACCACTAATTTTGGCATATATATTTTAAAAATTAGTTTATTAATTAGCTAAATGCACTATAAAGGTCACATTTAAATGTAGTCTTAGGCTAGGAGTATGGCTTAGTGGTAGAGTGCTTGCCTAGCATGCATGAAGCCCTGGGTTCCATTCCTCAGTACCACATAAACAGAAAAAGCTGGAGGTGGTGCTGTAGTCGAGTGGTAGAGTGCTAGCCTTGAGCAAAAGAAGCTCAGGGACAGTGCGCAAGCCCTGAGTTCAAGCCCAGGACTAGCAAAAAAAAAGAAGGTAATTTAAAAATAATACAATCTTAAAAATAATAGTCTTAAAAATAATACAATCCTTTGTCATAATTTTCTAAATTTTATAATTTGAATTTAAATGTGAATGAAGTACTTATTTATAATCAATATTAGTAATGTGAATGTTTATAGTTAGAAGATTTTCTTTTAAAAGTATGGTAGAATAATACAACCTTTAGGAAATTGTGTTTTAATTAATTTCGATAAAGCAGTAACAAAATAAGCTGTATAAAAAAGTATGAGTTAAAAGCAAGCTATTTTATTGACATTTCTTTTAATGTTTTTTAATTCTTAGGAATACAGAGAAAAAGAAATCACAATCATCAACCCTGCACAGTTTCCTGATAAGTCGAAAGTAACAGAATATTTGGAGCCAGTTGTTTTAGGCACTATTATAACACCAGATGAATACTCTGGAAAAATAATTGGCCTTTGCCAGGTAGAAATGTAATTCAGTCAATACAAAATGTGTTTGAGTCTTCCAAAACCATGGTATCAAGCTCAGGTTTTCAAAGATATCCCTCTGCTGAGCAGATTAAATTGAATAATTCAGTAAGAGATTTCATGTGTCTAACTATATAGATACATAGGTAGATTGATCTGCATCCACACATTTATATGTATAGTATAGCTATTTTTAAACTATTTTGACTTTAAGAAAAATATAATCAGTAGTTTTGATAATCATATTAAATTACTAAATTAATACTATAGCCAGAAGAAATTTCATAGTTATCCTGAAAGAGCTAAAAGTATAATATCTTTTATTATTTTTGAGTTGAAATTGAGTGCAGTTTAAAAAATAATTTTAAAATGTGAGACCTTACAAATAGAAGGTATTTCTCTCTTGTTTTATAGTTCTTGCTAGTATCTCAAATAGTAGCAGGAGACTTGAAGTTTAGTTTTGCTAGCAAACTAGATTTTAAGTTCATTTACTTGATTTCTCTAGATTTAACTTCTTTATTTTTAAAAATGTAATTAGAACTTTATAGTTACATCTGATTTATTGCTAAATGAAGTAATGTAAAACTTTAAAGATAAAACTATTAGATAAAGACAGGATTTAAAAGCATAATACAATTGAGACAAAATGGTTCTTGCTGTGTTAAACACACTGCTAATTATGCTTTCACAAGACCTTTAAGTGTTTTTTCATTTGTTCATCATCCTGTCATTTATTGATATGATTTACAGCTTGATAGATGATATCTGTTGTACCAGTTTAAAGCAGAATTTGAGTTGGTTGTCATTAATCACATTTTTTCTTTCTTTAGGCTCGAAGAGCAGTTCAGAAAAATATGACGTTTATTGATCAAAATAGAATTATGCTTAAATATCTCTTCCCTTTGAATGAAATTGTGGTAGACTTTTATGACTCCTTGAAATCTCTGTCTTCTGGCTATGCTAGGTAAAAAAGCAGGATATTAAAATCCTGGACATTTTTTTAATATTAATAAGAATATGGTAATATTCTGCTTGTTCAGTAATATCAACATAACCATAAAATTAGTATCACTGTCAGTTAAGACTTGGATCAATCGTACAGATGTTGAGCATACTTGAAACTTATTAAGTAGGAAAAAAAGGACTTCGTTAATCAGGAAAGGATCACTTTTCTTTTAATGAAAAAGTTAGCTGGGTACCTTCTTCATTAAGAGTTGTACTCTTTGTCTGTTTTGAAAAACAGATACACATACAGTCTATAAAAATTGCACCTGATGGGGCTGGGAAGGTGGCTCAGTGGTAGAGTGCTTGCCTTGCATGCATGAGGCCTTGGGTTTGATTCTTCAGCACCACATAAGCAAAAAGAAAAAAGCCAGAAGTGGTGCTGTGGCTCAAGTGGTAGAGCACTAGCCTTGAGCTGAAGAGCTGAGGGACAGCGCCCAAGCCCAGAGTTCAGGCCCCATGACTGGACCCTCCCCCCCCAAAAAAAATTGCACCTGCATTAATGAACACTATATTAATGAACTTGCTCTTCTTGGAAGTATAGTCCATATCATAAAAATCCATTGTGTATCCATGAGGAATACATGGAGCCAAACTAGTAAAAAAGTAAAAGAAGAGTTAATTCTAAATCATAAGGAACTCATGTATAGCATTTGACAATTTGACAGTCTTTTTAAAAAAGTATTCCCCAAATCTTACATTAGAGGGTGTGTTCCAGTAACTTGGAAGATTTTCTTTTAATTTTTTTTTTTTTTTTTTTTAATCAGTCGTGGGGCTTCAACTCTGGGCCTGGTGCTGTCCCTGTGCTCTTCAGCTCAAGGCGAACACTCTACTACCTGGCCTCATTGCCACTTCAGGTTTTTTAGTGGTTTATTGGAGAGAAGAGTCTCACGGACTTTCCTGCCTGGACTGGCTTTGAACCTTGATCCCCAGATCTTAGAATCATAAGTAGCTAAGATTATAGGCATGAGCCACCAGTGCCTGGCTTCTTTTAATTTTTTTAAAATTATAATCTAAGTAATTGTCAAAGAAGTTGTCATTCATCAAAGTAATATATGGATATAATTCTCTCCCATCCAACTTGGAAGTTTTAAGTGAAAAGAGCATCTCGGTGGAGAGTCTGCATATGTACAGTATCTTAGGAAATTTTTATTTTTGTTTATACTGAGAACTTGTTTTTTCTATTTGATCATCTAGTATTTTTTCTTCTGTGTCTTATTTCAGACAAGACTGAACAAATAAGTGGCAATGGAATTTAAAGTGAAATGAAGTGGCATGTCTGAAGTAACAGTTAAAAGTGTGGTTAATAGGCTTTGTTTGTACACATTTTTAGCAAAATCTTGTCAAACTGTAATTTTCTTCTAGGCATGTTTTTCTAAATTGTGCTCAGAAAATCTTTGTGGCTTGAAGAAGTAAATACATTTGAAATTAAATGAAAGAACACAGTTTATATTGAAATATAGAAAAATAAAATATTCCTGCATACCAAATTACAGTAATACTTATAAACAAGATGGATATTTTTCAGTGAAGTAATTCTACACTTTGTTTTAGTCTATGCCCTTGTAGATAAGGCCACATAACCACCCACAGATTGAGATCAGAAAAATTACTTTTCTACTGTGCCAAGATCTAATATAAATCAATTGAAGATGTAATGCCAACCATATAGGTATTTGTATTTAGTCCCCAACCTCCAAACTTAGTATACTGTGGATTCCCAAATGTATTTGCTGCATTTTAAAGAAATATTAGAATACATATGTTTGGTTTGTTGTTTTGTCTTGTCTTCAGCAGGTCTTGAACTCTCCTTGCTTGTTTGCTGGCACTCTGTCACTTGAACTATACCTGGCATTTTGCTACTTAATTGGAGATAGGTGTCTTGAAGCCTCTTTTTGCCTAGGCTAACTTCGAACTATGACCCTCTAAGTCTCAGCCTTCTGAGCATGTGGGATTATAGGTGTGAGCCACCAGTGCCAGGCTAGAATACCTGTGTTTTGATTAAAGGTTAAGTTTCCATTACTTACTTTGAAACACTGTGTAACTAATTCCTTTGAAAACAAGTTAAATTATAAAATTTTGTGACTTATAACATACACATTTTGAAACTATAAACATCAAAATTAGGGGTTATATCTATGTAGTATATCTGTATTCTAAATAGTATTAACATAGTAAAGTTGTAAGTTGTTTGCTAGGTGAAAATTTAGAAAGTGTACCTATTTGCAAGTGTTTAGCAGTGTGTACATAAAGAACAGGGATATGTATATACAAGAAGAGTACATATATTGTTTTCTGTCCATGATTTGAAGGAATTATAGGCATAGTGAAATTTTATTTATTACTAGAATTCAGTTTATAACTTGAGCACTTACATATTTCTATTTTGATTATTTTGTAAGGTTTGCATATATTGTTAGTAGTTAGAACTAAGTGCTTATATGTGCTAGGCTTGGCTCTGCTCTCAGTACTTCGTATGTATTACATACTGTTCCAAGGACATTGCATATATTCATACATTTCATCATCACACAGCCCTAAAAATTTAAACCAAAGAGATAATGTAGGAAAAGCAAGTTTTATTTGTTAATGGCTGTTTGCCAGTACCTTTAAAGTTAAGTTGTCATTCATAATAGAAAACCAAAACAGTAACCTAATGGAAGAATCTTTGAGAATAACTTAATATGATGTAGTTGCCAGAGCCCACTTAACTGCTAGGGCTGAGAGAAGGGGTTGATTTCACTTGCTTTCAGTGATGCATTTTCCTAGTGTGGTTGAACCACCTTCTTTTCCCTTCCTCTGGGGACTTTTCCTTTCCCTTTTCCTATTTTTATCCCTTATTTCCTAAAGTTGAGGAATTTTGCCTCTTACTGTGGCTATTTAGATCCATTCACATACAACTGAATATGGAATATATTGGTGGGTAGTTAAATATTTCAGGTCAGGGAGTAAAGGTGGCAGAAAATTATATTTTCTAAAAAAAAGATGTGTAATCTCTTAGGAAGTATAATGGCTATCATTTCATCTTCTTTTCTCCTTGCTAGTTTTGATTATGAAGATGCAGGCTACCAGACTGCAGAACTTGTAAAGATGGATATCCTACTAAATGGAAATATTGTAGAGGAGCTAACAACTGTTGTACACAAGTAAGTTGAATAGAAATTAATCATGAAATGGGAAAAATAATTACTTTCATGTCTTTCTGAGTTATTTCAGAATTAATTACTTATTTCAGAACTTAGTTATTTTGGAACTGCTTTTAAAAGGGCAAGAGGTATTAGAATCTAAGGGGAGGATAAAGTAGAAGGTGAAGTGAAGGCTAAAATAGAAAAGCACATTATATATTCATGAAAAAGCATAATGAAACCCCCTAAAAACTCCTTAGACAGTAGGAAGAGGAGAAAGGGGGATTAAAAAAGAATAATGTAGAAGAGGTGACTTTGATCTATCTATCTATCTACATATTATATAAATATTGTAAACCACTTTGTACAATTGATTTATGCTAACGAAAAAAGAAGAAAACCTCTAAGTTAATTTAAATAGGCTTCACTCCACCAGTTTTTCCTTCTGTTGTTTTCAACAGTTCAACTACTGAAAATATAGAGTATAATTACAATAACTAAAAAACGTCTTAAGGGAAGAAATGCTTCTCTTACCATGTAAAAAGTACAAGAAAATATTTTTTAAACATTACAATGATGGTTCTAGGATTAAGAACAAAATTAATTTTCATATTATAAACATTTTAATAAACATTTGAAAAGTCAGATATGCATGCACAAACTGCCAGATTGCTTAAAATAAGTTATAATGCACTCTTATAATTACTGTATTTTGTCATTTAAATTATTGTGAAACTACTTTGTGACAAAAATATCTATTAAGAAAGTAGGATATATACATTCTTACCTGACAAAAAACATACACAGAAAAACTAGAAGGATATATGTTTAAAATATCAAAATATTAATAGGGGTTTTCTGTGAAAGGCAGGCATCGAGAATATTAGATTGGTGATATGGATCAAGGGTAGATCACTTGCCTGTGAAAAGGCCCTGGGAATGATCCCCAGAACTGCAAATAATTAAAATGTCAATTTTGCGGGGCGCTGGTGGCTCACGCCTGTAATCCTAGCTACTCCGGAGGCTGAGATCTGAGGATCTCGGTTCAAAGCCAGCCCGGGCAGGAGAGACCGTGAGACTCCTATCTCCAGTAAAACCACCAGAAAACCAGAAGTGGCGCTGTAGCTCAAGTGGTAGAGCACTCGCCTTGAACTGAAGAGCTGAGGGACAGCGCCCAGGCCCAGAGTTCAAGCCCCACAACCGACAAAAAAAAAAATGTCAATTTTCTCCTTCTAGTATATTTATAATAATGTATGTGGTAATATATTTTTCAAAATCAGAAAAATTTGACTTAGAAATTAATATTTATGATAAAGTTTCCTTTGTGCTCCTTAAAATATCAATTTTACGTTGATTGTACATGTGTTTTCTTTTTACTTCTTTCAGAGATAAAGCATACTCTGTTGGCAAAACTATATGTGAACGCCTAAAGGATTCTCTTCCTAGGCAGCTGTTTGAAATAGCGATTCAAGCTGCTATAGGAAGTAAAGTCATTGCAAGAGAAACGTGAGTTGATAATCATTTTTGATCCCAGTCTTTCTTAGAAATAGTATAGCTAGAAAACTAAAAAATATTGAAAATTTTAACTTCATTAACTTAGGGTTTATTTATATAAACCTACTGTTTATTTATAGAAACAGTAAGATGGTGCTGGTTTATTAGTTCTAGTGGTTTAAATGATAATTACTTTGAATTATATATACTACAGATCATCAAGTGATGTACCTGGACTTAAACATTTTCCACTCATTTTATAGAGTGACTATGAGTTTTCCAAGATAAGTAGTTGTTTGTTTTTAAAGATTTTTATCTACATAGTTTAGAATCTATTCAGAAAAATTATAAATAGAAACTGAATCTAAAGGACATTTTTTAACCTTAGGCATTTAGTATCACTTTACTAGAGAGGCTATAAATCAGAGAACTACAAGAATTTTGTTTTCTAAAATTCTAGATTAAGGTACTCATACTGGTTTATAGTAGACATAGAGAGCAAAGTTAATTTCAGTGGGAAACTGGTCATTTCCATGAAATGTAATGTATGATAGAGGACACAGAGGATGCTGCTCTTCTTGAAACAGTAAAGTACTTCCTCAGTTATGAAAAGTTGGTTGCTACTAAATTCTAACATGCCAAATTTAACTTATCAGTAGTGCTGAACATTTTCATTTTTATATAGATTTTATAACATTTGTGGTAGTTTTGTTCATCTCAGAAGAGGCAAGGTGGAGTTGATACCTAGTGAACATCCTAGAAAGTGCAAATTAAAACAAGGATACCGAGTTGACATTCTAACATAATTATATTACAGATACTTTAAAAGGAAACAAATTATTTTATACCTTAAAAAATAACTAAAATAGGGAGCTGCTTTTCAAAACTGTAGTGATCTGCAAATCTCTCATAAAAATGTAGTGTAACTGATAGATGTATTAAAATCAGTTTTGTCTTGAAATAAGTTTTATAAAAGCCTAAATCTTATAAATATTATCTTACTAGCTGTTTGTAGTAAGATAATAACCATTTTAAATTTTCTAGACATATTAGCAGTATTTCTAGGTTAAGCCAGAAGTAACCTGTTATTTCTTTTATAATGGTTATAATGTTCAAGTTTGACCTAATTAAGCCTGACTGATATATAACCTTTTTAAAGGAAATCCAAAACACTACAACACTGAGATCCCACCTTACTACAGTTAGAATCAGCAATCAAGAATAAAAACAAAAAATGTTGGCAAGGATGGGGGCCCTATTTTCATTGTTGGTAGGAAAGTAAACTTAGGGTAACCACTATGGAAAGCACTATAGAGCTTCCTCAGAAAACTAAAAGCAGACTGCCTGTGATCTGTCAATACCATCTTTGGGCATCTATCCAAAAGATTGCAAGTCAGTATACAATAAAAACACCTACATACTCATGTTCATTGCTGCACTATTCACTATAGTCATTAGGGAAACAGCTATATAACCGACAAGTATGTGTGTGTAATATATTCAGTGAAGTCAGGCACATCTCATTTGTGGATATCTAAAACATAAACATTTATGCTATATATAGTTCCAAATGCATATATACACTATCAAACCTAAAGCATGGTATACAGGGCGGATTTTCTTGGTGTGACCCTTTGGGACGATTAACAGTTTAATAAAATGAATACCAGAAAGTTGAAATATGTCTTGTTAGAGGAGGCTAGAGTTTAAAGGGAAGGCAGCAGATGGAGAGAGGAATGATGGGCATACATGAAAATGGAACTAGGAAACTTGAGGATGAGCAGGGCTAGGATAGATTGGGAACAGAATGGTGATCAAGGGTGCATTGCACACTGACATGTTCAAATGCAATCCTTTTGTACAACTACTAAAAAAATAATCTTAATGAAATGAATGCTGGTAATAATGTTTGAGTTTTTTTGCTGTTTTGCTAAAAGCATTTGTGGTACATAATTATTTGCAACATTACATTAGTAATATTAAATGTATTAGTGAAAGAAAACTTGTTTGGGGAAAGAACTTTTAAATACTCCAAAGAAATATGTACTTAAACATTTCCTCTTTTACAGTGTGAAAGCCTATAGAAAAAACGTTTTGGCAAAATGTGTACGTATATTGCTATTTATTTTATGTTGCTTTATGTCTGTGATTTTTATCTAAATGCTATATGAGTTTCTGGCACAGAATCAATAGTGATTGGTAACTAAGTTTCCATGGGGATCTATCTAAAATATAAAGATTTACAGGAGGATAAGATCTAGCGGATTCTGGTTTGAAGCCAGTTCACAGAGACAAGTCCTTAAGACTTCATCTCAAATTAACTAGCAAAGGCTAGACTGTACATGTAAACAAAGAATACAGATTTCAAGTGATTATCAGCCACGAGCAAGTAATCAGAGGGAGTCCAGTGCCCGAGTTCAACCCTAGTAGAAGCAAGAAAGCAAGCATTAATGAAAAACTAAATAAAGCCCTTCCTATATTTTGAGAAGGTGGTGTAACTAAGATCTGATAGCAAGGCAATGCAAGAAGTAATTTTCCAGGTGTCTACCACATAAATAGTAAGGTGATTATGTTTGTAATCTTGCCTTACGTAAATATATGATTATTTTTCTATGAGGTGAATTGGACTTCTAATTTTTCAAAATACTTTTCAGTATGGTGGCGATATTACCCGAAAAATGAAACTTTTGAAGAGACAAGCAGAAGGAAAAAAGAAGCTGAGGAAAATTGGTAACATTGAAGTTCCAAAAGATGCCTTTATCAAAGTTTTGAAAACACAACCTAATAAATAATTCATAGAACCAACCAAAGAAGTTTTGTCAATTATAATTGATGTTATCTTTTTTTAATAACTCATAATATGTTGGGAACAGAATGAAAAACGTTAAAATACGTATATTACCTTAAGGGTTTCCTATTAAATAGTCTAGTAGATTTTCTTTGAAAAGAAATAGTGGATAAGGATTCTAAAGCTATATTGCCTTGTCTCATATTTCAGTTCCATTACTGACTAGTAGTAATCACGATCAAATTACCTCACTTTATCTGTACCATATTTAGTAAAATTGACCTCCTCATACTTCATAGTACCTTTCTACTTTGATATGATGAAAAGATAATAGATTTTAATTATTTAGAGGAATGCATGCTATACAATGAATTTTAACCTTTTTTATGTATATTTTTTTACTTCTACTTAGAAGAGTTGCCCAATTGAGGTTCCATCTGATTTAAGTAAATGGATTCTCTAAGTCCACAAGTGTCAAATTTTATCTAGACCAATTTACCTCATATTTATCCATCATTTATTAGATGAGTAAACAACATAGTGCTTAAATATAGGTTTTAGCTTTTGAAGTTAGTGTATTTTATCAAGTGTTAGTTAGATGGTTTACAATATACATATAAGTTAAATTAGTAAGTTAAATTAGGGAAAGGAACTGTCTTATTTCTGATATTCAAAATACAGGTTTTTGGTCAGAAGCTATTATTAACTACCTACATTTCAGACCTCATTTCACACAACCAGTAAGTGGCTGATTCAAATCTCTTAGCAAGCTCCCACATTAATTCAATGAATATTAACTATAATAAAATAATTTAGCCAATGAGTTTTCTTCTAGCTTGAGTGAAGAGTTTGAATTTTACTATAAGTTGCTTATATTAAGACGTAATTATGAATAGTGAGGCTTGGAGGTTTTTTGTCCTAATTATATAAACTTCTCCCTTCTAGCTGTCACAAAAGAGAAATATGAAACTCATGACAATAGTTTTGAAAATCTAGCTGGCTTCTAAACGTGTTCTGTTCATCATTGTCAAGGAAGTCACGAGCTGCTATTTGGCACGATATACACTATGGTTCTCCTAGGTTTTTTTTTTAATTTCAGCAAATTTTATTCTTTATGATTCTAGGAAATATTGCCTGTACTAATCATAGCTGTACAAGGAAAGTATTTTTTAGACTTTTTTAATGTAAGCTTAAACTTCTATAGCCACTTTTATAGCCAGCTGATATTAGTGATTTGGAGTTGTCTGCCCTTAAAATGTTTCCCCAGAGAACACCTTTTTGCTAACAGTGATATGGTTATTAGGGTAGCCAACATTAGGTTTGATATGTGTCAGCCAAGGTGCAGAATCCAGTCTTCCCTCATTCAGTCTATATAACAACAGAGAAAAAAACTACAGAACAACAGATGGAAAGAAGCTGACATTTATTGTCTAGATTTCACTGACAGAACTTGGAACAATGGTTTCCTTCTTCAAAGGTAAACAAATTTACTGCTCCTTGTGAAATGTCTTTCATAGGCTTCTAAGTTTCTTAAAGCATTGTTTCTTCTGAGTTAGGGAGCTGTAATGGCCAGAGAACAGTTCTGCTGAAGTACTTGAGGAGGACCTGAACATAATCATTGCTATAATGAGAAAGAGGTCTTATACCTTTAAATCTCAGAAGCAACACAATAGCATACCAAAAGACACCTATAGCTTTTACACTTATTATATAACTTATGGTTGTAAGAGTTGTTTTTAGTAAACAACTTTATTTACAAGGACACGGGAATTTTTTCTGCTTCCTGGTCCCCATGTCAAATTCTGTGTTCTACCACACCCTTCCTACACCATGATGTACTAAAACCATGAGCTGAACACACTCCATTTCTGCCAGGTATTTGTCATAGTGATGAGAAAAGTTACACGTAATAGCTTGGCAAGAATGCTGGTTAGAAAGGGGTGAGACAGGATGATGATGCAGAAGAACACAACAGTTGATTCTTTAATATTTGGCCAAAGCTCTTTGCAGAATGGCCTAACCACCTACTGGCAAGAAGAACTCGGCTAGTGCATATAGGAGGGCTCAGCTTTATTTTCAATGCATTGAGATTCTTAATGTGTTTTGCTTTCCAGAAGGCTACTGCATAGATGAACCTGAAACTAAAGACACTTATTTCAGAACTATGAACTCAAGGGGGGTGGTGTCCCAGAAAATATTTTTGTGTTTGTATATGCTAATACTTGGGGTTAAATTCAGGACCTCGAGTTCTTCCTTAACTTTTTTGCTCAAGGCTGGTGCTCTACTACTTGAGCCACACCATTTTGCTCTTTAATTGGAAAAACATCCCACTGCAGGGGCTGGGAAGGTGGCTCAGTAGTAGAGTGCTTGCCTCGCATGCATGAGGCCCTGGGTTCGATTCCTCAGCACCACAAAAGCAGAAAAAGCCGGCAGTGGCACCACGGCTCATGTGACAGAGCACTAGTCTTGAGCTGAAGAGCTGAGGGACAGAGTTCAGGCCTCATGACCACCTCCACACCCCCCACCCCCACACAAAAACCCACTGCCTTTTCTGCCCAGGGTGGCTTTGAGCCTAGATTCTCTAGGATTATAGGCATGAGCCACTGGCGCCCAGCCATAATAGATATTTAAGTGACTCAAGGCCATGTAAAAATCACTTTGTGCAGGGTTTCCCAGCATTCATACATTTGTGTAATACCTTCACTATTTTCCCATGGCCAGACACCATCTAAATTACTATTTAGTATTTTTATTCAAGTTCACTCACTTTTGTAAATGCATTTTAAGAGAAAAAAAACTAAGACTATTAGTACATCATAATCTGCAATTAACGTAGCACTATATTATTCTCTATCAGTTACAAAGATAATAAAGTATGGGTTTACAGAATATAAGATACACAGAGATAGGGAACATCATTTTATTCTCCCTGGAGCAAGACTAAGGAAATATGGGCAGAAACGCTATCTTAAGTCTCCTAACTACATGATGGCAACTATCAAAAGTAAATTTGGACTCACAGGGACTATTAATAGTTGGAATCTCCCAAATGCATGTGTTCTTTATTTCACTTCTGCAAATAAAATTTAAATAATCTTTTATTATTGTTGTAAGCTTTATTTGAGTTAAAGATAGAAAATGATATAATTTTATTTGCAATTTAATTATGCAAATTGTTAGGACAATCTTAAATAGTATACAGTGATTCCTTTTATATACACTTCATTTTATCACTTTAGACATTTGACATATATGAAACAAAAGCTGCTAATGAAGTTTAACAATAATCAAAATACTTTTCAAGAGACTAATCTTCAGTTTGAAGCTAACTAGGTATAAAGCTCATAACTGCCAAGATACTCGTATTAAGGATATGAGACCATTAAATAAAAATAAGCGTATTTGTAAAAAAGTGCAATAGAAGGTACACAAAAACACATTTACACACACTTTCCAAAAAGATGTAAACTGTACTTTTAGGCACTGTTATCTCTTCAGATTTCCTTAACCAGCAATGTATAACAGGACTTCTGATGTCCAGGTTACTACTACAGAAAGATGACTAAGGCAATCACGTGCAGAAACGTGTGACTCACAGAAAATACAGGCTTCTTCCAAAAGCAAAGGTCTGTAATAATAGGGATTTGACATCTGAAAGATGTGGAGTGTCATTTCATAATTGAAAAATAGACATCTATGACACACTTGATGTGCAGAATCTTTCTAAAACAAACTTTAAATAGCAGACATTCATTTCTATGCTATTTTTCAGGAGGCTATAGAGCTTCTGTACTTTCTAAGAAACAGCCAACCAAATTTAAGCACAAACTACTTCTAAATCTAAAGATGGAATGTTTAACATGTATTTTTAAATGGCAATCTTCAAAATGTCCCATAATTTTATTGCATAGCAGAAAATTTCTGTAATAAAAAAGTGTTCTTTCTTTCAAGCAGAATTTTGCTCCAGTCTCCTTCAAATTCCTTCTTTCATACTGAATAGTGGATCCACAAGTTTATTGTGCACATGCATTAAACCTTAAAGAAAAAAAGCCACAGTTCCAGTTGTGTTATGTTAATTTTGACCTATCTCATTTCCTTCAGAAAAAAACAGATTTTTTAGGTATATTTGGTCCATCTGTTACAAAACAAGTTTATTGAAAAAAATACAAATAGAAATGCTCTGAATGGTTACTTATAAATAAATAGTGTAGCTCTAGAATGTACACAGGTATTTTAGAAATAACTAAAGCTAGATTAAGTTCTTGTCTTTAATCTGTATGTAGGATAGCAAAATTGGTATGACTTGGCTAATAAATACATTACACCTAAAAGTTTATGTTGATTTTGATCTGGCAATTCCACTACTATACTCCATTGATGGGCTTAAAAATTGTTGGTACAGCTTCAGTCCTAAAAAAACCCCAAAAACCGATATGCATTCAACTGTCACAGTATTTTCTACTATTTTAGAATGTGTATTTATAAAAAGGCTCAATTACAACTTTCACCATTACAAGTTGAGGGAGCTTTCCTAAAGCAATAGAGTAGAAACCTGTATTAAATTATAGAGTCGAAATATAGGTTTAAAGTTAAATTAATTTTAAATTTCACTTTTGTAAGATTCATATATGCTTGTAAATCATTCTAACCTACTGAATTTTGGTAAATAACTCATCTTCCAGTTAATCATATGTGTGTAAGTACTAAGTTTCTTTGAGAAGAAAAAGTTGGTAAAAATAAAATACTGTCTTTGACAGT
Source organism: Dipodomys merriami (assembly GCF_024711535.1). Lineage (NCBI taxonomy): Eukaryota > Metazoa > Chordata > Mammalia > Rodentia > Heteromyidae > Dipodomys > Dipodomys merriami. The sequence continues at coordinate 40,128,649 of NW_027206512.1, read as the reverse complement.
AAACTAAAGATTGTATACTTTGCATGCAAGCTATAGAAACTAGTTAAAATTTCGAGATAATTAAGCATCATTAAGAACCTAGGAGAGGTTGGGGAAGAGGCAGTTTCTTCAGAAAACTGTATTGTTAGGTTGGGGAGATAGAATACACACACACATATACACACACACAAAAAATCCACTCCTAGAGGGCAAGCAAACAGCAATGTACAGAGGGAGAAAACCCTAACAGAGATCTTCCAAATAGCAAAGTGGGGAAGCACTCCAGTCTAGTGCAACTGAAAGGAACAATGTTGACTTCTCAGTAATCTACTTCAAGGTCCAACCAGCACCATAACAAAGGGTAGTTTCAGAAGACCTGTCATATTCTAGAGTCATCGTAGGACAGTTTTTCCACTTACTAGAATTCATCTATCATCTGCCAACAATTTTTTTTATTGTGAAAATACCATACAGAAGGGTTACAATTACATGGGCAAGATTATAGAATACAGTAGAACTTTAAAACTCACTAAAACATTACGATAAGCACTAAAAATCCAACTCGTTATAAAATGTGTTTGTTTTTAAACTGTACAAGTGTCTACATAAAAATTCATATAATTGGTATTCAAGTCATAAAATTAAATATTTCTGAGTACTGATAAAAATGCACTATACTTCTTGAAATAGCAACTCACTTCTCCCTGTCAAGAGGTTAGCTTAAAGAGAAACAGAAAAAAAAAGTTAAACAATATGAATGTCAGGAAAAAAGTATCAACACAAGGACACAAAACCTATTGAAAAGGGCAAAAATAAGTAGCTATAATAAAATTCTCAAGTATTCAACTTGTGTCTTTCAAAGAATATATAATGAAATAAAGTTCCATTTACTAATAAGCATTAGTGTTTTATAGCTATTAACTTACTTATTTAGGAATTAAATAATTATAATATTTTTAAGGTTTATGTTGGCATGTTGTAGTGATGACAGACAAAAGGGTAATGACCTAAGTGGAACTTGAAAAATTACAAATAACAACTTCACATAGGATTAATTTCTGCCAGGACTTTGATATGATGTACTATAGGACATGCTAAATAGAGTTAATGTGAATACTTATAAATACTGCCAAATGGGATTCAAGAGATAGCTCTGTCCACTGAGTAACTTGATCCCATTTTTCTATCAGACATCACACATTAAACCTCATCAGAAATGTAACAGCTCCAAAGTGGAAGATGCAATGTCCTCTATATAGCAAAGCAACAGTCCTTTCATGAATATTTTATGTGTCAACTCTTAGAAGAGCTTAGGGTCTATGGAGATACACTAAAAAATCTAAATATGTACAAAATACCTGTTTCCCTAAATTATGTCTATACTTTTAAAAGAAGCAATGCTTACAGTACTGCTATAAGATATAAAACAGAAATATGGTTTGATATAGACATTATTCTAGAAGGCAGCATGACAGAGTGGACAAAAGCTCCAACTCCAGGCAAGCCCATCAATTATCCAGCACTGCTCACAGATGAGCTACAAAATGTAAGTTACTAACCAACTGTGTGTTAGGCATGTTAATACATTTGAAAATGGAAGTAAAAGAGAAATTGCCTCACAGTACTTACTCTTACAAGAACTGGGTGCATAGATTAATACAGTGCATTTAGACTAGTTTCTAGTTGTAAAAGTACTGCTATTATTTAGTAAAATCAGAAATGTAAACATCTTCTGATTAAAAAAAAATTGTGACAATCACCCTAGTGCAGGGTTTATCTGAGGATATGATTACTGGAAAATGGATTTGTTAAACACCTTAAAGCTGGCATTAAATTTTGTAGATGAAGATGGTTTCCTGGATTAATATCAGAAAGCTACTGCTTACTGGCCATACAATCTAGAAGACTATAGGAAAATATATGAGTAGAACCAACTGAAGTACTCACTGCTTCCACTTCTCAAAGTACAAAAAAAGCCAACTGTTCTATTTTAATTTGACATTTGTGTGGTTTGTATGAACTATAGAAATATAAATGACAAAATTAAATATGATGCATCTACTTAGCTAGGTATCTTGTTTAAAAGGCAGCTGGAGAATATTTAGTAAAAGAGTAAAATGCAAAATATAAGAACAAATACAATGCAACTATATTCACAACATGTTTAAAACTTTGTTACCAAGGTATTATTTTCAGTGTTTGCCAAACTTTTGATCATTTGTATAACACACCTTTATTATTTTCCCATACTGAAATATTTATGTGCACTATAATTTATTGGTTTCCCTGGAAATTTTAATTGTAAATTTAGTATACTAAATTTCTGAATATAAGGTGCTATATGATATAAGACACCATTATTTTATCATTAAGAAAACACTACTGATAGATAAGCTATGATGACACCAAGTTTAATTTCCATCAAGATTAATGTATCTTAGAGACAATTAGATATAACTTTCGTAACCTTGACTTAAGCAGTGATGTGATATGAAACATAGTTTTGATTTGTCAGCACATTTTCCCTATACCTGTTAAACAGTTACTTCAGTAAAAGGGCATATACACTTATGTGCAGGAGTAGCATAAATACATAAATTTGTGTATCACATGGATACACAAATTTACTTTCAATATCAGCTACATAAATATAGCTGTTTTAAATAGTTTTAATAGTTTATGTATTTTGGCTTACATATGAACCGCAGTTAGTCACAGATGTCATCATACTTAGTGAAGTTAAAATGTTCCGTGAAAAATCTAACCACCAATTATGCCAGGGATACATGATGACTTTATATACAAACTAGTTCAGTTATGTTTGTGAATTACTAAATTGCACCACAAGAAAAAACAAGGAAAATTAGCATGTGCCTGTCCAGGTAGTGGGTTAGATGGGACTAGTAAATGAGGAAGAAACCCAGAAGAATAGCATGGCTGCTTAATCTTGTATAATCAATAGGAAAGAAAATACTTTAGTTAGTTTTGCATTGGAAGAAAAGTAACATGAAAATCTAGACAGAAGAAATTCCTTCATGAAACAAAACAGGAAATGTCTCTGTAAGCTACTATTATCTGAGGTGAAAGTTTTGTTTCTTGAAAACACTGGCATGTATCAGCACAGTGCTAGTGTAGGATTTACTTCTGATCACAGGAAGTTTTATCATTTACAACAGAACATCTCACACTTTGTTTTGGAAGTCAATGCTCACCTTTAAAGTATTTCACAGTTTTAACCCTTAATTCTAAAGTAGCATCTTCATCACACACAAAAATAGTTCGAGGATGCTGCTGAAAAGCTGAAACTGTCCACATGTGGCTGACTCCTTCTTCTATGGCTTTGTACAGGGCAAATGCCTTGTGTGCACCTGTTATAAGGATCATTACCTGAAAAAGCGTAAGTACCACTTGTTAGTTAATAGTCAATAGAATTAATAACAGAAGATACTGGTGTTTGAGGACCAGGGAGAAAACAAAAAATGAGACAAACAGCGCCGCCTTGCAAAACCATTGACCATATGAAGAAAAAAGATCTAAAGAAGGCTGATGAGAGTTTAGGATGGGATGAATAATCAGTCACCTGGGTGTTTATGTCTAGGACATAGATACAACTAATGATGGTTGTAAGAAACTCATGTTTTAAGTGAGTTCTGTTTGTACATTCAAGTCTAGACATAATTACATATAATCATAGCTTGTCTGTCCTCTTTCTATGAACCTTTCAATCTTGTTACCGGCAAAGAATTTCCATATGATGAACCATTAATAATCACAAAGTATAATTCGTCCTGTAATTTTCAAAGAAGGAGATCATTGTACAATTAGGAACTGAAATAGGCAGGATCTCCTGATCGGAGTTCATATATTCTTAAATGTATTAGATTTAGAACAGATCCAGCCCTAAATGGATTCATCTTCATCTGGAAACTAAGCTATATCCTCTTACATACATCATGAGGGACTCCATACTAAGTCATCCTGAGGACTCCAGTATGGTGTAGGGTGCTATTACACCTATGTCCCTGCAGTCCTTCCACAAAACTGTTTTAACTGAAAATAAACCATATGGTTAATGAGATTTTGGGATCTCAAAATGTGAAATAGGAATAGGCAAGTAAAGTGGTATTGAAAAAAAAAGGATCTAATTCTTAGGTTAGAGTTCCAAAAGATTTAAAATTAGGTGATTCCTACATATAGACAAAATGGAATCCCTAAAAACTAAATCTTTTGTCTTTTCTTTTTGGTACCAAGCATTAAACCCAGGACTTTGCACGTGCTAGGCAAGTGCTCTGCCACTAAGCTACCTCCTAGCCCTAAATCACAGTTTTTATTGCATATTAAGTTTCATAGGATGTGCTTATTCTGTCATAATCACTACAAAACAAACATCAATGAAAAAAGCTCAAATACTATTTCATTATTACCTCTCGAGCATCCATCACTGTCCCCACACCAACAGTTAGAGCCATAGTTGGTACTTTTGATAAATCTCCATCAAAATATTTAGCATTTGCCAAAATGGTGTCCATTGCTAGCGTCTTTAATCTTGTCCTTGATACTAAACTGGAGCCCGGCTCATTGAAAGCAATATGACCATCTGGACCTATTCCTTTCAAAAGAAACATATACACGGATATACATAGAAAGTAAACTATCTCTTAGATACAAAGTCTTCTCAAACTTGAACATGGTTCAAGAACAAATAATCATAAAACACCTACCTTGTTTTATTAGCTGCATTCCTAATATTGCATTTAAATAGTATTCTGTATTTCATTTAACAAAATACTTCCATATTTTCTATATGCACAGTATTGAGGTGGCATAATTCTTATAATAACATAAAACTAATTATCACCTTAATGTAACACTTTATAAAGCATTTTCACATATATCATCACAACCCATATATCTAACAACCTGGTTTACAGACACACCTATTTCTCTTATCTCCAGCTTTTTGTAAACACAAACAGAAAACGTTGGTGCTCAAGGAAATAATAAGCTACTCATACAAGGTTAGAAGTCTTCTGATTTTGAGTCCTGATAGGACAATTAAATAAGTGGCCTCCTTTGTAGCTTTATTTCCTCACTTATTAAAACAGACTAGACAAGATAATATCCAGTTGGTTTTCCAAACATTCTGACTGCAGCCTGTTTCAAGAAATAAACATTTAAACTATGCTCAAGTGTGTATATGCATGTGTACACACACACACACACACACACACACACACACACACACACACACACACACACACACACACACACACACACACACACACACACACACACACACACACACACACACACACACACACACACACACCCTTACTAGAAGTTATACAAGCCTCTCCTCTCTTTTTCCTTTTCTGTATCAGCTCTCTTCTTTCTACCCTCTCATCCTCCTCATCTCTTTCTCTCTTTTCTCTCCCTCCTTCCTTTCACTTTAAAAAAAAATTTTTTTGTGTGTGTATGTATGTGTGTGTGATACCAGTACCAGGACTTGAACTTAGGGCCTCTTTCTCCCTTGCCTCTCTGCTTATGGCTGGTGCTCAACTTTGAGCTCTATCTCCACTTAGCTTCAAATTGATCTTTGGATCTCAACCTCCCGAGTAGAATTATAGAATAGATTTGTAGGTTTGTGTCAATGGTGCCAAGCCAAGGTATGCTATCACATTCCATTTCATAAATAAAGCAAAAACAAATGCTGTTATGTGATTGATGATACCGATTTCTTAGTGAAAAACATTGCTTTTAAGAGACCTACAGAGAGCTGTAATTTTCTGGGATTGATGCTAAAATATATAGATAACAATATGGTATTCCTTTCAATAAAATGAGAGGTAATTCTTTACAGAAAATCAAGATGCTATAAAAGAAATTCTTTTAATATCCTTTTCTTAGTAATCATATTTATGACAACTTCAATCAAAAACTCAAACCACAAGGTGTCAGCGATTACCCTAAAGAGTCCTTTACATTTATATTCTACATATTTATTATAACAAAAAGGTACACGTTACATACAAGTCAAATAAAAATTTCCTGAGGTGAATTACAAAATTACAATAAAGTAAAATATGCCAGCGTAATCTATCTAGTTTTGAAGGTTGAAGGAAGAAACTAATATATGAAGCAAATACTGATGACTGAAATCTAGGTATCTGTAATGTGAGGACATATGTTTTTTCAAATGAGGATCTACATGTCATTAATATACAAAGATTATCTGCAATATTAAGTACATATTTGCCTGTAAATAGATGTTTGCATTATGCTTGTACATTTATCTCTAGCTTTGTATAAAGAGAACTAAAACTAAAACAGCTTCTGAATAGGAAATCTATGAGGAGTAACTCTTGTATTCTTACTGGTGATTTGGAACCCATAGAAGTGTAAAGCTAACCTGAAATGATAATCTAAGGGTAATATACAGGAGCCAACAGTTTCACTTATTGGTCATATGTCACTTAAAAACAGAAGCTCCTGACCTTTCATAAAAATAATCGGGCTATTTCTTATTTGGTCTTTAAGACTAAATTAAACAAACACTGACTCAATGAAATATCTAAAACACTTGTATGTGTTTGTTCCTTTAGTTTTCTGGATAAAACTTAAATTTATGAGAGTAAAGACTTTATGTTCATTACTGTATCTTAACCATATAGAACAATTGTTCTAAATAGGAAGTACTCAATAAAAATGGTTGAATGAATGAATAGATGATTGAAAGGCTCATATTATTTCCTCTAGTTATCTGTTCTACTCTCCTCACTACAGTGTCTTGGAACAACCATTTTTCTGCTATTAACTGGAATCTAAGGATAAGCACTTTGTCCCAAGTTGAACCAGTCAGAATAGCTCTCTAGCTGTGAATCTGAACCTATTACATAGAAAAAAAAAAAAAAGAAGAAGAAGAAAAGGAGTCAACTAGTCAACTAGAACTAAGATCATGAAGACAGAACTGAAGAAAAAAGGCTGATGAATTCCTGCTTCTGAGACCTGAGGTTCTCTGGTTCTTGTTTTTCCAAAGATTTGGTTGTTTGAACTCTTCCTTCTGTTTTGTGTGTTAGCCCAAGAATCATTCCAATTAAATAATTTTCATCCTATTTGTGAGTCCTTGTTACTATAAACCATGTAAATCATTCATGAAACAAAGCCAAAGCAACAAAAATGTCACATTGTCCCCTCTCTACTTCATAAAAGATATTAAAATATTGTAAACTAACATATTTAGATTCACCTTACATGTCTCTCAACATGTTTACCATCAGAGGAAGAAAGAACGTTTTGGAGTATGTGCTTTCTCCTCTCTCTTTTCTATCAAATGAACAGAATTTCTACTCTAATTCCTTGAAGTGACCAATAGTAGGTCAGCAATCTTGATCTCATCTAGTCCTATCTGTTCAGAGGGAGAAGAAAACCCCATTTTGGCTTCAAGCCCCACCTACAATCTCTATTCCCACTTTACCTTTAATAAAGCTGACATTTTGATCCCACTTGGCACAGTTTCTTAGTGTTTATTAACCAAGCCCTGGAATAAAAGAAGGGCAAGTGGTAAGACCCAGATACTAAGCCTCATCTTGAAAATTCCAATTATAAAACCTAGTCAACAAATGCCAGTAATCAAATGAGATTCTTTCCAGTGCAGATGCAATAATTAAGTTATTCCAAATAGGAAACATAAATATAATATTTAATTCCTATCTTCATGCACAGTGTAATTATGTCCTTTAGTAATTACCTGACAAATAAAATGTCAGATCTTGGACCATCAGACTATAATGAAGATTTCAGTGGGGAAGCCAGAAACTTTCTTAAAAAATGTTTCCTTTCTCTTTTTGGAGGAGGAAGAGGAAGAAAATATAGCAAGAGGAAGCTTTACCCAGATTGGTTAGAAAACATAAACATATCTAGAATTTATGTTTCATTACTTTGAAGGGAGAAATAAGGTGGTCTGTGTGAGGAAACATATAAAACGTTCAGAAGTCATTTAACTAAAATAAATTTGAAATGACTTAAAGGTATGGAAGATGACTCTTGAGGATGAGTGCTGTATCAGAAATATTGGATTAACAGAGTTGCATTCTTATACATCACACCAGAACTATGAAAACTTTCTGGAAAGCAAGCAAAAGAAGTTCCAGAGTCCTTATGAGGTATTTTCCCTTCTGCAAATCCTGCCTGCTGGCATTGCACCTTCAAGGGATTTGCCACAGGGGTCCTCATGTAAAGTCAATGAATTAACAACAAAGAAATGTCCAGAATGAAGACATTTTTTTAACATACTGTTTTCTTTTGTTAGTTTTTTTTTTTTGGGGGGGGGTGAGGTTAGTGGTAGTAGAGTCTGAACTCCAGGCTTCAAGCTTGCCAGGCTTCTCTAATACTTCAGCCTGCACCATTCCTTTTTCTTATTTTTCATATAGGGTCTTGCATTTATGTCCTCGCTGGCCTGTACTACAATTATCCTATTTACTCTTCCCACACAGCCTAGATGACAGATACACACCATGACACCCAACTTTTTATTGGGGGAAATAGAATATGCCCAACTCTTTGCCTAGACTAGCCTTGAACCATTATCTGCCTGATCTCCACTTCCCATGTACAGGCTTGATCCATTATGTTTACTGACTCAAGATCCTTTTTTTTTTTAATTGATTAACCACTACCAGCTAATATGCTTTTTTTTTTCACAGAACAGGAAACGGGTGAAAACATTTTTATGAAAGACAATTTAGAAATAAGACATTGTAGTAGTGTAAGTTCAGTTTGACATGGAGTTTTGAAAATCTAAAGAGTAAGTGGATAATATACTGCTTAAGCATCCTCAAACATCTAAAGTTTCCATCTAAATATTGGAAGCAAAACGGTAATTATCTCAAATTTGAGAAATTTGTATAAACTGGACTGTGCAAGTAAGGACTGCTAAAGTGATACTAGCAGACTTTATTTAAAGCACAGATGGCATTCTATTTTGAAATACAAATTAGTAAGCTTGCATTCTTGCTCAGATAAATAATCATCTATCTACAGAAGAAGATGAATGTTACCAGTTCTGCTACATGAATCAAAATTTCCTCAGAGAAGATTTCATTCTCTCTGGATATCTTTATAAATAACTCAGCAAAAATCTCAGGAAATTCAATAAGCTAAGGGACAACTATGTTAGCCTCTACACTTCAGGGAAGGAAAAGACGGAAGTACACTAACTACAGGCTATATGCTAACCACTGTCTTTAGGCATTTTAACATGTAAGAGCATATTTAGTCTTCACAATTTTAGAATGATTCATATTAACCAGTTTTATAAATGATTTCATTATGCTGAGCTTTAATAAATCCAGCAGGGACCCAAGGAGAGCAAGAGACCTAAAAGGGATGCTAATTTATGTCTCATGGTAAAATTCAATTTCCATCTAAAAGGGATGCTAATTTATGTCTCATGGTAAAATTCAATTTCCATCTAATTTATGTAATTTTGAGCTTTATAATGAATTATTAGACATAGATATCTTAACGTTGCTTTAGATTATCAGTATTTTTAGCAGAAAACTAAAGAAACTGGAGAAACAATTTTGGTTTTATGTAGCTTTTTTTACACCATTCTGAAGGTAATTAGCTGGCTGTCTCAGATGCTTCATATGATGACAGAAAACCTTATTGTTACTACAAAGGGAGAAATTCTATATTCAATATAACATGTACACATACATATACACCCATAAATGTAAAATATAGATAAACGTCACCTAGGAGTTGGTCAATTCAACTTTGGAATTTATGAAGGCAATTATACAGTTTAACTCCTATTATTTAAAAACTGATGATAAAAACAATCTTTTTATCATTTGTAAATGATTTTTCTCAGTGAGATGAATCAATTTAAATGATCTTCTAATATCTACCCATTTCCCAAGCTAACTTTCACATTCAATCCTGCCTTAAATGATATAAGCTAAAGCTATCATTTAGGAACATAAACAAGTCCCTAATTGATAAATATTCTGTAAACTGACAAACCTTAAAGGGACAACTAGCACAGTTAAATAAGGATTGAGAAAATAAATAAAAAAGAAAGAACCAACCCTCTCTTAAATGGGTTGGAAGTATGAGTCATGCTAGCATTAGTCAATGATCATACACATTAGCCAATGAGCAAAAACATCAGATACCAAATTTGAGTCTCTGGGACCAAAAAAAGAAAGAAAGAAAGAAAGAACAGGTTTTGGGACCCACCTCTCAAGCCCTGAAGGATTTTATCCACTGTTAGAATTTCAAAATTATAATTTGATTAAACAAAGTTAAATGACAGTCTATTTCTGTTTGTAATAGGTGAATGCTGTGGATTATCACAGATATTTATGTTATATAATGTATATACAATGTTTATTTTTTAAAGCTACAATTCATTTGGTTTAATTTTATTTTAAATTAATATACACTTGTTACATGAGTACCACAGTATTATTTCCAGAGAAGCTCACAGTAAACATTCAACAAGTTTATCTCCTCCACTGTATTTCCACTCTTCCCACACTACATCCTCCTTTTAAAGCATTTTGTGGGTTGCATTATATTGTCTTTATTGTATATATGTAGTGTCCTTCTTAATTTCCTTCACCACCTCTTTCTTTCCCCCACCCTTCCCATGAATTGATACTCCCTTTTTTGTTTTAGCTCCATCACTATTTCCAGGACTACTTCTGCTTTTAATTAGTGGATATTACAGTCAGTCACAGGTACTCTTTATGTTGTGCAATGGTTAGACTTCTTTTTTACTTTTTCTAATTTTAAAGAGTTTAATAAAATCTTCTTACATACCTCCAACAAAAAGATCTATTCCTCCTGCATCTTTTATTTTCTTTTCAAATGCATCACATTCTGCTTGTAAATCTGCAGCATTCCCATCAAGGATATGAGCATTGTTAGGATCTATATCAATGTGCTTAAAAAAATTATTCCACATATAAGAGTGATAGCTTTCAGGATGATTTCTTGGAAGTCCTAAGTATGAAGTTAATAAACAGACATGAAACTCTCCAGAAATAAATCTAATTTTTTATGTCACATTCAATTTTAAAGTATTTCTATATAAAATATATGCTTAGTACATTTTGGAAGGATACTGCTTTATATTTATCTGCAAAACATCCATGGAAACACTACTATAGTTCTTATTCAATTTATAAACAAGTGAAACACAGAGAACTTTTCCTGAGACACACAACTCAGACAGGGGTTGAGATGAAAACATTTTACCACTATACACTTTGCAGACACACAAAATTTTAAGGAAATAACCTATGTATTAAAACAAATTAACCATTCAACTACAATGTAGCCATGGTCCTCTATTCTTTCTAGACTTGTGAGAAATATATTTAATCATAATAGCTCTTTAACTGGCACTTATGTGACCACTAAAAAGGTATACTTTCATATGTACATATATCTATACTTATATGTGTGTGTTCGTGTGTAGATAGATAGATAGATAAACAGACAGATAGATAGATAGCCGGTAGTGGGGCTTGAACTCTGGGCCTAGGAGCTGTCCCTCATTTCTTCAGCTCAAGGCGAGCACTCTACCGCCTGAGCCATGGTGCCACTTCAGGTATACTTACATTTTAAGTTACTATGCATCAGAGATCGTTCCAGTTAAGTAAAGCATCTTTAAACTCTACACTCAAGGCTACTAATACTATGTCTTTCATTTCAAAGAAATATTATTTCTTATGCTTCTTTTATATATAAATCATGTAATTTACCACACACCACATATAATGCCAATTTAATCCATGCCTTCAGGTGAAAAAAAGGGCTGAAGGGGCTAAGAGGAAGAGAAAGTTCAAAGATATTACAAATTCTGGCATAAATATATTAATTTAAAGAAATATTCATTTTATTTGAAAAATAATATACAACATTCTCAAATAACTTATTCAATATATTCAAATATATCTTACCCACATATTCATCCATATTAAAAGTCTTCACATATTTAAAAGAAAGGTCTCCATTCTTGTGATATTCTATTAGTTTTTTGTAACATCCTAGAGGTGTACTCCCTAAAAGAAAGAGATTTCATTTTCTAAAATAAAAATCTACTAAAAATATATACCACCAATTATTCTTTTCATAATATTCCATATTCCTAGTATGTCAGGCAAAAAGTACTAATTTAAATGCATATTCAACTAACAAAAATAAGCTGAAGTTCTTCCTTTGTAAGCTTGAATTTGCTGAGCAAGACTGGGAATCTGTACACAAAAAAATGTTTGGAATAATATTCTTGAGTTGATGGGTATGCGAGAGAAATAATATTTAAAGCATATCTTATGAGACTGAGAAAACTGAGGTGAGGAGTTAGGTTGGGAGGGTTGGGAGACAAAGATGAAAGGATCAACATCAATCAAGATGCATTGTACTCATAAACTGATTCATGGTATCGTCACACTTATGGACAATGACTTAAATAAAAATATAATTGAGAAAGAAATGTTCTACAGAACACATCTGAATAAAAACAAATATCCACATAGGAAAAAAACCTTTAGCTCTAGCATAAATGCTAATAGGTTAAATGTTTACTAATTCCTAAATCAAAAGAGAAACTACAACCAAAATACCTAACTGTCCCCACTTTTAAAATTGTCCACAAAACTCTGAAAAGATTGAGAGGAACTTTGTCAGCTTTTTTTGGGGGGTCAGCTTTTTATCTGAAGTTCTGGCTTCTGATATTCTGTCATCTTCAGTACATACCCAATAAAAGGCCTAAGTGAGAAAGTTAAGTCTTGTTTAATACAGAAAGGACTCCCTGAAAATGTGATCTTGTTATCAGTTACACACACACATACAGTATTTACAATATGAGAGGGCTTACACAAAGGCCTTTGTTGAGCCTCAAACAGCATTTTATTTTATTATTATTTTTATCTTTCTTACGGGTAATAAAATCAAAACTTGGAATATAGAACAAGTAAGGTGGACTTTGATTTTAGATGTACTACCCTTTGCAATTGAAAGATTAACAAAAAGAACTGAGGGTGAAGACTATCAAATAAATGGTATTATTACAATTAATATCTGAAACTAAATGGCATTCTTAAGAACATGATTTAGAATTATGACTCAAGAACAAAGTGATTTGTATTTTGTAGCCCGAAACAATCAAATGACACTACCTGGATATTTCCTAAGACAATTCTTAACCAAAATCTAAATCTAACATGAGAGGTAATTAATGCTTAGGTATATTCTGTGAAGATACCAACCTATAAATTTTTCCTTGGAATATTTTTATTGTAGAAGGAAAAAAAAGGCCAATAAGGGACATTATAAAGTAAGTCATATGAAATTAAGAGACAACAGGACATACACTGGGTACCTCCCATGGTTATAAAAGGGCTAAAACAACATAGAAATAATATGAATAGTGACAGCAATGCTAGAAACAAAGGAATACTAGAAAAAGTACAAAGAGTACCATCATTTAAGTTAATTATTGCATTGTAGAGTGATAAGGAAAAGAGAAACAGCACAGAAATAGTAGCAAAACTTTATTTATATTTCTGGCTTTATAAAATAACAGGTTAAATCAATGATGTGTCAATAAATGAAAATGAAAAGCATTAAGGAAAACCCTACAATTCCACAACCTTAGATAACATGAATATCTATAGTAGAAAATGTCTTTTATTACCTGTTGGTAAACCCAGTGTGAAATATCTGTCCTGTCCAGGTTTGAATTGAATGATACGATTACAGATGTATTTGGCTGCCCATTCACTGGCCAAGTCATAGTTATCCAGAATGACAAGTCTCATTACGGTAACCTATGGTTTTCAAACCTAAGAAAATATGATTGGAGAGCAGTTAAATTATTTTCAGACAAACTGAAGTTTAATACACTGATGATTTTTAAAAGGGTTTCACTTGAAAAGAATGAGCACATATAACAACACAACCTGTACTTGCAAAAATGGAATAATGACTGGTCTCTTTTGAGCAGATCCTAGGTTTTACACGGTGATTGAGGTCATTTCAAAGCCTAACTTAATCCCAACAACTGTATTGTTAAGAAAACACAAGGCCCATCAAGACATGTAGGTAGTAACAAGGCCAGAATTCAAATTAATGTACTCTGTTTATAAAGACAGCACACCTACCACACCACATACAGTATATTAAATATTCTTACAAAAGCTACATAAATGCACCTATAAACAAAGCAGTACTCATTTATTAACTCAAGTTAATGTTTGTAATTATTGCTTAGCAACTTTGAGTTACTTACTAAAATCCAGTACTCCTCTTACAAATAACAAAATAACCAAATCTCCCTCTGTTAAAGTATTCCCACCTCTCTGAAATAATTGTCATTTTTATTAGTTCTCTATCATTCCAGATTACTTAATGCATTTGAATGAAATACAGAGAAATAATTTTTGAGAATGAGGTCCTACTATGATTTTTTAAGTGAATTAAATAGAATAAAAAGTTCACTAAAGAAGGTGCTGATAGATCTAAGGGGAATTTTGTTCACAAAAAGCAAGTGTAGTTTTGAAAAGATTATTTATAAGAGTAGTAAAATAAGAGCTGTGGACTGATGTATTATCATGAAAATGTGGGAACTGGCACTAATTCACCCCTCCTGGCTTATATAAGAAATGTTATTTTTATGTTATGAGGATTTGTTCACATGTACACTGTATTCTACAATCATAATTTTCAGATTTTAATTCTTAAGGTGATTTTATCTTTTGAGTTATCACTCATCTTCTCATGACAGGTCATTAGCATTCCTGAGTTCTGTATCCCCATACTTTAATTTACTACATGATTAAGTCAAATGTGTTAAACTCAAATGTTTGGATTTAATGGGAATAGAAGGTTTTATTACAGTGAATACAGATGGATCTGTATACAATGAATCTGGATGACATTCTTAAGAATGTAATGACTTAGCATCCTGGCACAACAATAGTTATAATCACCATAATTAGTCAAGGACCACCATCTAGACTTCTGTTATAGTAACAAGACAAATAGCACTTATGGAAAAAAAAATTAGATGGCCAAATTCATTCTAATAAATGGATTCACCTTCCATTTAAGTTTATCAATAATCTTACATCAAAAATTAATTTCAGAGTTATGCAAAAAAATCAACAGCAACTGTTGGCAATTAGGACTGATTGACTATCTATCTATCTATCTATCTATCTATCTATCTATCTATCTATCTATCTATCTATCTATCTATCTCCACTTCTAATAAGAATGGTCAGCGAACCGATTATTAACAAAAAGAATGTTGGAAGAAGGAGAACCGTATTTAATGTTTGAAGTGTCCTGGGTATACTTACCCAACACACCTGGTAAGAAGAACAGCCAGCAGGATTAAAGAGGGATGGTATTGTTAAAAGACAGTTTCTAAAATTGAAATCATCATTCTCTAATCTTTAGATGAAAACTGCCATATCAAGAAAGGTATGCTGAAATCATAAAGCTATGAACTTTGACAGGAGATTCGACTTAAGTGTGTCTGTCTCAAAGACTCAGTCAAGTTCCCAACATGCCTTATGGGTTGAAAATCACTTAGGAGGGTCCTTTTTAAAAACAGACTTTCGGGACGGGTGCGGTGGCTGTGTTTTCTTTTCTTTTCTATGCCATCTATCTGATTGTCTAGGACGATGTTTCAGCATATCTGAAATAAAATCCCAGAAATGTAATACAAATGCCACAGGTGATTTTTTAAATTGGGTTAAACTTGGAAAAGAACAGCATATATTTCATTGCAAAAAAAAAAAAAAAATTCCAAAGTTTCTCAAACACAAGGTACAGAGAAGTGTTGTTGTTGTTTTGTTTTGGCCCAGAGTCCACTTCCAACATCCTGAACGAATTGTCCTCATCCAGAGGAAAGAAGGATGTCTGTGACACACCTTTTGCCGATTTTACCCAGTCCTCAGAGACTCAAACTTAGCTTGAAGGATAGTCTCCGGCACCACAGTCAGATGGATGGCACAGAAAAGAAGAGAGCACCGGCCGCGGCGCCGTCCTCCCCCCGCAGGTGCTGATTCATTTCGGACGGCCTGACAGCGGGGCGGCCCGCCGGGCGGCCGGCAACTTCTTCACCCCCGGAGTTACTGGGCCGGCAGCCGGGCTTCGGGGGCCGGCCCTGGGGTCTGAGTTCGGAGAGGCTCGGTGCCCAGCTGGTCTGCCAGGAGCTGCGGGGACCTGCAAGGTCTGGGGCCCCCAGGGGGGTGGGGGGACCCCATCCTGATGCAAGAGGGGGTCCCCCAGAAAGCCAGCGGTCCTGGGGGGGGCAATCCCCGTCCCCCCCCCCCGCAGCCAGCTACAGTCTGCAGACAGGATGACGGCTAGCATGTCCCGACGAGGTGCCCGGAGAAGGCGTGAGAAAGGGGGGGCCAGGGCGCCCCCCCAGTGCCCCAGAACAGCGCGAAGCCAGGCCCCAGATGCCACACAGCCCCCAGCCCGCCCCGCCCCGGTTCCGGGACCCCCAGACGCGCCCCTCCCCAGCCTCGGGGGTGGGGAAGCAATGGTCCCCAGCCCCCCCCCCCCCCCGCCAGCCACGCTTTCGGGGCCGTCCCCCTAAACTCACCTGCGGACACACAGGCTCTCCGGATGCCGGAACAGCTGGAACTGCCGACGGACACCTGGCAACCTGCGAACGCCCCCAGCCGACGCGGGGTGCACCCAGCCCAGAGACCCGGATGCAGACCCGCGCGCAGGAAAGGGCCGCCGCGCGGGCACTGCGCATGCGTGAGGCCTGGGCGCGTCTGGCCGGAGCGGCGAGGTGTGTCCTGGTGCTCGGCCTCTCCTCCTCTTCCGGCCCAGGGAGGGGAGGAGGGGAGATGGGGGTCTTGGGTTCCTGGGGCATCCTTTTACAATGTGATTTTTTTTTAATTTCTCAGAAGGTAACTTGTCAGCAGTGCCATGGAGGCGTGCTGTTTCCTTTGCGGGACGGGAGGCCTTGCACCCCTGATACAGCTTCTACTGTTTATAAAGGCAGTATGATTTCGCCTGTATTTTAACCCAAACTGTTCTACTTGTCTTCTTTGCAAACACAATGAGTCCAGGGTGAGCGACATACTAACAATGTTTGCAGGAAGGCACACTGTGTAATTTGGAAAGGAAACCCCTGAGCTTCCTCTGAAAGAGGAAACAGATGCTACTGGTCTTTGGCTTGGGCTCTGAATGGTTCTGAGGAGCAGGAGAAACAGGAACACCAGCTTTGAATGCTTATCACAGTCGTGGTTCTGGAGGGGAAAGTCACTGTTCGGCTCCAGCCACTCCAAGGACAAATGACTATTAGGCCCCATTTAAAACCTGTTAAAAGCACAGCGCTTACCTGTAATCCTAGCTAGTCAAGAGGCTGAGAATTTCATTTCAAAGCCAGACCAGGCAAGTAAATCCATGAAAATTTTATCTCCAATTTACCATCATCAAAAAATAGGGAGAGTGTTCTAGCCTTGAGCAAAAGGAGTTCAGATATAGAGCCCGGGCCTGGAGTTCAAGCTTCAGAACCAGTACAAACAAACAAACTATTCAGAACTTAGTTTGAAAAATTACAGTGACTGTCATCCTTGGGTGGCAAGCAAACTAAAGATTCTATTTCCCTAGGAACTATTAAGTTTACATGTTGAAGTTCTTCCGCATAGCCTGGGTGTAAATCAGATGGTGTCAAAGATAACCTTGCATACATACCTTTGGCAAGGATGTGATGTTTTGTTATCAGTGATTTGACTTCAAACACAACATAGATAAAAGAAAGTATTTCTTGCCACTATTGCTTGGAGTTGGATTACAAAGGCAGTCTTTAGCCACTGCCATTCCCAGTATTGTCATTTGTCATCTTATAACTGTAACTCTGAAGGAGGGAAAAACAAAACAGCTTATAATAAAGACTTTGCAGGGAACAGTATTGGAACATAGAATGACATTTTTGAAATGAATTTTTTCAAACAATTTATCTTTAAAATATATTTCTGATATTGCAAAATTAAATTTACCCATGATAAATTTTCTGTTTTCATAGGAATAGGCCCTGAGGGAAGGATTCTTGTATGTGGTGGTGTTTGGATGTTTGGATATGCATTTTCCTAAAGACCGAAGTTGTTGTACATCTTTTCCTGCAATGGTTGTCTATATTTATTTCTTCTTGAAGAACTTTCTATTCAAATCTTTTGTTTATTTGTTTGTTTAGTTTGGGCATTATTGGAAATAATAATTGGGCATTATTTGAAATCAGCGAGAACTCCTACTTGCTTGCTTGGCTCACTACTTCAGCCAGATCTCCAGCTCTGCTTTTGCCTGGTTATTTGGGAGATGGAATCTCATGGACTTTTCTTCCTGAGCTGACTTCAAAACATGATCCTTCAGCCAGATACCAGTGGCTCACACCTGTAATCCTGGCTACCCAGGGAGGATGAGATCTGAGGATTGCTGTTCAATGCCAGCCTGGGCAGAAAAGTCTGTGAGACTCTTACCTCCAATTAACCACCAGAAAAACAGAAGTAGTGTTGTGTCTCAGAGTGGTATAGTGCTAGCATTCAGCGGAAAAGCTCAGGGATAACATTTGGGGGTGTGGGGGGTGGGTGGGAGAGTCCTCTGGATCTCAGACTTCTGAGTAGCTAGGATTGCAGGCATAAGCCTTTGGATTCCAGATCTCATTTTTTTTTTAATTATTCAGTTGTAAGAGTTCTCTGTATTTCCTTAAGATGAAACCCTTATCAAATATAGGACATAAACATTCTCTCCTATTTTGTGGTTTGTCTTCTCTCCCCTTCCCTTCCCTTCCCTTCCCTTCCCTTCCCTGCCCTGCTCTGCTCTGCCCTGCCCTTCCTTCTTTTTTACTAGCCATAGTCCTAAAGGTTGAACTCAGAGCCTTGATTCTGTCCCTAAGTTTTTTTTTGTTCAAGGCTGGCACTTTACCACATGAGCCACAGCTCCACTTCGCACATTTTTGTTAGTAAATTGGAGGAAAATCTTGTGGGCTTTCCTGACCAGGATGGCTTTGAACTAAGAGCCTCAGAGCTCAAGCCTCCAATTAGCTACTATTATACACATGAGCTATTGGTACCCAGGTTGTTGTTGTTGTTGTTATTGCTGCTGCTGCTGCTCTCCTCCTCCTCTTCCTCCTTCTCCTCTTCCTCCTCCACCACCTTTTCCTCCCTATCTCCTTCTCCTCTTCTTTCTCCTCCTTCTCCTTCTCCTCATCCTTCTCCATCTCCTCTTCCTCCTCCACTTCCTCTTCTTCCTTCTCCTCCTTCCTCTTCCTCCCCTTCTTCCTCCTCCTCCTCCTTCATCTTCCCTCTCTTTCTCGTTCCATATTCCTTCCCTTTTCTCATTCTTTCTTTTTTTTTCTTTTGTCTGAGACAGAAATTCAAATTCAGTATTTGACACTTTCACTCATTGGCTAGCACTCTACCAACTGATCTATGCTTCTAGCTCCTTTTTTTCTTAATAGTGTCCTTTGAAGAAAAATGTTTTAATTTAGAGAAGTAGAATTTATCTATTTTTTTAACTTCTTGCTCAAGGTTTTGGCGTACTATCTAAGAAGTCATTGTCTAATCAAGGACAAGAAGGTTTACACCTAACTTTAATTCTAAAACTTTTATAGTTTTGTCTTTTTTGTATTTAGGTCTTTGAGCTAATGACTATAGGTAACATGTGGTAGGAATCTAACTACATTATTTTATATGGAGACATTCATTTATCTTAGCACTATATATTAAAAAGATGATTTCCCCCTATTCAATAGGGGGAGTATGAGCTAAATAAACTTCTCTTTAAAGATTGTCTATCCTCAGGTAATTTTACAGGAATGGCAAAGAGACAAATACAACCCTCCCAACATATCCTGAGGTAGGGTTTATCAAGTAAGAATCAAATGGCGTGCATAACTGATTAGATGAACAATAGACAAGTAGCATTCAGCCTCAGAAATAAAGGAATAAAGGGAATAAGGATGATTGAAATATTCTATACTTAGTTATGAAAATAGAATAAAACATGTTAAATATGTTTCAAGATAGGAATGGTGATAAAGGACAGAATAGTGGGGTGGATTTGGTTGGGATATATGGCATGCATTATGGAGTTATCAGTATGTACCTCGTTTTAATAACTAGGGAACACTAACAAGAATATGGAAAAAGAGTGAAGCAGAAATATGTATGTAAATAAAAGCAGGAATAATGATTATTAAATGTTGCATTAAAATTGATTTTTACCCATATACATATATGTATATGTACACACACCTATATGTAGACCATGTCTACATGTTCATTGTAGACCATATAATAAAGCACCTATTTGCACCCATCACAGTTGAGTTACTGTTCCTTTAAATTAAAATAAGAACATTTGTTTTGGAAAGCCACAAAAATCCCGTAATAAAATTTGAGGAATTTATATCATTACTGAGACTCTTGGAAGATTTCTTGAGACAACAATCATAAACATGCAGATGGTAGGAATATATAATGAGATTCAGGGAATTTCAGTTTTAATAACATAGAATAAAACATGCCTTTTGACTGTAATTTAATTAAAAAATTTTTCCTGGGATCATAAAATATGAGATTATAGCTATAAAGGCTTCTCAGTAACAACTAACACTGAGATTAAATAAGACTTTTAGAACTAAACATCGAGATATATTATAGTGAAGAATATTTTTTGTACCAAACAGCTATAAAACAAAACCAATGTAATCTAAAATATATACAAAATATAATATATTAAGTATATTTGCCACTAGATAAACTAAGGAAAAGCTAGAGGCAAGCTGAATCAATAATGTTTTACACAAAAGAAATCAAGATCCCAAGATAAGATGCTTAATCTCCCTAGGGGGGAGATTTTAGAATGGAAATTAAACTTTTAGAATAATTAAAGTAATTCCTATATAATCTTCATAAAAATTGTTAAGTCACTTTTTCAGCGAGCATCTGGAGCAGACCTTGGCTTATACAGGATATTCCAGTGTTCAATAACCTTTTTATGAGCGTGGCTAGGCAACAGATACACACGAGAAGACATGATGGAAATAGAAACAGATGGAAGAGCTGTGCTGATATACTGTGTATGAGCCCCATTTTTTTTTATTTCCTATGCATCTTTCTAAATATCTGTCCATTCTGGGTGGTCTCCCATAGAATAGAAATAACAGACAGCAATTAAGACAAAAAATTAAACTCTAGTGTTTCAACAATATGAAAGTTAACACCCACTTCCTTTGTTAAATCAAAAGGATTTACTACATAACTCACAAAGAAAAACACAGCCAGGCACTGGTGTCTGCCCTTTGCTTGGAATCCTAGCTACTCAGGAGGCCGAGATCTGAGTTTGAAGTCAAACTGGGCAGGAAAGTCCTTGAGACAATTATCTCTAATTAACTACCAAAATCAGCTGCAAGTGGAGCTGTGGTTCGAGTGGCAAAGCATTAGCCGTGAGCAAAAAGGTCAAACATAGCCTAAGGCTCTGAATTCAAGCCCCACAACTGACACATGCATAATCATGTAAGTCAATAATGCATATTAAATATCTTTCTAAATATATCTATATACTTACATGTGTATCTCTATAGCATTGGTCCTTTTACCCTGAATAATAATGTGCTTATTTTCATTATTTTGATGGAAAGACACCTTACTTATTCAGTTGGAATTATTTTAATTGGGATTTAAAGCAAATTGGTTTTATTTTCTTATGATCTTTTGGATTTTTCTCTTTTCATTCTCTTTTGCTAATGCTTTTGTTGAAGGCCTTATTGTTTCCTGTTGGATTATTCCAACACTAGCCAGATTGGTTTGTCTGCTTTCCTCTCAACTCTTCTCTAATCCATCTTTCTCTGTTATCAATGGGATTTTATTTTTGAGCTTCAAATCAGAGGATGCCTCTGGCACATCTTAAAAATTGTCAATGCTTTCTATTGATTCTTGAGATTCTTAAGCTTTCTTCCAAGCAGAGAATAAAATCCCCTTTTCTGATTTTCAAACCCATCTTCTTCATTCTTTCCCTCTCAGAATACTGTCTGTACTGAGCTACTGTGTTTAGTGTTAATGAGGTACCATATCTACTAATCATGAGCCTAGCAGTTTGTCTGGACAGCATTCTACCATGATAGGATTGTTTATTTATTATTGTTTCTCCAGGGAGTTTTTTTAAAGATAAACAACAACAATAATAAAAGCAATATGGACAGATATGTTTAGTTTTAGTACTTAAAAAAGTCTAGGATATAATGTAGACTTCATGGAGATTTCAGAATAAAGTCACTTGGCCTTTCTCTTTTAAGTTCTGTTTTGTGTGTCACATTCTTAGGGGCGATTATCACTGTTCACTGTATCATATACATATATGTGTGTGAAATATTATACACACGCGTGCGCGCTTGCACACACACACACATATATAAATAAAGGATCTTGTTTACTTTGTTTACAAGAAGATATGCTTCTCAAAGGCATGTGTTCTCATTCGAGTGTTTTTTTTTTGTTTATTTTTTGTCAGTTGTAGGGCTTCAACATAGGGCCTGGGCACTGCCCCTGAGCCTCTTTGTGCTCAAGACTAGTACTTTACCACTTGATCTACAGCTCCACTTCCAGCTTTTGAGTGTTTAATTGGACATAAGAGTCTCACAGGGAAATTTTTTTGCCCGGGATGGCTTTTACCTGCAATCCTCAGATCTCAGCCTCCTGAATAGCTAGGATTACAGGTATGAGCCACCAGTGCCTGTTTCATTTGAGTTTTTTACTGCTATGATTTCCTTTAGCAGCTGAACAATGTGTCCCTCACGTAGTTGTTCAATAATTATTTGTTAAATGGATGTAAATAAATGAATGTGCCTTGACCTTAACATTTGTTATTAACAGGCTTTAGAAAACTTAATTAACGGTCTAAGCTTTGTATTTCTCATCCACTAAAAGGGAGAGAAAGAATAATAAATGTAATACCCCACTTGAGTTTTGTGAGGGTAAAATGATATGCAGTCACAGAACATTTATCATATAGTAGAGATAATATAATTTCTTAGAGGTAATATAATTCACATCTCCCAGAGTTTGTTAGCTATGTATTCTCAAAACTTTCTCTTACATTGCACATTGATAGTTGGGATGATTATTGCCTATTCTTATAGGTGATACGATTTAATTTTCCTCCTTCTCTTGTACTTTCTAATATTGGTAGATTAAGTGTGTGTGTGTGTGTGTGTGTGTGTGTGTGTGTGTGTGTGTGTGTGTGTGTGTCTGTGTGTGTGTGTGTGTGTGTGTGTGTGTGTGTGCATGCCAGTACTGAGGCATGAACTTAGGGACTGGGCACTAATGAGCTTTGTCAACTACTTTGACTCACCTCTGCCATACACCTGTGTGTCTTCCTTGGGGACAATTTTCGCCCTAAGTCATATCCCCTTTTCCCCAAAGACATGCACACTGTTACACCTACTCTGTTCTTTTCTGTAATAGCACACGTGGAATTCTCTGGTTTCTAGGAGGACCTTTAATGTGTTTTTAACTGAGCACACCACAGAAAATATAACTCCAATTTCAGTGGCATTTTAAAAAATGTTTTATTGTGGTGCATTCCCACAGATGGTTGATGTGACAGATGTGAAGATAGAGTTTATATGGCATCAGAGACACCGAGGAAATCATGACTTATTCCCACACATTCTGCAAGTGTGCATTCTGAATATTTTATGAATTCTGTTGTTGAACCACATGCCAGACAGTTTTCTGTAATAACGTGTTTTTTTCTTAAATTGAGTCTTACATTTAATATTCTTCCAAAGTTCTTGCAGTTATTTTTGTTGAATCGTTTGCGTGGATTTATCTTTCAGATTACTGGAAACATCCATGGAACTTTAATTCACTTTCTGGGAAGAATCAACCTGTAAGCGGTGCCATGTGTCATCCACCCCATTTCTCAGGCAAGTGAACATTATTCAAACTCTCTCATTCTTTTCTTTTATGTTTAAAAATGTAGTGACAGTTATCTACTCCTCACCCTCTTCATCCTCTTGCCTGCCTGCCTGCCTGCCTCCCTTCCTCCCTCCCTCCTTTCCTCCCTCCCTCCCTTTCTTCCTTCCTCCCTCCCTTTCTTCCTTCCTCCCTCCCTCCCTTCCTTCCTTCCTCCCTCCCTTCCTTCCTTCCTTCCTCCCTTCCTTCCTTCCTTCCTTCCTTCCTTCCTTCCTTCCTTCCTTCCTTCCTTCCTTCCTTCCTTCCTTCCTCCCTTCCTTCCTTCTTTCCTTCCTCCCTTCCTCCCTTCCTTCCTTTTTATTTTTCTTCTTTTCTTGTCGTTATAAAGGTGCTTTACAGAGGAATTACAGCTTTATATGCCAGGCAGAATACATTTCTTTCTTTTTGGATAATGTTATCCCTTCCCTCACTATCTCCCAGTTTTTCCATCCTGTTCCCACCTACAGGTTGTATAGTTAATTTTGCATATGGTGTCTAGTGATTACCACTATTATATTTATTTACCTTTTGTCCCTCTATTTCTGTGCCCCCACTTGTCTTCTCAAAGATAAATGAACACACAAGAGGAAAGAAAAATAAAACAAATACAACAAAGAAAGCATCTCTTGTTTCCATGCCCTGGAGTTCATCTTGATAAACATTATTTTATATGATCATAGGCACATAAACATTGAGCCTTTGTTTCCTCTTCTAAGAGTATCCTCCTTGGTCTCATTGTGTGTGAAAGCCTAGAGATGTGGATAATTTATCATGTCCTGGTGTAGTTTAGATCTAGCTTCTGAATATAACAGAAAACATGCACTATTTATCTCTGAGCTTGGCTTATCTCATTTAACATGATTTGTTCTAGGTCCATCCATTTTCCTGAAAATGGTATATTTCTAGTGGCTGTGTAAAATTCACTGTGTATAGGTATCACATTCTCCACACTCTTTCTAATGATTCTGTAAAGTTCCTCCCACAAGAGGTGATGATGGTGCACATCTGTAGTCCTAGCTACTCAAAAAATGAAAGCATGAGGATCATGAATTCCAGGACTGCTAGCTTGATCCTACCTCAGCAAACACAAACAAGACAACTGAAATTATAGTTGAGCACTTCAGCAAATCCCTGGGTTTAATCCCATGTATACTCCTCACAGAAAATAAAGGATGAAATAGATCTATTTCCTTTCCTCTTTAGATATTCAGTTTGGGTAGGCCTACTGACATAATATAAATTCAAAATATAAGTATAATAATATAAAAGTATAAAAATATGCAAGTATTTTGTTTTAATTAATGAATTAATTAATTGGTTAGGTGATTGTGTCTTCTATAATACTCCTGCCATTCCAGAAAAGATGAAATAGGTTGTCTCCCAGAGTCTTGCACAATTGTCCAGGCCAAGCCTTTCAATTTACTAGTGAGAAAACTGAGATGTAACGAACTCTGTAACTTGGGTAACTTTCTACCACATCATACCTATGTGGATTGGCTGTTTAGTGTTTCTTACTCTTAACGATTCAGTGGTAAAGAAAATAATGTATACTTTTATTTCCACTGGAATAATCAATGACTCATCATCTACAGAACTTTGGACAAAATACCTTTACTTTTTACCTATCTTACCTTGAGCGCTTTATAAGTTATTCCCTGATTCTTATCACCCATTAATAATAAGAGTTCATAGTCACAACATTTATTCATCAATACTTCTGTGATCTTGGAAACACAAACTCTGGCATTGACTGTCTAGAAATTGGGATTCATTATCTTTACCACTTAAAGTGTTGAAACTGGGTCACAGAATTTCACTAATCATATTTCCTCAGCTCTACCTCACACAAGCTCATGGGGTTGTCTTAGCCCAATACAATGGATATAAAGACATTAAAACAACAAGCAAGACCTAGCACTTGACAACTCTAAGCTACTGTTGCTATTTCTGTTATTAATGCTCATATTACTGTTGCTTTTGTTATCTCAGCAATGTAAAACTATACATTTTCATTAATCCTTTTCTATTTTTTTGGTAGTCTGGAAGATTTATCTCATCCTCTTCCTTGCAAGGCACACTCCCAAGCTATTTTTGATTTTTAGTTTTGAGATAAAATTGCATCCTTTTTTTCTCTTGCTCTACCTAAGCCCCAGAGGAGCAATGATTACACAGATGTGTACCTCCATATCTGGTCATTGTAATTATTCCTACAGTAATTATATTGAAAGATGCTTCAGAAATCCAGATTACTAATATGAACTTCAGTTAACACTGCACATAGGTATGCTCCTGAATAGTTATGGTTAATTTGTCACCACTGTGGGCAGTTAATATACACACATCCTTACATTGTAGCACTTTCAGACTAAATGGAACACGAATGCATTTGTATATGGTGGTTGTGTTTGGAAGTTAAATAACTATGACTTTCTATCTTTGCTTTGTGGAACAAATTTAAACATCAAAACTGAAATAACTTATTGGGAATATAGTCTCAGAATTAAATCAACAGTTTATTTCATCTAACCTATTGCTATGCTAGTATCCTAGACTTTAACTAAATAATCTAGTTGGAAGCAAGTCTAGAAGCTGTCAGCTATAAGTAGAAGCTTGCCAGAGTTTCCCCAAATGGATTTTATCAATCGTTAGGTATGTTTTTTTCTCTGTAGACTTCCTTAGGAAGTCTACAGAGAAAATATATAGCTATCAAAGTTAGAATTACAGCTGCTTTCTCCCTATCTTTTTTAGAAATATAATTTTATTGTTATTATTGGGGTATTATACAGAGAGATTACAATTTTATAAGTTAGAAAATGAGTACATTACTTTTTTGGATAATGTCACTCCTTCCTTTTCTGCCAGTTTCCCCCATCCCTGCACACAAGTTACAAAGTTCATGTTTGTGTGTGTGTGTGTGTGTGTGTGTGTGTGTGTGTGTGTGTGTGTGTGTGTGTGTGTGTGTGTGTGTGTATGTTGGTCCTGGTGCTTGATCTCAGGACCAGAGACGCCATCCCTGAGTTTTTTTTTTCAATCAAGGCTAATGCTCTATCATTTGCGACACAGCTATACTAACAGATTTTCCCTGCGTAATTGGAGATAAGATTCTCATGGTCTGGGCTGGCTTCAAACCACAGTTCTTAGATTTCAGCATCCTGAGTAGGTAGGGTTCTAGGTATAAGCCACTAGCATACAGTCACTTGCTTTATCTTACAGGCATTGTCAGAAGAAAATGTAAACACTCATTTTTAAACTATGTAGATGCTGTACATGACCCTAATATCACAATGTTTTACATAAAGATGTGAAAAAATGAATCATCACATTATTTAATCTAGTATACAGGAATAGTTTTTTATAGGCTTTAGCAGTACAAAAGGTAGACTGTTTTCTGAAACCAATGTAAGTATGGAAAAGAAAATAACATTTGGAGTCTTCATAGTATCAGAATATACTTCCCAGAATGAAAACATTTATGTTAGAGAACAAGTCATCATTGTCTCCCTACATATATATGAGTAAATGTGCAAATCCAGACATAAGGATTGTGTTCTGAATTTTAATGAAGACTTTATAAGAATGTATTTTTAAAATCCTTTTACTTTTTTACATTTTAAAACTAACTTGCAAATTTTATTTTAAAACAATTTAGTGAAAAATGTCACTAATATTAAGCAAGAGTGTTTACTCATACATTAAACAAAAACTCTCCATTTATTTAAATATTATAACAAGTTTTAATGGAATTCATAAAAGCTCATGCATTTTTTCTACTTATATTAGTAAGAGCATGTTTTTTTTGGCCAGTAATATTCTATTAGTCATAACATTATTCTGATCAGCAGTTCATTTTATTCCTTTCTTTCCAGTTTGGAGGCATTACACATATTGCCACTAGGGGTCAATATTGGTCTATATTTTAACAAATAAGTTACTTAAAAATAATGTTTGTGGGTAATTTGTAATAAGTGATTTCCAGCTTAAAGAAATGTTGCAGAAATTCTAAATTTAGGTAGCAGTTCCTACAGATGAAAATACCATCCCTGGTAAGTTCAGAGATTCTAGAGACCCAATAATTTTCTCTAGTGATTGAATTCAGAAATAACTAAATAGTGACTATGTTCAATATAATCATATGTATTTTAATAGGGTTAAAAACGCTTCATTATTTTGAGACTGTTTGTGAGATCAGTGCTTTCCAGGACAAACAATGAAGGAGTCAGAATGTGACTGGATGAAATGGTGGTACTTGGCTCAGTAGGAGCTGGGTTCTACTCTGTCTTCATCATTCCCTGCAGGGGACCAGTTTTGGGTCTACTTTGCCAGCTTCTCTCCTTGAAAAAATGGAACCAGCAGTCATCATAATTTCAATAGTCCTTTCTGATCCTGTCTTTCTAAGAGTATTTGTCAGTATCTGTCAGATTTTACTTTTCAGAGGAAAGGGAATTAGACTATTTTTACTCCTTCATTCCCATGATAGACAAATATCAAGATAACAGCTAGTCAAGTACTCTTTTTCTATTTCATCTAATAGTTTCTGACAGAATGAAGGGACTATTCATTTTTGATGACATCAGACATGGGTGCTAATCCATGCCTTTGGAAGTAATTTTTTAAAAAATAATGATTCAGCTATAGTTAAAGTGACTTTTACCAAATTTACTTAATATATTATTGCTATATCAGCTCATCCACCTCCTTTATGTAATTGGCATTGATTGATATACAATATTCCTTTCAAGAGCTGCTAGGCTCTCTTATTTTGCAAGGTTTAACTGAGTAAGATTCATGTTTAGTTGAATGCTTCTGTCTCCATGTTTAGCACTGTTTGGTCTCTAGCACTAGTGCTAAGCCAGATGACCCTGATATTGTGACTTAGATCTGTCTGTGGTAAAGCTGCATGATAAATTATAAAGTCAATGATACAGGAGAAATTCACAGTTTTAATAATTCTGATCACAGTCAGAATTCAGGAATGACAGCCCAGTGGAAAATAAACATGAAGATGACTGAAAAGGAGAAAAGACCCCCATTCTGCATACAGTGCCTTTCAATTTTTTTAAAATAAACTTGAATTGTGGGTGCAAGGATGGGTGGATTTAAAAGAATTTAGTGGCGTAGGGAACTCAAGAACTAATGCTAAGTTGTGATTTGAATTGTTTCCCAATGCAGGGAAAACAGGAATTGATAATCTTTCCAAATGAGAAGGGCTTTTAATTAAAACACCAGAAGGACTATGGCATGAAAATAATGATTATTTCCTCAAGACTAAACATTGTTCCTAAAAGTAAGTTTAAATTGAAACCTTGACCAACAATTTATAAAAATCAAGACCCACCGTGAGTAATTTATTGGCCAAAGTCAAATCCTCACTCTTTAACGAATGATTCCAGAATCCAGTTTTACTCTATACAACCCTTAATATAATATATAACCAAAAGTTTCTCCATGTTAAGAGAAAAAAAGGAAAAGTAGATACACAATCAAAATCAAAAGTATAATAGAAACATTTCTAAAAATGGCAGAATTAAAGTGGATTATAAATCATGCCTTTTTGATGTGTTCAAGTATGTGAAGGATAGTATAACCCTTGTTTTTACTGTATTTGATTCCGGTGTCCTGCATCTTCTAATTTGGGGAGGGGAAGAGAAATAACAAAATGCGTAAATAAGGATACAGGTTGACCCATTGTAACAGTGAGACGTACAAGATACTACATTGAAAACAAACTTTACAGTTTCAGGGGGAGGTGGGGAGAGAAGGGATGATAAGGGAAAACAAAGGAAGAGGTAACAAGGCTTGATAGGAAATGGACTCACTACTTACTCATGTAACTGTAACCCCTCTGTACAGTATTTTTACAATAAAAACATATAAAAATAAAGGATGTGAAGGAAATGATATTCAATGAATTAGCATTGCATATATAAGCATGGACAAACACTGTCAACATAGATAGGATGTTTGAGCACTGTATTTGAGGGATCAGGCTGTTTTTATCTTTGCCTTACATCTGCTAACTCCATGATGCTGTCCAAATTCCTTCAGCATCTTTGAATTTTAGTTCCTTACTTGTAAAATGACCATAAAAATCCCTTGTTCATAGTGTATGTGAAACACTTAACCTAGTTTTCGCTACATACTCAGCATTTATAAAGTATGGATATCCAACCATGTTAGTTTTGTCTTTTTGAGAATTGTTACCTATTGAAAGAAACAGTTGCATCCTTTGACCATAGGAGACATGGGTATTGACCACTAAATAGATATGCTTTGGATATGAAAATAATATTAACAGAAATAAACTTTAAGTATGGAACAAATGTAACTAATTTTGACAATCATACTTTTGTACCAATCAATTGACATAAAATTTTAATTTTTGACTACTCAGCCTCTGCTTACTAGTATCAGGAATTTATTATTTATTCAAAAATGCAAGTTTGATAGTATCCGTCACTCGTTCTGGAATTTTGTCAATAACAAATGTTCAATGAATGCTTGACATCCACAGATAACTTGAAAAGGAAAACATCTTTGTGAAGTGGAGGCCTTTTTTGCATAGCCGGCAGGAACATAAAATTAATTCATGACACAGCTAAATAATTGAAAGCAAGTATTTAACAGATACATGTGTGCCAGTATTCATAGTTACATTTTTCAAAATAGCCAAAGGTAAAAAGAACTTAAATGTTTATCAGCAGAGAAATAAACACAGAGAAGAGAATATTATTCAGTCTTAATGGGAATAGATGAAATCTGGTCCTTGCCATAAGATAAAAATTGGTAACACAGAAATATATAATTTGAAAGATGCCAGACACATAAAGATGCATATTGTGTTAGTCTAGTTTCATGGTATATCAAAAACAGACAAATCCATAGAGCTAGAAAGATGGAGGAAATGTTCAGGGACAGGGATGGGGAGTTATTGTTAAGTTTGTGCATGGTACCAAGATGTAGAAAAAGATTGTGATGATGGTTGAGCAACACAGTGAGTGCACTTAATAAATCAGAACTGTACATTTACACTTACAATGGTTAAATGATAGATACTATGACATATATATTTTACCTCAATAAAAAGTAAATAGCTCAAAGTAAAATAATACTGCAAGTAAATTTATTACATAGTTCTCAGAGCAATAGAATTATTTAGCGATACACCTTGATGGCTCCATTTCTTCACAGAAAATTTCTTATGTAGTATGCTTACTTTCTCAGCTAATGTCTCCACGATTATGTAATGGAAATGAAGTTTGCAGGGAGGGGGAAAGGATATTGATGTTTCCATACTTTCAGAGATTTGTTTTATCATAGCATTTTGATACTTCTTGCAACAGAGACTTTTCCAGAAACAAGTAGTTACTCAGATCTAGAAAAAGATATTTAAAGTGATAATATCCATGTTCCCCAAAGGGGCATGGTTTCAGAATATCGACGCCAACTACTGCAGACTCGTAGCCTCCATGAAAATGGAGGCGGACGTTGCCACAGATCCTTTTAAAACCTAAACTCACAAGACACAACCAACCTATCCAAAAATGATGCCCTGACGAAAGTCATTTGTCATGCCAGGAATGATGAAGGGCTTACTTTTCCTTGGAAAAATGTCTTTGCTTTTATATTTCGCTTTTAAACTTACCTTAAGAGCTATTGGAGAAATGATTGGCAAAAGAATGAGTAACATGCAAAACAATTGTTTTAAAATTTTTATTGTCAAAGTGACAATTTAAAAATGAGGGCTAGGAAGGTGGCTTAGTGGTAGAGCGCTTGCCTTGCATGCCTGAGGCCCTGGGTTCGATTCCTCAGCACCACAAAAGCAAAAAGAAAAATGCCGAAAGTGGTGCTGTGGCTCAAGTGGTAGAGCGCTAGCCTTGAGCTGAAGAGCTGAGGGACAGTGCCCAGGCCCAGAGTTCAGACCCCCAAAAAAAATTTAAAAAAAATAAATGAGTTTGCTTTCTCTTTGTTTAATGTGCTAAATGTGGAAGGGTGCTGTGCCCATTCTTAGGTTCATTTAACTCCAACTTTGTAATTCTGCCCAAGGACTATGAAATAGGTAGTGATCTTCCTTAGTCCCCTTTAGTTAAAGCAAAAAAAGTCATCTAAAGCCAAAGAAGACAAATGATCCAGAATTGGAAAGCATACCACCTTTGGTGGAGGTGGGGAAGAACACAATAGCTGTAGTTATTTTGGTCTTGCTCTTCTGCTCAATAAGTACAGGTTTTCATCCTTTCTCCTCCCTTCTCCCTCCCTCCCTTTCTATGGTAGCTGTTTTTCAAAAGAAAGACAGCAAAAGTAAAGTGCAATAAAATAACATGAAGACTAATAAGTCAAATACATTAATCTTAAGGAATCAGTGTTTATATATGGCTTTAATCTTTTTCATATAGCTGTACACAAATAATGGCATTTTAATATAGCTTTGTACAATGGGGGGATTTCAAGTGAGAAGCATTACAGGAGAAGTATCAAGTAGAGTCAAGGAGAGTTAAATTGTTTTCTGTAAATCTATGGAGAAGATATCATATTGCAAAGGGAATAAAACAAGAATCTGAATGCTTCAAACTTTAGTGTTTCAAAACATTTGACCTCTGTGATCAGCCAAAAATGGTCTAACCCTGGAAAGCAAATTGACAATAATCATCATGTACTTCTCTAGCCAGTAGTCAGGAAAAAAAAAAAAAGAAATTCAAGGGGCAGAGAAAGAATTGGAGCTTTTGCCACAATAAACAGATGTAGGAATGGGAACAAAATCCCCAAAAGGCTTTGAGACAAAGTAGAAGCTCACAGTTACTGGGGTCATTGGAGAGCTGCGGCTTTTCTCTCTGCTCACTGCTCTTCAGGAGAACTTTGACTACAGTCATGTATATGACTTCATGTTTCAGGTAGAAAATTAGTTCCAGATTTTATACAAGGAATGGTTCTTCCAGAAACTAGAAACAGAAGGAGAAATGTGTGGAGATTGAGTAGGAAATTCTCCAATTTGCAGATAACAGATTGTGGAACTCCTCAGTATCCATAATCTTATGAGCTATTCTTTCAAAAATAAACCTTCATATATATATATATATATATATATATATATATAATATTGGTATTGTTTCTCTGGAGAAAATTCTGGTATGTGTGGAGAGAGAGAGCTTTGGAAGCTATAGAAGGAATTTTGATGAGAAGTTTATAGCTCAATATGAATCCATTCTGAAATTCTTATTAAGGAATCCATTAGTTCATCCCCAATCCTAGCGTTCCCATCTTTCATCCAGCTAAATCCTCAAGGAATATTATAAACAAAAGGTAAAGGATCATCCAACAGATCTTTGATATTGTGTGCTTTCACAGGGGCAGTGTACCATTGAAGACAAGCGGTACACAGCTTGCCAGGGACGTATCCAAGAGCAGAAAGGTATATTTTCAGTAGTATGAGCTAGATAAGAGTCCCTCTGCGTTTGGCACAGATAATGATGGCCAAAATATTCATCTCTTTGCCAATACTTTTGTCTGGATTCAGGAGATATAAAATTCCACAAAATTGTGAAATGGAATATTTGATTCCTTTGAAACTGAATATTTTCTTTGCTGGGAAATAACATCAGAAAAATAAAGAAGAAATTTGAGGGTTCCATTCAATGGAATTTTCCATACTAAAATAAGAACACTATTAAACCCATATATATGTATTGCCCATCTAAGAATATTAAGAGGTTTTGCTAATGAAGAAACTCTGATGAGGTCATATGTCCAAAAATACTAATTTTAAATGCAGAAGCTACTTAAGAACTGTAAAAGATCTGCGATTTTTATCTTACTTGTAAGTTAACAAGTGAAGCTGCTGTAGTGTCATGGACACCGGCTTTAAGACAAGTCTGCTAGATCTGAGAAAAGGATTTTATTACCTTGGCACAGCAGGAAGTGTGCCTTGCGCATTCTATCTGATCTCCTTACCCTACCCTCTCCCAGCTCCACAGGAGCAATGTAAAAGTGGACCAAAATGGATGCTACAGGAACAACGTGTTTGAATTACAGGTGAGAAACTACATGTTTAGGAAATCTCTCACTTATAAGATAGCTGAAAACAAGCCTTCTTACTTTGTGCTGAAGCAAGTCATTATTATCTTACCTGGCAGGGGACACCAGCCCTCTGCTTCAGAGGGAGAGAATATGTCTACCTTTAATGACAGTTGCTTATTCCAACATTCATCATACATAGTCTGAAAAAACCAGTTGTCAGTCTACTGCTCAGAAGATATATGGACACTTGGGAGACGCATGGAGAATTTTGCCTTAATGGTGTCTATTAAGAAAAACCATGCAAATGGTATTCAGATATTTTCAATGTGGTGAATTTGTCATCCATTGTGATCTTTTTTGTCTTGTAAAATATTATAAACGCCAATGCTTTGGCGCACACCTGCATTCAAAGGCTATTTTGTGTGGGATGTAGTTGACCTACTTTGGGTTCTCCCAAGTTGTTCAACCGAGAATAGTATTCTTTTTTAAGCCTTCACAGAAGAACAAGCTGATTCAGTCCATTTGTGCTGCTATAAGAGAATACTGGAGCCTGGGTATTTTAAAAAGAACAAAAATTTATCTCTCACAGTTCTGGAGTGGGAATTCAAGAATAAAGTGCTGGCAGGTTCAGTGTGTTGAGTCCTTTAGTCCAGTGCAGCTCTTGCTCTGATAAGGCAGAAAAGTGAAAGTAGCATTGACTAAGACTGCACCTCTCCATTTGTGACAGTTGTATGCTGATGAAACAATGGATAGTTATTAGAAGAGCCTAGAGACCAGGGTTCAAGGACCACTGAGGGGAGTGTGTGCATCATGCCAGCTCATAAGCCTCCAAGCTGAGTTGCAAACAAGCTTGGTGACTGAGGATGAAGGAACTCTAGAAAGGATAGCAGAAGATAAAGTCTATGAGTACGCAGTGGCCTTCCTAAGATTGACTTCATCTCTTTCTTCTACATTCCTATAGCAATTCTGAAGAGGCTATTCTGTGAATATTTATGGAGAAGTGGGTTTGAGTGGTACCCAGGAATGGACTATATTTGACATGGTGATCCATCCTGCAATTATTCCTTCAGAAGACAGCTCGCTGCCTGGCTATAGGTATTGTAATAGTAGCCTCTGGCTTTCCACTACTTTAGGACTTTTTCACATTTGTCCAAAGTGATCCCACTCTAGGCCACACCTTTCCAGGAAAGCTCGTAACTGATGACTGTGTAGAGGGTATCTAAGACCTGGCCATTTTTTTTCCCCTCTAAGACAGAACATCTTGACAGTCAGCATTCTCTCGTTCTCTCTTAAGCTCTGGTGTTCAGATCAGCTAAAATCTTTTTTCAAATCCAAATTGCACTTATAAATTCTTCTCTTGTCTGGCCTTTCTTCAATAAATGTTGCACACCCATGGGTTTTTGCAATGTATTTTTAATCAAATTGTTTTTACAGAATGCAAACCTGCAAAATATTGCTCAGGGCCCTGCACACCTGAAAGGCAGCCACAGAGGTACTAAACCCTTGCCTACTGTTTCTTGGCTGATCTTCTAATTCTGTTGGAAAATGCTGCTTTCTGAATCTTTTTTCCATAACAGTGACCCACCATTGCCCACATTGTGTGGGTTGGTAACATTCATTATTATTTTCTAGAAATGCAAAACTTTATATAGCAAAATGAGCCTTGCAATCTCCTTTGAAACTTCTTCTTTTTTTCTTTTTTACCGTTACAGGTTTTCCTTTTGTGTTCTCAGAAAGATGTCATTCATGTATTCTTTGCTTTTTAAGATAATTTCCATTACTTTCCCAGCAGGCTTTCACATAAACCATAGGTGCAATATGGAATAGAGGCTTTTGTATTAATTTCTGGGTAGCAATTAGTGGTGCTTGTGTTTGTTCTAATAAAGGAAGTAAGTTACTTTTCAGAGTCAGCTCAGTTTTGATGAAGGAGATTGATTTCTTGGTAATAATTTTGATCTGTATGCCTCATGCTGACAGCAGCTGGGTCAGAAATACACTCAGCATTGTTGTCAGGCTTGACATTTACAGTTGTGACCATGTTAATTGCCATCTGGGTCTAATAGCACAATGGGTAGTACTGACAATGAGTACAGTCTCACCTTCTGCAGGAAAACTCTCTCGGAAGCCACTAGCATTTGTAATGAAAGAAGTTCCAATCAAAGCTTAGTAAATATATCTTCTTTCTAGCCTAAAAGCTTATTTTGATTAGGTAGTTTGCAAATCAATTCTATCTGTGGATAGGAGTCTAGGTACTTTTGTTCCGTGTCTTGCAACTGCTTGGCATGAGAAAGAAACACTGCAGTATGACTTATCAAAAAATGAAACAAAACTTTAAAATAATATAAAACAAAATGCATAGTAATTGGCATTTTTATCGAACATATATTCAGTTTAGTTATGCACAAAATAAAAACATATCTCAATAAACTATGGAATACACAGTAAACAACTAAGACATCATTGTGTAGGTCAGGAATTCTGCTATATGTCCAATACCAATAATTTAACATGGGGTCACTACCCAAAGTCCCAAAGTAGAGACACTTCTGAACTTATAATTTTGTCCTGTCTTGTTTTTAATTACTAGATTATACTAAAGTTTTATATGTTGTTAAAATCCATTTAAGTCAAATCCTACAATGCTAAATGATTTATCTGGCTCTGCTGCGCTGCTTGCTAAGTCTCTTTTTGCATGTCGTTAGAAATTTTTAGCCTCGGGGCTGGGAAGGTGGCTCAGTGGTAGAGCGCTTGCCTTGCATGCATGAGGCCCTGGGTTTGATTCCTCAGCACCACATAAGCAAAAAGAAAAAAGCCGGAAGTAGCGCTGTGGCTCCAGTGGTAGAGCGCTAGCCTTGAGCTGAAGAGCTGAGGGACAGCGCCCAGGCCCAGAGTTCAGGCCCCACGACTGGACCCCCCCCCCCCCAAAAAAAGAAATTTTTAGCCTCCATCAATGAGTGATATTTTATTGTTTGACTATTATTATTATCCACTTTAATTATTATCCACTTTAATCTTGATGGGTATTTGGATTTTTTTCAATTTGAATATACATACTTAGTATGTATATTCACAAATGTCATGAATGTATACATGAATATGTATACAGGGATGATATTGCTACTATGAAGTGTGCATATCTGCTAGTCTAATAACATGTTTCAAAAAGTGTCCCAAGAGCTGGGAAGGTGGCTCAATGGTAGAGTGCTTGCCTTGCATGAATGAGGACCTGGGTTTGATTCCTAAGCACCACATGAACAGAAAAAGCCAGAAGTGGTGCTGTGGCACAAGTGGTAGAGTGCTATGCTTGAGCTGAAGAGCTGAGGGACAGTGCCCAGGCCAAGTTCAGGCACCATGACTGATTGAAAAACAAAAAGTGTCCCAAATTGTCTCGGTTTAAGATTTCACCAGCATTGTAGAATAGCTCTGCTATTGTACATCCTTGCTAGCTCTTGGTTATGTCTTTATCCTGCTGTACATCATTGCTAACTCTTGGTTATAACTCTTTGTTCTAACTATTTTTGGGTTTCTACTGTTATCTCTTAAATTGCATGTTTAATCTCTTTTTTATTTGTAAGTTCCTCATTTCTTCTCAGGTAATTAGGAATGTCCTCTTTGCAAATACTTGTTCAACCACAATGTTTGTTTCTTGCTTTTAGATCGATTTCCTTCTTGAATTACAGTTAATTTTTATATATTCAGACATGTATATATATTGTGTTTTCCTTTCTTTGGTGCATGGATTGATTTTATCCTCCTTGGTGATATATATGAAGGGTATAAAAGTTTAATCTTCATATAGTCCAGTTTTAAAATCTTTTCCTTTCTATTTAGAACATTTTGTGATATGTTTCAAAAGCTCTTGTTACTCCAAGGATATGAATTATTCTCTATCCTACAATCTAAAAATGTAGACTTATGCTTTTAAGTCTATATCTGTGTTACATTTATTTTGATATTCATGTCTGATGTAAAGTAGTGATACTTAGTGTTTTCCCTCATACTTTATATAATCATTTAAGAAGTTTCTCCCCTACTGTATTTGGATATTTTTGATCATTAAGTCCATTATAGTCTATTTTAATTTTAAGGTAATATATAAAATTACATAGCCACACAATTGGTTGTAATGATTCTTTAGAAGTTTAAACATTTATTTCTGTATATTGTCTTTTCATATATAAATATACCATAATCCTGCATTTATTTAATTTTTCTCTCAATAATGTGTTATTATTTTCTGTCTGAAGCTCATATATATCTGCTCTAGTTCATAATTTTGTTGCTATTATAAATTACGGGGTTTTTTTTTTTGGTCGGTTATGGGGCCTGAACTCTGGGCCTGGGCACAGTCCCTCAACTCCTAAGCTCAAGGCTAGAGCTCTACCACTTGAGCCACAGTACCACTTCCAGTTTTCTGAGTGGTTTATTGGAGATAAGTGTCTCACGGACTTTTCCTGCCCCAGCTGACTTTGAACCGTGATCCTCAGATCTCAGCCTCTCAGTAACTAGGATTACAGGAATGAGCCACCAGCGCCCAGCCATGGTGGTTGTTTTTTTTTTTTTTTCATTGTAAAGCTACTGTACCACTTCCACTTCAGTATCATTCAGAGAGAGTTATGCTTCAACTCTTTGAGAGTATAGGATGGATATAAACTATTTGAACTATTTGTGAAGGTTAGATTTGCTCTTCTCTTCTATTCATTTATATAAATATGAACTCAAGGGTATTTGGTTTACTTGAGTATTTGTTTTATACCTTGGACGATACTATTTTATTAATTTTGGTGACAAATGATCCCAGCAAGGTTACTGTTTGCTTCCCTAGTCAGTTACTCTGCCCTTTTATTAATATATATTTTTTATTGAAAAGATACTGTACAAAGGGATTACAGTTACATGAGTAAGGTAGTGAGTACATTCCCTATCAAGCATTGTTACCTCCTCCTTTTGTTTTTCCCCTACCATCTCTTTCCTCCCCAACTCCCCAACTCCTCCATCCCCAACCCCAAGTTGTGAAGTTCATTTTCAATACAGTGTCTTGTACATCTCATTGTTACAATGGGTCATCCTGTATCCTTGTTTCAGCATTTTGTTATTTCTCTTCCCCTCCCCAAATTAGAAAAATGTGTATACAAGATGCAGGGTACCAGAATCAAATACAGTGACAAGGGTTATACCATGGAAGAAGAACATACAAAGAAACAAAAAAAAAATCACATAGTACATTAAAAACAACAGCGACCAAGATAAAACCCCTTGAGGTTCATTTTGCTTAGTATCATCTTATATGGTCATATGTACATATCTTTTGACCTTTTCTGCTTGTCTGGTAAGATTATCCTAGACATATCCTAGTTATTGAAAATAAGGGAAACCATGGGACCTATGTTTTTCGGTCTGGCTTACTCCACTTAATATAATTTTTTTCCAAGTCTTTCCATTTCCTAACAAATGGGGTGATGTCATTCTTTCTGATGGAGGCATAGAATTCCATTGTGTGTGTATACATATATATCTATATATCTATATATATATCACATTTCCTTATCCATTCATCTACTGATATGCTCCCATAATGCAGGGCTTTTGCTCCATTTAATTCATGAGCCCTTGTATAGAAGATGGAAAAAATATAGAGGCTCTAAAGGAGACATCTTAATCAATTTGGGTTGCTGTAGCAATGTCCCATAGACTGAGTAGATTAAAATAAAATAGAAATTTATTTTTTGATGTTCTGGGTATTGGAAAGTCCAAGATCAGAATATTATATTAGTTGATGTCTAATGAGAACCTGTTTTCTGATGCATTGATGATATTTTATTGTTGTGGCTTCACATGAGATAAGGACACAAGACCATTTTCTGGGGTCTTTTATAAAGGCACCAATTCATTCCAATTAGCTTCCATTTCTGGAAGCAAAAAGATTTAGTTATTTTTCTAGGAAGAAATCAAATTATATTGAGAATCTATAGGCGTGACCTTTTTGCTCATGTGCTACTTTCTGTAAATTTCTAATAACAAGCATCACCGTGCAAAGAACATGGCATAAAGCTTGTTAAAAATATGTCAGCTGTGAAATGTCCTTTTCTGTTACCAAGAACAAGGGCCCCACTAACTTTATAACTTAATCTGCTGTCTCTAGTAAACACGATTCAAGAGTATATCCTGGACCTTTGACTCATGCGTGATGCACAATGCTAGGAGACTCCAACTGGGAACAATCTATTTTCTCTGTTGTGGCTCTGACCTTGGGTTAACACCTAGATTTGGCTCAAGTAATGAGATTCTCGGGTAGAATCACACATTTGTTTTCCCCTCAAGCAGGGGAAAAGATGGCAGGGACTGGTTTTGTTATTATGAGACAGAGCAGGGATTCCTGAATTCCCGAACTCCCTTGCTCCCCATTCCAGAATTTTACTTCTCACTTGGAGCTCAGAATAAATGTTTAGAATCTTCTGGGATGCAGAAATATTTCCCAAACCTCCCATACGCTTTTCCCAGGAAGAAGTCTCCGCCTATATTTTAATCCAGATGCATTTAACCTACATTAAGAGAGAAAATATTTCCACTTTCACTTTACTGATTTTTTTAACAAATAGATTTTCTATAAAGGTGATGTGTTAGTTTCCTTGATCATTCCTACTTAATTTGGTGGTTTTAAATAGCAGACATTTATTTGCTAAGTTTTGGAGGCAAGAAGTCATAAATCACAATCTTTCAGTTCTTCGGGTATGGGCTTTGAACTGCGATCCTCAGCTTTTAACCTTCTGTGAGGTTATGTTCACTGATGTAAGCTACCAGTGCCCAACTTCTCTTTCTTTCTTCTATACCTATGTTCCCCAAACATGGTAAATAAAATTAGAAAAATAAAAGAGTTAAGAGAAAACACTTTTCTCAATGTAAGTTATATCCAAGAATCAGAACCAGAAAATGTACCTGTTCTTGTGCTCACTACCACATCTTACGTGAGTAACTGACTAACCTCCACCCATCTAGAACTTTCCTCCATGTGACTCAAGCAGCCAATACTAATTATTTGGAACTTGCAAACAATGTACGACTTGAACAAAGCGGGTATTTTCATCTAAGTGATCAGTCAGCAAGTATATTTTAGACTTTTGGGTAAGTAAACACGTAGGTAGCCTAAAGTCCTGAGTTCAAATCCCATACTCCCACCCTGCCACACCTGAATAAAAAGATATTCATGGTAGTTTATGGTATATAATAATAGAATAATATAAATTTAATAGAATGAACATAGTTCATTCTATTAAATAAGTTCAAATGTAACATACAGTATAATATATAGACACATTTGCATATAAAGTGAATCAGTTGGACAAAAGGATGTAATAAAGTAATTAAAATGTAGTAAGTCATTAAGTCTGGATGAAGATTCCATTATTCTACTTGCTTATCTACATTGAAAAAAATTATTATGACCTTTTTCTGTGTAATACAAACCATTCCAAACAAAATTCTGCTTTCCTTAGTATCAATATCATTTTCCTCATGTAAAGTATAACCCTCTTAAGAAAAAAACATGATAGTATTACTGTTGCGTAGAATATAATATTTGGTGATTTGTGGCATTCCAAAATTCATGCATTTAAATCTAGTTCCTAATATGCTTATATTAAGAGGTCTTTGGGAAATGATTCTAAAACATCCGTATGAGTGGGATTTCCGCTCTTACAGGGTGAAGGAATTCCAAGTCCCCTTTTACTGTGCAACACTACCACATGAGCACATTACCAAGAAGTACAGACATTGCATCTGCCTATGAATAGATTGCAGATTTCCAGGTCTCTAGCACTGAGAATAATGAAATTTTGGTGTTCACAAATGATTATTTTATATTTTTTTATTGTGAAAATACTGTACAGAGGGGTTATAATTGCATGGGCAAGGTAATGAGTACATTTCTTATCAAGCATTGTTGCCTCCTCCTTTGTTTCCCCTTCCCACCCCTTCCCATCTCCCCCCCTCATTCCCCTCCATGTTCACAAATTATTTTTTTCTGTGTTCACAAATTATTAAATCTTGGGTATTTTGTTATAGTAACCACAGAAGGATAAGATGGATATATTATTTCTAATATAAACAAGAATTTATTATCAATATCAACTATGCATGAATCATGTTATAATTAATTGAAAGGTTCTTGATAATAGATATCAAAAGCACTAAAGAGTATTTAGATCTGAAGCTCTATACCTAACTAGCTTCATGCCTTATTTTTTTCATATGAAAAATAGAAAGTATGGTAGGATCTAAGTCATGAGGTCTTTGTACAGTTCATAAGATTTTTAAGAGGATTAAATGAATATAAACATTTATGTGCATGTATATCTATGAATGTATGCTATATAGAACATGTATTATATGTATAATCATCAATTCTATTTTATTGGATAATATATAATCATTACAACTAACCTTTAAGTTGAGCATCATTTTTTTGTCAACACATTTTTCTAAATTAGAGAAAATGGTATCCTTCAAAAAAACAAGAAACTTGCTGAAGCTCATACACTACTTAGCTAGAATACTATCCCAAGCAGTTTAATTTATAAATCCATTCCCTTAATTAGTACATAATAATGACTCACTATTTTACAGGTATTTAATAAATATTTGTTATCAATTAGGTTTATTCCTTAGTTCCTGCTTATTTGATTGCTCATAAGCCTTTTAAGTTTATGTTCTCCTTGGTGGA
Organism: Dipodomys merriami; assembly: GCF_024711535.1. Taxonomy (NCBI): domain Eukaryota; kingdom Metazoa; phylum Chordata; class Mammalia; order Rodentia; family Heteromyidae; genus Dipodomys; species Dipodomys merriami. Next base: position 40,085,947 of record NW_027206512.1, on the reverse strand, counting down.
TCTAGGCCAGTGGATAAGTTATTTATGCTACATTACAAATGGTTCAGAGCAACAATGCTTATTTAAGTGTCTCTTGTGATTTCTGGGTGGCAGATCTTGGAGCAGCCAAGGTCAGCACATTCTGGTTCAGGCCATTTATGAGAATCATTGAGAAGAACAATTGCTGAATTGGTGATCATCAGAAACCTTAATTAGGCCTGGATGACCTCCTCCAAGGTGGTTTATTCCCACCAGGAGCAGCTTGGTGCTGGCAATTGAAGCACCACAAGCGATGCTCTACCGGGCTATGGTAAAAAACTTCACTCAGTTGCTTATGACCAACACAATGTATATCTTATTTATATCCAAAGTTGTTAAGTCCCACATTTGATGCTAGGTAATTCTCCATCCCTTAAGATCCCCACTTTTGATTTTTTTTTCTCCTTCCTTACCTTTGAAATGTCTATTCCAACTCAGAGAAGATTATTTCAGGTTAGGATCAACAATCCATGTTACTTGTGTTACTTATCTCCACTTTTACCTGAATGTTCATCTGCACGATTAGTTTTAGCCACCAAAATTGTACAGTTAGCATCCTGAGTTCATGAGCTATATGTGTCCTCTACCACAACTCCACAATAGCAAGTCTATTTATTGTAGGTTTTGAAACACACATTTATTTTTTATTTTGTTTGAAAATTGAACAATTTGAAGAAATTATGTAACTTATCCGAAACAAATTTCTGCTGCTACTAGAATGGGAACAAGAAATTCTTCATTAGATCAATTGAGAATATGCATGTAAAAACTAAAGAATGTTGTGAAATATAGGGTGGAATACGAATTGTAAGTATAATAATGACCAAAAAGAATTGCTACTATAATTTTTCAGTACTCTGAGTGTGAAGGTAATGCTAACACAATGCTTTATGTCTTTTGGAAAAAGGAAAGAATAAAGGAATCATATTTAGGTCTACTTATGAGCCTTTTCATATAGAGTAAAAGGGATATTAAATAAAAAATTGAAAATTCATTCCTCCTTTTGTTGTTAGTTCAGGTAGTACCTTAATTACCTTAATTATAATCACTATCTATCCACCACTGACCTTCTAAATCATGTTTGTATTTTTAGATTTATCAAACTATATAATAGCTACTAACTTTGTGTTATATAATTCATCATTCTCACTCCTACATTCCTCATTCAATTTTTGTTATATGATTCTCTTACTATTACACTGATGATTTTATGTAATATTCTTTAGCAAATGTTTCCTAAATCAAGTAAAGTTTGTGTGTGTGTGTGTGTGTGTGTGTGTGTGTGTGTGTGTGTGTGTGTGTGTGTGTGTGTGTGTGTGTGTGTGTGTGTTTGTATTAATCTCAGGGCCTTATGTTTCCAGGCAAATGTTCTAGCACTTAGTCATATAATCATCCCTGATTCAGGTAATTTAAGAAATTGAACTCTTATTGTATGCGATGAGGAAATTGACCTATTTTCTTTAATCCTCTGTGTCCTTTCATTTGCCAAACAATAGTTTGATGTCAAATTACATTCTGTTTCCCTTGGTCAAGTCTGATGTTATCTTCTGTGTTTTCATTAAAGAGTAACTCTTAAAAATTAAAACAATTACCTCCATATGACATGGACATGTAAATATGATAAATACTGTGGATAACCAAAATTAAAATGTATATTATTTCAGTCATAGTACTGTCAGGGGATTAATTAAAAGCAATGTATTTCTGAAGACCTGAACAAAAGAAAGAATTACAAGTTCTTAATGTTCAAATCATATTTCGTTTTAGTCTGCTCAACATGTGGTCTCAGAGCTTTCTGTTCTCTAAAGAGTTTCCAATTCTTTCTTTTATTGCTGCCAGCACTCCTTCTTAATCTAGTCATATTAGTCAGATATTTCAAAACAATTACAGAGCCCTTGGACTTCCTGTTTTCAAATGTACTGATGGCACAGAGTATATTTCAAATTCCTAAGGATACAAATGAGTTTCTCTATTTAAACTTCCTTTTTACTTTTCCAAAACAGCAAACTCCAGTGACTGAATTTTTTTTTAAGTTACTTGTGAAGAGATAATTCTCACAAACACTTCCAATTTCTTAGAACTCACTGGCCGGTTTGTAATTTTAAACTGTACAATGATTTTCTTCCTATGTTTATAGAGTGCCTGCTGTTGAGCATAGCCATCAGCAGAATCTTCCAAGGGATTGCTTAGGAAAAGCCAGGAATAAGTGTCAGGACAATTTTCACCAGAAATATAGGTTCAGGTCTGAAACTCTGCTTCTGAAACATACTCCTAGTTTAGCAGTTTATTGGAGGTAGTGAAAATGTTGCCTCTCCACAAAGCAAGAGTCCTGTTTCCTCACTAGGTGATTTGTTCTAGATCTTAGAATTCCCAGCACTCAGTCCTCTTCCCAGGCACCAGCCTGGTTGTGATAGAGATGAATGCCTGCATATGACTCTAGGTTCAGAGATGAAAGTCTCCGAGACAGTCACAGTAATCCTAGTTTCTATGCCAACAGGCTAAAGTTCATGACAAGCAATCTACTCTGAACTTTTTGAAGGTTATATCTTCCAAATTATTTCATGTGATTATTGTGGTTGCTTGTGTAGGTGTTTCTTTTGCAGAATAAGGATGCTCCAAAGTCTCAAATGAGATTTGGTTAATGACTCATGTTTATGAATGATGTTTAGCTTCAGGCCAGCTACTATCATTAATAATAGTAGCTGGCCTGAAGTTTTCATTGGATCTAATGTAAATAAATTTTGAAATGGATAGAGAGTAAGACATTGCATCAAATGATGCAGAATACCTTAAGTATTATATCTTTAGGAAATAGCAATATAAAATTGCTCTGCTATTTTTGAATAATGACACTATTGTCACTACCATTATGATTAAACAGTATTTCCTTCTCTCTAGTAGAATTTATCAGTATACAGTGAACTCCATGGTTTTGAAATTTAGATTAGATAGAATCCCTATCATAGGAAGATTTACAGGAGAGCAGATTTAATTATCATTCAGTAACTTTGGAAAATGTACTGGCATCAATTTAGCACCTGGAGCAAATATTAAATAATGAAGATGACTTATTACAAAAATCCTATACCACTTTAACTTCTTTTACAAAGAATTTTTAGACACATTTAGGAGAAACAAGTAACAAAGTAAATGTGAACAGGATTCTGGCAATTCTTTTGTTTTTGCCACAAGGGATGTGTTCCATTTATAGCCCTTTAAGTGCTAGCTTTAAAATAATGTGTTTTATATTTTATTTGATCCTTTTTACACTAAGGGATAAAATAACAGTATCCCAGCAGTAAATACTACACAGAAATTATTGATGAAAATGGTAGTGTGATAGAAAAATATCACTTTTTCTATTTATATGGCTTTATTGGAAAACAAGTCAACCAGAAGAAGGGAGAGTTTATGAGTTGAAATAAATAAAAGAAATACCAATTAAATTTTCTCTTTTTTTTAAAATGCTGACTTGTCTTGGCATTGCTTGGAATAGCTCTTCCTTGAAGATAGCATTAAAACATGAGTCGGGGTCATGTCTGCAGCCTCTGGGACTACTCCTGCAGAGGGTACACAAAATGATTTGATAAAGTCCTTGTTTCCATTTCACTGACTAGGCAAATCGCTCCCACGATTTTACTCTCACAACTTCTTTTCAAGGCTAATCACAATGACTTTGAGGCATACATCATAGCCAAAACACAAAAAGAACAATCCAATTGTTCTTCTCAGAGGATTTAGCTTCCTCTCCATCCTCTTTTAGGCATACTGTACTTCATCGTTTTACTTGCCTATCAATCACTCTTCATTCAGTCTGAACTTCAAAGGATTGTGCAGAGGATTGCAATTTAACATGTCCATCTAAGTGTCCACTGCATCTTGATCAGTCTTACCCTGTGACATGCTCATCTTCCTCAGTAATTAAGTCTGTATAAGAAATAGACATCTTAATGAAAGGTACCTCAAATATTTCTTTTTCATTAGACTGTGAAAGGTAAATATAGTTGTGGCAAGGAACCATTTTGTTATTGCAGAAGCTTTTGCTTTCCTTAAATAGTCCTAAGACTGAATCCTCTTTGCCAATGATTTTGTAGATGGCCCTCCCTCACTGGAGGCAGAGATAGTTCTATGGACCTCAGGGCTGAACAAGGGCTATATGATGTCATTGTTGCATTCTTCCTTATGTTTATTCAGGGTCATCAACTCTGGAAATGTGAGCAGTGACATGTCTATATACATACATAGGAAAGGGCTGGGAAAATTCCTAGAAGAGATCCATGAGGGATTTTTTTCTAGTGAGAAAATCAGAACTGTTCCTTTACTGAAGTTCAGTCCAATTAAAATCCCTAGGAATATTGAAATAGATATGGTACATTTCTTTCTAGTTATATTGACAAATATCCTTGAGTGGAGAAAAGAGTAGGTATTGTACTTCTATTTTTGAGAAAGCTAATATTAAGTATATATGCCCATCAAAAATAGCACAGTTCCACAACAGGTGTATTGAGAGAATTTACATTTTTATGAAAGCAATGCCTTCTCAGAATCTCTCCTCAGGACTAAAAATCAGTACCAAATTTCTATCTTGATTTTTTTTTAATAGGACAAATTGAAAAGTTCAGCTGTTTATTTTGTTACTGTTTTCCATTTCACTATAATCAAACTTATTGCTTACTAGTTTACTGGTGACCCTAAAATGTGCTTAGCATTGTCTTAGAATATGAAACTGAATAAAATGTTCTAATCAGTATTGTTTTAAAACTTTTATTATTTCCACAGTTGGCAATGCTATTCTTTTCTCAAACAGGTAAAACTTGAATGCTATTCATAATTTTCTCTGTCCTTGTTAGCATTTTGTCTATGCCAATAAATTATGGATTATGCATGTTACTTCTTACAACAACTCCCACTAATTAAAACTTGTTGAAGAATTATATTCAGATACAAGAAGTGGAACTTTGCCATATTTCATTCCATAGAAGTTCACATCTCAGAAATTAGTTTTCATATTGCCATCCTTGATCTGATAAAGAGCAACATTGTTTCTAATTCTTCTTCTGTTCCCATACATTCTAAATGCAAAGGTTAACTTGGGCCAAAAAATTTAGAAATCTTCTCTCACACATTTCTGAGATGAAGAGTACCATCATTATAGAGAGACTAGAGAAAGTGAGTACATTTCAAGGACATTGACCAATGAGGAAGAAATTAAGCACCGGATTAAAAAATGTTTATTTATCTTTTAAGGTCAAACAAGCTGAAATAATTCAAATGGGACTGCCAAAATTGGGGGAAAAAAACCATGAAGTCACAATTGGCAGGGGTTCACTGTGCATTGATAGATACTTGGAGAAGTTTGAAACAATTTTCATTTGAATGTGAGAATTTCAAATAGAAGGTTCTGAAAAAAGAAAGAGAGATGATCAACATAATTCATGTTTTTAAACTGGAGTCGGAAGTTACGAAGACAGACCTAGTCATCTTGGCAAACTCTCCGACAAACTCATCCTATGTTGAAGTCACTTGGACAATATGAATTCTAATTTTAAAAAAGCCCATTCAAAAGATGCTATTCATGCCCTCTGGCTTTTTTCAGCGGTGACCTTCTACTCCACTCTTGCTTCAACAAGCAAGCAGAGGCTCTTTGTGTCCTGCCAGAATTTTGAAGTGGATAAGCTGAATGCTCTAAAACCTCAAGACACAGTTCTGCAAAGTTAGCATTAGCAAGGATTGTGGCTGATACCACTCAATAAATCATGCCTCACATATCACTCAAGACAGAAGCATTTTGTTTTTTAAAAAAGAAAGAGATCTTGGGCTTGAAGAGGTTGATAAACACATGTTTAAAAGCTAAGTGTAGACAATGAAATCATATACTGCTGACATATATGTACATATATAATATTATATAATATTATATTATATATACCTATATGTACATATATAATATAAATTATATATAATATATATGTATAACTGGTTCTCAAGTATTATATTAAAAAAACTCTACTTGTTTGGAAATTATTAGTATTTTACCTAATTTATGAACCCAAATTGGAATAAGAATAACACTGAAGTTTTAAAGAGCCTGTCTGCTATGAGATCTCATTATTTATCATTTGGGGCCAGGAAGATAGATTAAACAATTCAGGTTTATGGAATAAATTGAGAAATCTCACAGGGTATTGATTTCAACTGTAAAACAATTGTAACAAATAAATAAAAGCATGTAAATAAATTCCTCATATCTCCCTTTCTAAGGCAGTCCACAAATGACTGATCAGAGCAGTAAAGACCTGACTATTTTCTTCCACCAAGTAATGGGCTATATATAAATGCTTCAGGTCTGTGCCTGTGACTGAGGCCATCAGGATGACATTGCTATTCAACTGCATGATCTGTCCAGTGCCTCTTCCTGCCCCTTCCAGATGTTCCAGTAGTTGTCCTGAATGCCAACCTCTTGAGTGAGTGTCTCTGGAAAACAACCTGCTAGAGAAATACACACAAAAAATTATCTCTATAGGAAAATATCAGACAGCTGTAAATCCTCTCTGAATATGTCCCAAACAAAGTCCTATTGAAGAAAACTACACAGTTTTCTTTATCTTGAAAGAAAGATTGCTGTTAGTTCATTCTTTCATAGACACATAATCTATGAAATTGAAACCATAGAGAATTTTCTGCTAATTATACCTTACATTGCTCAAAGAAATTACTTCTGGAGCCAAGAGAGAGGAGGGAGAAGGAAGTTGAGTGAAGGAAAGAGATAAAGAGAAAGAAAGAAAAAGAGTGATATAGAATGGAAAAATCCATGTATATACTATGGTAGAATAACTCCTGGCCTAGGTCACTTTTGAATAGTTTATTTTAGCAGCCTCTAATCTATCTGCTTATTTCACTAAATTAAGCAATCTTAAAAATCACACACCAGGGAGGCAAAGAGGCCTATTTATTTAAAACAAAAACAAAAGGAAAAAGAAAAATAGGGATAATTCATGACTAGAGCCAGCCTATTAATCCATCCCTAAATCTTCCACAATTGGCTTCAAAAGAGTTGACCGTCACTATGGTAACCTTCATCCTCAGGACACGTGTTGTTGAAATGAGTGGAAAGGGACTTGGCTGCACAGGGTTCTGGTGCCGTGCTTTGTTTTCATTCTTTGTTTTCACTTCAAGGGTAAATGTTTTTATCACTGAACTTTGATCATCTCAATACAATCTCTCATCATCTCTAATGACAAAGTAGTAACCAATACTAATAAATGCTACTATACATGCTTTATTATATTTTTTTCTAAATTGAGTAGTATCTACATAATTCCCAAAGAAAACTATCAATTAATTAGCCCTTTTTTACTATTGACCGCATCTCTATGGTCTACCCACTGTTCTTTCCAAAGGGAAGGAAAGGATTTCATTGGGCACAATTTATAGGGGAACTGACTTCAATTTTAATGGATACAAATGGCTTGTGGTATATAAAATCCTGTTGGGTAGTTATTCCTTTTTTTTTCTTTGTCAGTTGTTCTGTGCATCAATTTTTCTTTTTTGTCAGTAGTGGGATTTGAATTTAGGGCTTTGTTCTGGCTGAACTATTCCTCTAGTCCATTTTTACACTGTTGTTGTTTCTGTAAATATATATATTTATTGTTATTCTGAAGGTGATGTGCAGAGGGGTTACAGTTACATTAAGTCAGTATATTTTTCTTTTGACAAGGTCACCTTTTCTCCCGCTCTCTCCCAGTTTTTCCCTCCGTCCTCACTGCAATGGTTATTTTTGTCGTAGAGTCTTGCTTTATATATGGGCCAGCTGGAATTATAACCCTCCTATTTGTGCTTTCCTTTATCATTAGGATGACAAGCTTGTGGTATGGAACCCAGCCACAGGTTGAGATAGAGCCTAGCAATTATTTACTTTGAGATTGGCCCTAGAACGTAATCTCATGATCTCCATCTTCAAATTAGCTAGTGTTACAGCCTCAAACATTTCTTTGTATTATTTCATTGTCCATTATTAGTCATTGATTGTTGATCAACTTTTAGCAGTTTTGGGGGCTCTGTTTCCTTTTGTCCTGCCTTTCTACTGACTCAGTCACTTTTCCCTCTACATCTGCTATGAGACAAGTTGTATGTTTATTTTAATGCTTTATATAGCAGTTTTGAGCCTCTTTTTACTGAATCAAAAAGAATGTGGCTAGCTGAGTGATCATGGGAAGGACAGTTAATCCCTTGGATTTGGACAGGAAATAGATTTTGAGAAGGAGGTTAAGGACAGTTGGTTTAAAAATGATTGGAAGGGCTATGGGAGGGCAGATCAGAAGATACTTCTAACTTCTGGTTTCTCTGGTAGTTTTCACCAAACCAGAAATTATTCTGCTGTCTCAGGGAATTCAGAAAACTCTCCAAGAAGGCATTGCTATATTCAATTCCAAGGCAGCTGATTTTGAGAGGTTTTGAAAAAATTTGCCTTCAGCTAAAGCCCACATCTGACCAGAAAGGTGGACAATGGCCTCTTGAGTGTCTTGCTGTTCTCAGTGCTCCCATTGATCAGACTGAAATAAGAACCTTGCTAACCAGGCTTCTAGGAGCTACAACTTCCTAGATCCTTACTTCTTTAAACTTGTGCTTTTCTTTTCTTCTTTTTTTCTACATTTATTTTAGCATCAATTAGCTGTACAAAGCTGTTTCGTTCGGACATACCCATACATGCAAGTTATGTACCTTAATTAGCATCATCCCCTCCATCACTCTTTTTTATTTTTTCCTTGGGTCCGGTCGTGGGGCCTGAACTCTGGGCCTGGGCGCTGTCCCTCAGCTCTTCAGTTAAAGGCTAGTGCTCTACCACTTGAGCCACAGCGCCACTTCTGGCTTTTTTCTTTTTGCTTATGTGGTGCTGAGGAATGGAACCCAGGGCCTCATGCATGCAAGGCAAGCACTCTACCACTGAGCCACCTTCCCAGCCTCCCTCCATCACTCTCACTCATCCCCCTTCATCCTTCCCAAACCAGTCACAACAAGCTCCACTGTTCCATTTTCACACCTGTCTATGCAGTTGTGACCATTCTCACACTCTTTCACCTTCACTATTCACTTTCTCACCCCTCCCCCCAAAACTTGCCAGAACAGGTTCTGTTTTCCATGCCTGTCATTTCATTTTTTTTTGTACTGTATACTAATTGTTTAAAGGGTTTTTCACCATGATATTTCCTACAGGTGAATACAGTATTTTAATAAGATAGACACCTCCCTTCCAAGAAAATGGATGTGTCATAGTTAAATAGAAAACAGAAGGCATTTGGTAACAGTCCCCTCCATTACAAAACAGCCTTCAGTAAATTTCCTTATACCATCTTATTTACAGATGCAATATATTTTGGTATTGTTTTACTTTTGTACACTCTCTTTTCTTCTCCTCCTTCCCTCTAAATCCATCAACAGTCCCACAATTATTAACATGTCCTGTGTGTGTATGTGTGTATGTGTGTGCGTGTGCAAGTGTGTGTGTGTGTGAGTGCATTGTGTGTGGCCTGTATGTATTTAGGTACGTTTACCTTTTAGGTTACTCTTAAAAAAATAAAATGATTTATTTCAGTGCTATATCAGTATTGAAAATGAAACAGTCTTAGTTTATGTTACTAGAACAGTGTCCAAATCACAGTTAGAGGAAAGTACTAATAATTACTTTCAATGTTAATGCATCATAATTGATGTTAATGAAATCTCTCCCAATACTATAGGTATAGGAAAGGACTTTGTTCAAAGACATGCTTGGAACTGTGCAAAGAACAGTTTTCCCACATTATTCCAAGAAGTGTTTATTCTTTCAAACTTACACTACTTCTTTGATGATATAGTTTTTATTAGGCTTTATGCTCTCTGAGAATAAATTAAATTTAGTATAAGTGTAGTCTTTAGCTTTTTCTCTTCAGTCTGTGTGGCTTCTCATTTTATCAGTGCAAATAAGACTGGGGTTAGAAGTAGATGTTGGATTCTGACTGAATCATCTGCTTGTTCCTCCAGAGAAGGAAGCCTTTAGAAGCTCTGCCTGACTCTTCTTCCTTTTCCCTCTATATCACCTTCTTCTTTGTCACCAACAGTTTCTGTAGCTAACAGGCTATGACTCTTGCCTTAGTATACCCTGTACCCCAGTATTTAATATGCAAGTAATCAAAATTCAATTATTACTTGCATTTATAATTTTGACTTTTCTGTTAGTTCATCCATGATTTTGCTTGCTCTTTTGTTAATGGGATTGACATAGTTTGTGTGTGTGTGTGTGTGTGTGTGTGTGTGTGTGTGTGTGTGTGTGTATGTGTGTGTGCTCCTGACCTGTATGTGTTTAAACTTTTGTTTTGTTTTTATTTTTGGAGAGGGGAGGCAGAAAGAAAGGTTGTCCTGCTGTCCTCTGGCCTCTTTAGTTCTTTAGCCTAATGATGCCTTCATTAGACATCTCAGCAAGAAAATCATCAGTGTTGGAGTGTATGATTTTTTTTATTAATCTGTGTTTAAATATTAAGGTAACCATAGAAAGGAAACATGTAGTTGGTAGACACATGTTTTATTTTCAGATAAGTTGCAAAACAGGCTTAACATTACTAGGAGGTGAGATGATTAAGATGTGATTAGACAAGCTGAAATAATGAATCTTCTAATTAAATTTGTTTTAAAATTAAGTTCACGTAGCTAACAGGTTTTATAAATTTGAAGAAAATGTACATATCAGGGTCCAATAGAAAACATAGTTTTAAGGCATGAGAAAAAAAGGCATGCAAGTCTCTATACCGAATTTGAATGGTATAGCATGTTAAAACTTTAGTGGGAAATCAACAGCACAATGTGGGGAACATTTTTCTTTAGGAGGCTATATGGCCTTTAGGGGGAGGTGGAAGAATAGATTCCTAAAATCTCACTCTTCTACCTCCCAGTGCTCTGATATTAAGTCTGAATCTTGGATGAACTTACTCATAAACAAGAGTTGTAAAAGATAGTAAAAAGTATATAATGGGTTTCCTGGGACAGAGAAGGAATTGTTGACCATACGAGTGTAGATGTGTAGGGAGCCCCAAAGAGGTGTTAATTAATAAGAGATAGTTTTTTAATGTATAAATAAATGTGAAAGCTATGGTACTTTTTAAATAGGGGAGATGATAAAGGTTTTTTAAGCCCGCAGAGGGGAAACACTTTTGGAGAATGGCTAGTTCCAACATGTAGTCAAAAGGGTTTTGGTAGAGTGGAGGAGCAAACACCATGGTTGGATTTGAAGGTAGGATGAATTGTAGTTTGCTTTAGAGTCTGGGTTTTTAGGAATGTGCTAAAGACTGTAGAGAACCAGGGAAACTGGAATGGTCAGTCAACTTCATTTGAGAATAAGGAGATATTGATAGGAATTTTAGGCAGAAACTATTAGACAAGTTATAAAAATTGTAGAGTATGGGGAGTATTAGTAAGAACAAGATGAACACTTTGGCTGGAATATTTGATTGATTTCATAGAAAGACCAAAGAAGTGAAAGTGTCACTCAATTGTGAAAGAAAAAGGGGCTTAAACATGATGTGATATAACTAATATTTTGTCATTCTAATATTGTGATGATTTTTTTATTGTGAAAATACTGTACAGAGGGGTTACAATTACATGGGCAAGATAATGAGTACATTTCTTATCAAGCATTGTAACCTCCTCCTTTGTTTTTCCCCTTCCCATCCTTCCCCCCCCCCCCCCCGCACCAAAGCTGTAAAGTTTGTTTTTGACATAACGACTTGTACATCTCATTGTTGCAATGGTTTAAACTGATCATTTTTACTAATGACATGGAGATTAACATGTAGAAACATATTTCAGATAAAGCTACTTTTCTTCTTGTCCTCAGATAACTCTATAATCAATAAGACTAACAAAGTTAAAATAAAAATTTCCCCCTAATATTAAAGTTTCAAAAACACAGATAGGAAATTAATGTCAGATAATGCCAGATGTTTACTTAAATTTGGAAAAGCTAAAAAAACCCGAAAAGTCTGTCATTTCAAGTAATCAAGTCAAATTAAAAAGGAAATGATTGTAGTAAAAGTAATTTGTTATATTTAAAATATAATCTAAAATTACATGCTTCTATTTTAAAGGTTCTAAAATGTTCCACTATGAATCACCGTTATAATGCATATTAATATTGATATTCGATAATAAACATATTTGTTCTTAGAATTAGGAAGTTATTTAAAGAATCCCAGGAGACTTCTACAAAAGAAGTGAAAAAAGGAAAAGAAAATTGAAGATGTTGTGGAAATATGTTTATTGAACATGTTTATGGAAATATTTTGTGGTTGGATGGGATGTCCTTAAGACCTTAAGTTCCTCAAGATCAGCAAAAGTAGCCCTGCTAAAGTGGCCTTTTGTTACCAAAAATTTTAACCATAGTAGCATCATTGAAAACAACTGTGTGACCATTTCTCAGGCTTATTTATCTTCAGAGAAACTCAAAAACAGGTGGCAAATGTCAACTTAATTACAATAGCATCACAATGGCCACCAAGAATTCCAACTTTGATCCCTAAAATTTACATAATTGGGTTTAGGTAAAAGAGATATGTTAATTCAACTCTCTCCATTTATAATTTCTCCTCAAAAAGTAATCTGGAGGGAAAAAAGCTGTTTATCTTACAATTCTTTACCAAACAATGAACTCTCAGTTGATGTAGGTTTGAAATAGCAACTTTGAGTGCATACATACTTTTCTCTTTGAATGCTTATCACTGTAACAGATTCCTCATTATGATAGATTTTTCTGAGCATTTCCATGCATCACGTTAAAAAATCAGGTATAATGCAACATTAGCCCATCCTAGAGAGAAGTAAATTAGAGATATTCTTTAAAAAAATGAAGGTTTTAGTTTGAACAAGATAACCTTGTAAGTCACTGAGAAATTGTTTAACATCCTAAAAAAAAATTCTAACAGTGATTTTGGAAAAAATAGTCCTACAAAGCTGTTTGCCAAATTTGTCAGTAATTTTCTTCTGTTCCAAATGTGTTAGCAGGCATATTAATATTGGAATCTTTAATAAGCGACCTAATGAATGTCAGTATGCTACATTATTGCTGTGTTTTACTAGGTTACTGTGTCTATTCTACAAGAAAGTACTCTAGAACCCCAAATAAGAACCAATGAATAAAATGTTCTCATTACCTGACTTATGTAACTGTAACCCCTATGTATATCACCTTTACAATAAAAATAAATAAATTAATTTAAAAAATAACTCCACCACCACCACCATCCATGGACACAAACCAGGGCCCTTGTGTCACATAGATTCACGTTGAAGTGTTTAAACAGCTAGTGGAGTTTTTTTAAATGTTTTTTTTTTTTTATTGTAAAATTAGTGTACAGAGGGGTTACAATTACATGAGTAAGGTACTGAGTATATTTCCTATCAAGCATTGATTGTTACCTCCTCCTTTGTTTTTCCCCTACCATCCCTTCCCTCCCAACCTCCCCAACTCCTTCCTCCCCCCCAAGTTGTAAAGTTCATGTTCAACATAGTGTCTTGTACATCTCATTGTTACAATGGTTCAACCTGTATCCTTGTTTCAACGTTTTGTTATTTATCTCCCCAAATTAGAAAAAATGTATATACAAGATGCACATTAAATACAGTGAAAACAGGGGTTATATCGTGGGGAAAGAACATGCAAAAGAATAAAAAAATCACATAGTACATTTTAGATACATTAAAAACAATACCAAGAAAGAAAAAACAATTTGTGTCCCTATCTTGGGGTTCATTTCACTTAACATCATTTTATATGGTTTTACATAGCTTTTTACCTTTTCTGCTTGTCCTAGACTATACTAATTACTGCAAATTAATTGTTATGAAAATACTTTGGGGGGGGAGGGAGTGGGTGGGAGATGGGAAGGGATGGGAAGGAAGGGGAAACTAAGGAGGAGGCAAGAATGCTTGATAAGAAATGTACTCATTATCTTGCCCATGTAATTGTAACCCCTCTGTACGGTATTTTCACAATAAAAAGAAAAAAAAAAAGAAAAGAAAATACTTTCAAAAGGTTAGGAAGGTCTCCTTTAATAGAGAGACTAAGGCCGATATTAGTTGGCAGGGAGCAGCTGATGAACTGGTTCAGCACTCAAGGAGTGCATGCATAGTCCCCAATGGCCTTCTCTAAAGTGGTTAATGTAGTTAATGAAAGGATATGTATGAGTGTGTCTAGGACCTCTTGACAAATATATTTCATTTCTGTCCTACTCTATCTCTGTATTCCAGGGGTATTCCAAGGTCAACCTTTGTTAAACCTTTGGGAAAAATATATCCTGCTGTATACTCTGATCCAGGCTTTGACTACCCACTTGAGTTATATTTACATTTTCATAAATAAGAGACTTGAATATATTTTATTCCATAACACTATGGTCTGCCCAGAAAAAGACTTGCCTTTTTTACTTCTAGTCATAAAAGTTCTTTAGTTGGCAACTCTCATGTACTTGTGAATTTCCCTGAAGTAAGGTCAAGTTAGAATTCGACTGGTTTCTTTTTATTGCATTGGGCACGAAGTCTTTCTCCTAGATTCCCTCTTTTTACTTTTTTTTAAAAGTTATTTCTCCAAAGCCAGCAGTTTCATGTTGCTTCTTGTATTGCCCAGGAGATTTCTACATTAAAATGTGTGAATCAATGTTTGCTGAGAATTTTCCTACTCAGATTTGTTCTATCCTTTCATATAATATAGAGTAAATTGTCAGTTTTATCAGTGAACAGAAATGGATGTTCAATCTCAGTCCATAGAATCATGTACTTGTAAATTGTCTTAAACCTATTACAGCTTTAAAAAGTACTCTTTATTGATTTCTTTCATCAAGAAATGTGCAGTGTTTAACATGAAATCCTCTCAGAGGCGGCTTTTAATTTTAAAAAATATTGAAAAATTTATATATCCAAATATGTATGGAGGATGTAACCAACCAAAAGAGTGTAATAGTGGAAGAATCATGGTTAAATCATAAAAATATAAGAGGCAAATTGTAATTGTGTGAGTCATTTGACATGCTGATGTGGATGAAATTTCAGGCTGATTCTTTTGGCTTCCATTCAACCATGGGTTTAAGCAGACCCTAAATGATCATAAATTGAAAATGTTCTACTTCTTATCCTGAGTAAGAGGTGAGAAGTTTGTATGATATAGTATTTACTAAATGAGAAATTTTATGATTTCATAAGTTTTATAATATGAAGGTATAAACTTATTCCAAAAAGCAAACGATACCCAGAATCCTTGAAAATTCTGTTTTAAAATTAGAATAGCCTTGAGATCTCTCTCTCTCTCTATGTATCTATCTGTCTGTCTGTCTGTCCGTCCATCCGTCCTTCCGTCCGTCCGTCTGTCTGTCTAGCTAGCTAGCCTAACTCTTCACTTGGGCCACAACTCTAGGCCTTTTACCATTAGTTTGATTTTCAGATAGAATCTCACTAACTTTGCCAAGATCTGTCTTGGCTCACAATCATCCTATCTCTCTTCCTCTTGAGATGATGGAATTTCAGTTATGCCCCACCACACTTGGTGCTGCATTTAGGTCTTTTGATTTCACTTTTTTTCCTTCATGAAATCACTCTTTTCCTTTATGCATTTCTTTAAATATTTTTCCATCTTACTCATTCTTTCTTGCCCTGTGGTACAAGTAGTTACATTAGAACTTAGCAGATCTATGAGAGAACAATGTAACCTGTCAGACAATTTCTGTTCTGATGCTAGATGTGTTAAGAATTGTTTTATTTTGGGGGAGGGGATGGTGGGAAGTGGGTATATCAGAATAAAGTACATGAAAGTAAATATTATTTTTTATGAATATTGGGTAACAACAAGAATGAGCATTGTTAAAGGAAACCATGAACATTTTATAAATTTTAGAATCATAGCTGGCTGCCAGTAGCTCACATTTGTAGTACTAGCTACTCAGGAAGCAGAGATCTGAAGACCTTGGTTTGAAGCCTGTGCAGATAGACAAATCCACGAGATGTCTCTAATCAGCAATCACAAAGCCTAAAGTGGAGTTGTAGCTCAAGTGGTAGAATGCCAGCTTTAGGTGAAGCAGTGAAGGAACAGTGCCTAAGACCTTGATTGGTCTGGCACAATAGCTCATTCATGTCCCAGTGTCCCAAGGGACATAGATATCTACTATCAGTTTTATTATTATTCCTACTTTCATTATATATTTTAAAAAATCACATTTGATCAGCTGTATAATCTTTGTTAGGCAATTTATTCCATCTAGACCTCTTTTTCTCAGCTGGAGAATATCATTGGTAGCTAGTCCATTAACCTGCTGTGAGAACTAAATTAGTAAAATATTTTAAAGATTTCTGTAACAGATTAAGTGTTCAATGAATGCTACCAATATATTTTTTTGTCTCTTGCTGGTTTCTTCTGTATCTCTTTTCTTTTTCCTTAGCTTTCTTTGAGTAGGAAAGTTTAAAGAGTACAAGTGTAAGAAAAAGGTGGAAAAGGAGGAAAACTAAAGGCAGGGATTCTAGATAGAAAGTTCCTTCAACTCTTTTTTCATGAAGGGACATAAAAGGGCTTATCTAAGGAAGCAGGGTAGAGAGTAGAAAGCAAGGGCTAATGATAACAGAAAGCCTTCCATGAGCATACATGGTATTTTGGGTGCTATTTTTTTTTATTATTTATTGTGAAAATACTGTACAGAGGGGTTACAATTACATGGGCAAGATAATGAGTACATTTCTTATCAAGCATTGCAGCCTCCTCCTTTGCTTCCCCTTCACATCCCTTCCCATCCTCCCCCCGCCCCCCACCAATCCTCCCTGCCCCCCCACCAAAGTTGTAAACTTCGTTTTCGACAAAACGACTTGTACATCTCATTGTTGCAATGGGTCCACCTGTATCCCTATTTAAACGATTTGTTTTTCCCCTTCCCCTCCACATATTATACCGACATCAAATACAGTGAAAGCAGGGGTTATACTGTGGGGGAGGGACATAAAAAGCAACAAAGAAATAATCTTATAATGTGTTAGAAACAATCGCATGAAAGAAAAAAAACATTTGAATACATATCTTAGGGTTCATTTCCCTAACATCAACTTATCTGACCTTTTCTGCTTGACTCAGACATATACTAGATTTGCAAATAAGGGAAACCATGGGCGCTATTTTAAGCAGCATTTTAAATTCATTTTGTGACAGATTCATTTCCTAGATAAGCTATTGAACAACCTAAGGGCAATTGAGTTTCCTGTGGCTTAGTAACTTGACAATCAGTATCTAATTGGAAGTAGCAGCTACTTCCTGTTCCTCTTTCTCCTCCTTTCTCTTCATCCTCTTTCTATTCATCCTCTTCCTCTTACTTCTTCAGAAATGGCTCCCATGACTACTTGTAATGTATACTAGGCAAAGAACCTGCGCTCTTGGCTACGGCTACTACTATATATTGCTTTTCTCCGGGCAACATCAAGATTAAGCCATTGATTCTGAATGAACCCCCTCCAAATTATCGCTAGTAATTAAAAATTGTCAAAGGATTTTATTCTAGATGTTTTAGCTTATTGATTTAAGAGCTAGAGTGAAAGTTGTCTCCAGATGCTGCTTCCCTTTTGCTGTCTAAACAACAGAAGAGTCAGATCCACAAGAGAACACCCTAGTGTTAACCTCTGCCAAGTTGTCTCATACTATTTTGTCTGGGTACACTATGGCAAATAACAAAACTGAATTGTTTTTTTAATACTTTTTTTTTTTTTGCACTTCATCTTTGTCACCTTCTGGTCACCAGTACCTAAGGCAGTTAAGCAAAGTTCGCCTGATTTTTCTCTGAAGCAGAAGCAATGACAGCACCTTTGAATAAATGATCTCCTTTACTTGAGAAATGTCATTTGTTAACATTATTGCAGGAACTCTTTACTTCCCTGTGCTCACATGTTATTTAAATCAGTCGTGGAGTACACACGTTAGAGGCTGATGATAAACTAGAATTTTGGTTGACTCCATTTTTCTTGATGAAAAATGCTGGGAACAATAATATATTTGGAATGTTTCTATGTTACAGGAACTATATGACAAACTATTTAAATATTTAAGAGGGAAATCATAAACATATCTTCAAATACAGATACAATCAAAATACAGATTTTTATATCTACAGATATTTATGTTTTCTGACTGCATCAGTCATTCTTTCTATCTAGCTAGAGATAAATCTAGATATGTGTAATTGTGTTAAGTAGGAGTTGAAAATTTTAGATAAATCTAACAACCTATGAACACATTCTGTTTAATCAAATATTAAGCTTTCATAAACACCTTTCAATTCAATGGGTATTACACTTTTTCTTATGGTTGACAAATATCTCCTTCCCCCTAGCTAAATGGAAAGGTTTGTTTTAGAGTATCCAAAATTCAGTTCTGTCTGATATGTGATTTTTATCCTATAAATATATGCTGAAGATTAACTGTCCATTCTCCTGTTTATTGAATAGAACGAAATGAATAAGCTAGTATCCATGTACAACTCTTAGAGATTTCCTCTTCCATTGGAGAAGGCAGATGATAGGCTCAGGAAACCATGTATCTGAAGGACTGGGCTCAGACTAGACAGCAGGCAAAGCTTTTTAAGGATGCTGTTATAGTTAATGGGGTCTATGATTAAGAAGGTTTCCTTTGAGAGGGGAACCTTTTGAAAGCACAGTTTTGAAAGCACAGTTCTTATCATCTTCCTCAGATATTTATAAAGGCGCTATCAGAGAGTAAAGCAACATTCTGCTGGTATAACTGGGATAGATTTATGACTGAGTGATTTTAGTTTGTCTTTAATATACTGACTTTCTCACATGCATTTCTGTTACATTTATGTATGTATGTATTTATTTATTTTATTGTGAAAATACTGTACAGAGGGGTTACAATTACATGGGCAAGATAACGAGTACATTTCTTATCAAGCATTATTGCCTCCTCCTTTGTTTCCTCTTCCTATCCCTTCTCATAACCTCCTGTCCCCCCTACCCAATCCTCCCCTCCCACCAAAGTTGTAAAGTTCGTTTTTTGACATAACAACTTGTACATCTCGTTGTTGCAATGGGTCCACCTGTATCCCTATTTAAACGATTTGTTTTTTCCCTTCCCCTCTACAAATTATACCAACATCAAATACAGTGAAAATAGGGGGGTTATACCGTGGGGGGAAGGCATACAAAGCAACAAAGAAATCATCTTGTTACTTTCGTTTTGTATTCCTGTTTGCTATTTCCCCAATCCATGTAAAGAATATTCATTTTACACCGATGCGTACTTGGCAAAATTGACTGTTATAAGGACCTGAAATTTTCTTGTCTTTCTATTCTTCACGGGCAAAAAAAAACTGCATAAATTATCCTTTATTTTATATTATATAGTTGTACAAATAAGTTCCAATTGCACATGTCAGAATATGAGTGCAACAGATCTTGATCAATGTCATCCCTTCTCTCATTCTCCTCTCTCCTTCCGGTCTTTCCCCATCCCTCTCTCACTTCTCTCTCTTGTTTTGATAAACAAGTGACAACTTCTTTGAATACTTCTTGAAAAACTTTTGCTGTTATATCAGTTCATATTGCTTTATTTTTTGCAGTGCTTTTTCACAAGCCATGTCCCCATTTTATATCCCCATAGTTATTCTATTTCTTAACTGCCACAATTCTATATGAGTGACAATTTTGCATAAAGTGGACACAGTGTTATATTTCTAATGTAGAATGGAAGTGCAGATCTTGCTTCTGGAGAGGTCTAGAGCCTAAGTACATGTGTCTATTTAGGCAGTTAGGTATGTATTCTATTATTTTATATCTCATTATGGGGTATTTGTTATTATTATAATTTTAAAACATGTGTGTATGTGTGTGTGTGTGTGTGTGTGTGTGTGTGTGTGTTGAATTCTGTTGAATTAGATATCATAGGTCCAGGTTACAGATAACACATAATTTACACTAATAAAAAATTGCAGAAAACTGGTGGTACGATTTTCTTGACTGAGATGACATGTTATTGTAGTTTTACTCTACAGGACTTTATTTCCCTGCTGCTTCTCATAGTGGAGGAGACTCTGAGTTCAAGAACTTGCCTTTCATTTTAGTTGGAAACATGGTTATTTACTGTATTTGAATGTCTTTTTCAACATCAAAATTTCAACATCAGTTTTACCTGGTGGTCTTTTTCACAACATTCTAGAGGAGTGAAGTGATCTCTCTGCTGTCAGAGTGGGACTTCTGGGGTTATCCCAGAAGTCTATTCCCTATATTACCTTAGACATTATGAAAGGACCTCTTCCATCATGTCAGATTTCTTTACGAAAAATGAAGCTTTGAGTTTCTCAAAAATATGCATTTATCCCACTGTAAAATTATGAACAAATTAACTATTGGAAAGTATGAGTTACAATTTGGTTCAGTTTCGGTTTCAGAATATATGTCAAGTAATCTCCAGCAAATCTATTTTGTCTTCAGTAAAATGAGGAAGTAACACAAAATGATCCCTTATCCCTTACAAGTCTATGATTCTGTATCAACTTGCAGTACTGGATAAATTTGCTAAAGGATATGACACCATTTCCATGCACCTACATACCTTGTCTTTGTAACTTTTTGTTAAAAGTATGTCTTCCCAATCCATATTTCTATTTATCATGTAATCCCTGTAAAAATAGAAAGAAGAAAGGAAGAGAATAATATTTTCCTTTGAATACTAATGCCTCAAATATCTTATTATTTATTACATTCCCTAAATCTCAATGTATTTATGATAATCACATCTCACAGTTCACAACCCTTGCATCTCACACTCTTTTTCTCCATTAATGGATATAAAATTGGCTGCCATAAAAATTTAACAACATTTCATGTACAAAGGCCAAATCCATTGCCTTTTGTATAGCTATCATTAGTAAAATGATCATATAGAACTAACCAAACCTAGTTCATATTTATTCTGCCTGCTCTTCAGAAACTTGAACATTTGTTTAACTCTAATATATACTTAAAATGAATTAGTTTTAGATTATAGAAATAAAGTAAGTGTCCATTTTTATACCTGTATTGCTTATTGGAGCTCAGATCATTGAGCAGCATGATAAAATGTTTATTATTCATTGATAAACATGAGACAAAATAGTCAATAGTAGTAGTCAAAACCAGTTTTTTTCAGAATGATTATGAAGTATTAATAATATTTCAATTAGATATTCTAAAAATACCTTTCTTATTCATTATGCATTTTTAACAAATGCCCAAAGTATTTTTTCTTTAATAATTTGTCCATTATTTTAACTTAAGGAAATGTCCATCAGTATGAAGCAGAGTTCTGATTCTGAGTTTAAATGTGTAAGTAAAATCTATTTTTTAAAAAATGATTTTTTTGAGTTCCAGGTATATTTTCGATATGAGACCCTTGTCCGTTATATGGCTAGTGAAGATCTTCTCCCAGTCCATGGGCTTTCTATTGATCTTGCTAGCTATGTCCTTTGCCATGCAGAAGCTCTGTAACTTCATGCAATACCATTTGTCCAACCTTTCTTTGATCCCCCAACAACAAATCCTCAAAGAAACAACTGCCCAATAAATAAATGGGCTAAAGACTTAAAGAGAAACTTCTCTGAAGAGGAAAGAAGGATGGCCGGCCAATAGACACATAAAGAAATGCTTAACCTGATACAAGTGGACCCATTGCAACAATGAGATGTACAAGTCTTTATGTCGAAAACAAGCTTTACAACTTTGGTGAGGGGCGGGAGGAGGATTGAGTGGAGGGCAGGGGGGTAGGATGAGAAGGAATGGGAAGGGGAAACAAAGGAGGAGGCTACAATGCTTGATAAGAAATGTACTCATTATCTTGCCCATGTAATTGTAACCCCTCTGTACAGTATTTTCACAATAAAAAAAAAAAGGCAAATCAAAACAACACTGAGATACTTCCTCACTCCAGTTAGAATGGCTACAATCAACAGATGCTGGAGGGGATGTGGACAGAAAGGAACCTTACTGCATTGTTGGTGGGAGTATAAACTTGTTCAACCACTTTGGAAAGTAGTATGGAGGTTCCTCAAAAGACTCCACATAGAGTTCCCCTAGGACCCAACGATCCCACTTTGGGGCATTTACACAAATGATCACAAACAAGACCATACTAAAGCTACCAGCACAACTATGTTTATTGCAGCATTATTTACCATAGCTAAGATATGGAACCAACCCAGATGCTCCTCAGTAGATGAATGGATCAAGAAAATGTGGTATATATACACAATGGAATTCTATGCCTCCATCAGAAAGAATGACATTGCCCCGTTTGTTAGGAAATGGAAAGACTTGGAAAAAAGTATATTAAGTGAAATAAGCCAGACCCAAAGAAACATAGGTCCCATGGTTTCTCTTATTTGCAATAACTAGTGTATGTCTGAGACAAGCAGAAGTGGTCAGATAAGTTGTTTTTAGTTGAAATGAACCCCAAGATACTCAAATGGTTTTTCTTTCTTTCTATTGTTTCTAACATATTTATAAGATTATGTCTTTGTTGCTTTGTATGCCTCTCCCCCACGGTATAACCCCTGTTTTCACTGTATTTGATATTAGGAAGAGCAAAAACTAATCGTTTAGGGATACAGGTGGACCCATTGCAACAATGAGATGTACAAGTCCTTATGTTGAAACATGAACTTTACAACTTTGGCTGGGGCGGGGCTCTGGGGGGGGTGTGGAGGGGTGGGGATGGGAGGGAGAGGTTGGGAGATGGGAAGGGATGGGAAGGGGAAACAAAGGAGGAGGCAACAATGCTTGATAAGAAATGTACTCATTACCTTGCCCTGTAATTGTAATCCCTCTGTACAGTATTTTCACACACACACAAAAATTGGTTGTATTTAGAAGCCCATTGAGAAAGCCACAAAAGGGGATTTTAGGATTGTAGTTCTTTTGTTCAAGTCTCTGCTAGTAAATATCTGTAGGCAACTACAGAATATCACATAAATAAGTTAATTATTAATAATTTAATCACATAACTATTTTTTCTATAGCACTGTTCCTCAGCCTTGATACTTAGAGCATTTGAGGCAGATAGTTTATTATTGAGGCCTGTTTTATGCATGGTTGAATGCTTAAAAGTAGCTCAGCTTTCTGCTCACTGGAGGCCTCTGCCTTTCCAATGATGAAAACCTAACATATCTAACCTACAATATCTTCAAACATGGTCAATCTCACTAGTGGGAGAAATCTTCCTTTTTCATTAAAAACTACAGATTAAGCTAAAACAATGTTTCCAATGATATGGATGCTGTGCTGAGATTCCTTTACAATGGTCTAACAGTAGGTTCATTTGAGTGGAGAATTCCTGGGAGTAACCAATGATTTAATGTGCTCTGCAATCACTTCGGCCAGGTTTTTCAGAGTATATGCTGTAGCTTCTAAAAGGTTGGACTATCATGCCTCTGATAGAACCCTCTGCAAAGACTATTAGATTTCTATTTCCTGTTTCCTCACAGCTCTGTAGGCTGTCACTAACACTCTTGAAAGTTGGTCTCATCTCTGCTCACTTACTGATTACTTCAATCTAGATATGTGTTGGTTTGAGAGCAGATTGGATTGAAGGGCTTCCTGAGATGCTATTTTTACATTTTCTCTCCTCTCCTGTACTTTTAGGCATTTTCCCCCCTGCCAAGAGCTTGGTGAGTCACTCACTACCTTTTTAGCCTTGAAAGACAGTGAATGTACTATAAAAAAAAATCTAATTGCAGGTGTAGGGCTCATGACATTTCTACCTTATTACACTAGCCTGGTATGACTGTTGAAATACTTTCTGGGTCCAGATTCTCTCATCAGAATACTTTTGTGTACTCATATTGCCGTTAACACTGGCAAATATCCACAGGGAAAAAAGTTACTTCTATGTAATCTGGCAATCCACCCACAAAAGACAATGTCTAGTAATAGGTTGTGGAAATGCTCCTCTTTCTCACAGTCTGACATTCAGTTTATTATTCTTTTGTCCTGTAGTTATTTAATGCCATGGTGTGTGTGTGTGTGTGTGTGTGTGTGTGTGTGTGTGTGTGTGTGTGTGTGGTAGTAGTTGTAGTAGTAGTAGTAGTTGCAATAGTAGCACAGTCTGCCGTCTGCCATATACATTTAATATTTACTATGCTTTTAATAAAAACTAATAATTTAATATAAATTATCTCCATGCTTAAAATTGATCTGTGTTAAAGGATGAAACACAGTTCTGAAATGTCCCCAATAGCTGGATATGGTGACATGTACCTACAGTTCTACCTACAGGGGAAGGTGAGACAGGAGTCTCAGTTAAGCATAGGAATTGGAGGAAAACACAGTGAGATCCTTTCTTAAAAATAAAAGTGGTCTCAGTGGGTATGTCTCACTCAGAGACATTTTTAATGGAGTTCCAATGTTAACATTAAAGTTATTTTAATTGTTCAGTTTCTGCCATGATACAACAACTTCATACCACATTGATAGCTCTCAGAACCTTCTAGCATCTTTTACATTTCTTATTTATGCAGTTAATATCCCTACTAGGTTGAGATAACTGTTATGTATTAAATAGATAACTATATATCAGATGGTAATTTAAGTAGACTGGATATTAATATAGTTAATTCTCATAATCTATTCTATGTGATAGATTTTCTTATCACTTTGAATTTTTATTTTGCACAGGATTTCCAAATTATCTGAGGTCATGTAGAATATACCGAGAAATAGTGTAGGAATTTAAACCAGAACCTGACTACTTTCATTCTGATATTTGCCTTTAAGTACCATTGACCTCAAGTACCATTTTATCTTTAATTATATATAAATCTAATAGTCTCCAGAGAAGTCTTGCTTCTATCACCCACTAAAATGAAGGCTCTATTTAAAGACAGCTCCTTAAAAGCCATGTTTCATTTATTAGTAAAGATATGTATTATTTCAACTATGAAATCTATAGATGGTTAAAGAAAGATACTAAAATGTCCATATCAATATTTATTATTTGATTCTACAGTTAGCTTGGATACATAAGTACTCATGTATGGGTACTACCATTACTCAAAATGTTGGAACTAATTTTCCCATAAGCACACATTTTTTAGTATTCTTCTTTTTAAATCTAATTTTATTGTAAAAGTGATGTACAGAGGTGTTACAGTTATGTAAATAAGATATTAGTGTATTTCTTGTCCAACATTTTCACCTCCATCCCCAATTTCTCTACCTCCAACTGCTCCCCCCACAAGATGTAAATTTCATTTCCAACATGTGTTGTGAGTATTTTGCATTGTCACCCATTGTCCTTTGTCTCACCATTTTGTTATTCCCTTCCCTTCCCCAAATCAGATAAGCATATATACAAGACACAGCATACTAAAATCAAAAACAGGTATTCTTATACTGCTTAGACAATGAAGATAAAGTGTTCTCATTTATGCCTGGATAACCACAATGTTCATGTAATCCTTAGATGTCTTCATTATTGTTTTCTCTACTTTCAGAGTTTCTGCTTTTACTGAATTTTCTAAGCACAAACAATTCTTTCAGATTACACTTAAACTGGTTTTCGAGAGAAAGCATGATTTATAGCTTATATTGCACAGAATTTATGAAACCACATTGTTTAAAGCTTTATAGACAAATGCTTTTAGAGCTTGTGATATATTTTAGGGCTCAGATCAATTATTCAGCTCTGATTTATGGCAGACCTTCAGATCTCTTGATGTTTCTTTCTCTTCTAGTAGCAAGCAAAATCCCATAACTGCAACACTTCCTCTGAAAAGATGCTTTCACTCATTTGTTTTAAATAATGAATCTTTGATTTTCTTTTTAGTGTATTATCTATTAGGGTAATTTTTATCTTCTTATACTTATGGATATTCAAGCCAAATATGTTTTTCCACAGGATAGTGGACAAAACTTTAGAGCATTGCTAAGACGTGGGAACTAGAAACAGTATATCTGACTTCCAGGCTTAGTCCTGTTATTCCTAAACTGAATAATCTTGGGATGTATTCATTGTCATCCATGTTCCTCTGTTTTGTAATCTGTCAAATGTGATCAATACAAGTTAGAATCTAACAGTAATTTAAGTTAGCACATGGATTATTTAATCCAACAAAAACCATGGTTTGAACTCATGGCCTCAAGCTTGCCTGATTGGTTTGCTATAACTTATATCTTAACTCCCTGGCTCCAGTCTGCCCTTTAATTTTTGTTTTATTTTTATTTTATTGTTATCATAAAGGTTATGTACAGAGGGGTTACTGTTACGTATGTCAAATAAAGAGTAGATTTCTTTTAGAACAATGTTACCCTTTTCCTTATTCTTTCCCAGTTTTCTCCTCCTGTCCATACCCACAAGTTGTATAGTTTATTTTCAACATAGAGTCTAGTGAGTATTATTGCTGTATTTATTCACCCTTTTCCCCACCATTTTTGTCTTTTCAATCTATTTCTGTATTGGTAAATTTGTATGTGGAGGCTCAGGGAGTTTTCTGCCCATGGTGGTTTAGAACCAAGTTTATTATATCTCATCCTCTTGATTAGCTAAGGTTTCAGGTATGAGGTTGTCATGAAGTTTTATATTCATTGACTCATTGACTTCCCACAACCACCTCAAAAGAACTTTCAATTAATATCACTGTATTACACAATTAAATTAAGGCATTTGTGGGAAGGATGAAAATCTTGTGAAGTAACTAGCAGAATACTCAGCAGAAATAGCAGGAATAGGAAAGACAACTTTTCTCAAGGAGACAGATCTCTTAGCTACTTATTTGTAGGTGTTTTGTTTTTTGTTTTTGTTTTTGTTTTTTTTGGTCAGTTGTGGGGCTTGAACTCTGGGCTTGAGCTCTGTCCCTCAGCTCTTCAGCTCAAGGCTAGTGCTCTACCACTTGAGCCACAGCTCCACTTCTAGTTTTCTGGTGGTTAATTGGAGATAAGGGTTTCATGGACTTTCCTGCCTGGGCTGGCTTTGAAAGGTGATCTTCAGATCTCAGCCTCCTGAGTAGCTAAGATTACAGGTGTGAGCCTCCAGCACTGGGCTTTAATGTGTTTTTTAAATTTTTAATTGGTAGGTGCTTGAACTCAGGGCCTGGGCCCTGTCCCTGGGCTCTTTTTGCTCAAGGCTACCACTCGACCACTTTGAACCACAGAGCCACTTCCTGTTTTCTGGAAGTTAATTGGAGAGAAGAGTTTCTTGGACTTTCTTGTCCAAGCTGGCTTCAAACTGTGATCCTTAGATCTCAGCTTCCCTTGCAGGCATGAGCTACCAGAGCCTGGCCTTATTTGGTTACCATAATGACAGCTGAAAGTGGTTCTGATTGTTTTGTGATATCTAAGTTCTTGCCAGTTTGATTGTGTAAAAAGTACTGAACATTTTTTGTGAGGAAGTACAGATCTTGCCAAACTGAATGACCTGGCTAAAGTTTCAGAGAAAAGCAATGGAAATTTAAAGTGAAAAATCTACTTTTTCTATATTAACTCTGTGCTTATTTTTAAGAATTATAGCTAAGCAGTTGTACAAAGGAGTTGCCATACAGCAAAGCAGTTTATGAATATAATGCATCTTGATCAATGTCAACCCTTTGAAAATTCTCACTCCTTCCTCTCTACCCTCTTCCTTCACTTCAGTCCTCAATTTTGTAGGATATGCATTGAATTTTTACTGTACTTCCCTTTGCCTTGTCTTCATTTGGCCACCTTCCTCTCCTTGACCCCACTCCACCCCTTTCTGGTACCCATTTCCTGGTGTTTACTTTGTTGATCTTTGATTTGGCTTTTGTAAGGAATTACACTGTTGAGTTCTCTCCTGACTCTACTGTATTTCTATCAATCCATTTGTGTACACTTGCATGCCTCCCAAAGTGCTTACTTATCTATATATAAACTAATTCTAGCTTCCAGTTATGTGAGAACACATGCAACCTTTGTCTCTCAGGGACTGACTTACCTCACTTAATGTCATTTTTTTCCAGATCCTTCCATTATTTTTGCAAATGATGCGATATCATTTTATATTACTCTTCATATTCTAGTTGCTTGTTGTTAATAACTTTTGTTAGAAATTCCAAGGGTAAGGACAAACCTTGTTTGATGTACTTCACAGGAGAATAGTGAAGACAAACTACATTATTATCAGTTACAAACTTTTGACAAGAAAATTATGATTTGTATAATAACATTGTCCCAGATGTATATTTCACTACCATAATGTAAACTAGCTCTTCTAGTTACCCTTCCCTATTGACAGAGTGTAGATGATTTATTTCATTCATCTTTCAAACTTAACAAATTATAGGAATTGATTTTTTGTAATTTAATACCTCCACTCTAGAAGTTCAGCAAATCTAATTATAAGAAAATGACTGTCAAGTAAAGTGCCAAAATAGGTAGCAACAATTATTTTTAGGCCTGGAATTTTTTTCCAAAATGCAAAAGAAAAATCTGGACAGATTTTTATCATTATGACTTGCTGTATGTGTTTTGATTACTGTAATTTTACTTCAAAATTGGTAAAAGAATACAAAGCAAAATAAAAAATCTAGGTTTAGTAGAATCATTTCTATTCACTGAAGTGTAAAGTTATGTCACAGATTTTAAATATTATACAGCAGTTTCCTAATTGTTGGTTATCATTCCTAGCTACTCAGGAGGTTGAGATGTGAAAATTCATAGCTCAGAGCTATCCTTGGCAGAAATATCTGAGAGAGTCTTATCTTCAAATAACCAGCAAAACAAAACAAACAACAACAATGAAAAAAAATATGAACTGAAGCCCTTGCTCATGTAGAGTTCCAGGCAGAAGTGAAAATGCCAACTGAGAATATATCTCTTAGCACCATTACTGTCACACACACACACACACACACACACACACACACACACACACACACACACACACACACACTTTTTTCCTATTTTGTATGTTTTTTATTGTAAAAATGCTGTACAGAGGGATTACAGTTACATGAGCAAGGTAATGAGTACATTTCCTATTGAGCATTGTTGCCTCCTCCTTTGTTTTCTCCTACCATCCCTTTCCTCCCACCTCCACAACTACCCCCCCCCTCTACTGCTGAAGTTGTAAAGTTCCTTATCAGCATATTGTTTTGTATATCTCATTTTCGGTTTTCTGGTAGTATATTGGAGATAAGTGTATCATGGACTTTCCTGCCTGGGCTGGCTTTTAAACTACGATCCTCAGATCTCAGCCTCCTGAGTAGCTAGGATTACAGGTGTGAGCCACAAGCACCCAGCTTCTTATTGATTCTTGAAAGTTTTATACCTGTTTATTTTTTGACATGTTTTTTGAGAGGCATTATTATCATAAGTATTAAAAAAGTCAAAACATATTAATGTAGTAGAATGCACAGAAGGCTAGAAAATTAATGTGGTCCCTTTCCTGTATAATTTATATAATAACAGGAAAGAAAAGGAAATATTCAAAATGATTATTCTGTTCAATGAGTCATATTAGGACTTTCCATATTTGTGTCTCTGGTAAATTGACAAGGGACAGATCAACTCATAGTGGAATTATCTCAGATGCTTTTTGGGAAAGGTGGTATGATTTGATTGATGGTTGCCATTTTGGGCAGCAGAGGCTGACAGCCATGAGCATCCCAGCGAGATCAAATGAGAAGAGTAAAGGATAACAGAGAGAAGAGATAGAATACTCATTTAAAGACTTAATATTTTATCTATATGTAACACTGTTTTTCTCAAACAGGGTCACCATTCTCTCAGAATGTAGGAATGAAGATTTTGATGTCAATATATGAGAACCACTGACTAAAACGTATGACTGTCTTTTGTCAAAATCCTTCCTGTTTAGATCTATTCTTGAAAACTAGGTTGTAGTATAAAAACAATGACATGTATTTATTGTATATGAAGATAAAAGATTTTGAATAGAGATATATATGAGCCATATCATATATTCCAAATGGGAAATCTCTACAAACCAGGTGGATTTGCTTTAACTTGGTAGGCTTATGCATCTATAATTATCTTTTCACAAACCTTACCGTTTGGAACATAGTGTCTTTCAGTGTCCATTGAAAGTCAGTCTATGATCTCCCTTGATATCAAATCAGAGGATGCTAATATTTCTTACTTAAAATGTGATAGTTGTGTATAATTGATGTCTACGCACTCTATACTTTAAATCCTCCTTACATAACTTGCAAGATCTATTACAATGTAAGTACTTGGTAGTAATTATGCTGCATTCCTTAGGGAATAAATAACAAGGAAAAAGGTCTGTTTACTATGGATGCAATTCTTTTCTTAATATGTTTTACCTGTTTGGATAAATCTGTGGGTATATAGCCTAAGAATATAGAAGGCTGTTGTAATTTCTGAGTTAAAGAAAAGTTGCAAAATTATACAAATTTAGTTTCATCTAGGTCTTACAAATATTCACATTTGTTTACTTTTGCCGCAACTCTCTTTCTGTCCACTAGATATTTATCTAAATGTATGTATGTTCATATTGTTGGCATTTTCCCCACCTCAGGTCCTCAGACACTCCTATTACCTCTCCTAGAGCAGCTCCACCTGGACCTGAGGTCCTCCCTTCCCCAGAGCTACTGCCAGGATAGCTGGCCACTCCCACTTTCTGCTAAGACCTCCCTTGGCACCTACCTCCTTTACCTATTGCCCCAGAGTAAACCTCCTGAACAGGGGCAGACACACCATATTGCTCCCTCTCCCAGGGAAGATACGGCCCCTTTAATAAATATTACAAACCTTCTTGCCCTGTGCGTGCCTGCCTCGCATGGTCCCCTGAGATGGATACTTTCACATGTATCGTGTATGTGTGTACGTATAATTCCTTGTTGAGCCATTTAAGAGCAAATTGGGCAATTACATTCTTTAACAACTATTCAATGTTTCTTTCCAAAACAAGAGCATTCTTGTAAGTATACAATAAAGAAATCCAGGAATTCAACACTGTCTCAGAACTCATATTTATTCTTAAGCAATTATTAAGGTGGTGCCAATTGCTCAGTAATATCTAGGATCACACAATTCGTTAGAATCTCTTTTTAGTTTCCAATAATATAAGATTCTTCAGGTTTTTTTTTAAAACTTGTTTCTTGTTACTCAGCTGAGGTTTGGGTCTGTCCTAATTTCACATGTTGAAACTCTTTCCTCCAGTGTGGTTGTATTTGAACAAGGTTTGTAAGGAGTCAGTTAAAGTGAATGAGGTCATTGGAATGGGGCACTGGCCCGGTGAGATTAGTGCTCTGACCGAGATACCAGAGCTTGCTACTCTATTGTGCCTCAGTCTCAGCCTTTGTCTATCTCTTTGACTCTGTTTCTCTGTCTCTGTTGATGATTTACACACAAAAGAAAGGTCAAAGAAGGACTTAAGAAAAAGAGGTCATCAGGTATAAGACAGGAAGAGCACTCTCCTCAGAAGCTAGTTTTGTTAGAACTTGCTCACAGAATGGAGAGAACACAAATTTCTATAGATAAAGATATAGTCTATGATATTTTTAATGGCAACCCAAATGGACTAATACAACGATCTTCATGACTTCAAAAAAAACAATGGTAGTCACACAAAGCTTTGAAGTCTCAGACTTTCACCTATACAATATAATTATTCCACAGGCTACTGAAATCTGTCCTAGTTATAAATGACTAATTGATCTCAGTTGAGTGGTGAAAAGTGTCTCAGGTGTAAGATATTCAATATAGTGATATGTTGTATAAAAATGCATTTTTAACTTAGCTATACCAGATATTATAAAAACAAACAGTGTGGTTGGAAAAATGCAAGCCTGATCATTTTACTCTTTCTCTCATTAAACTTATCTGATAGATTAAGTGATATAAAATTTAGTTCTTTATTAAAATAGCTATCTCAATTAAGTTGGCTTAACTTGAACTTTAATTTGTAAATATGGACATAGAAGATAGATTTTTTTTATTGTGAGAATACCGCACAGAGGAGTTACAATTACATGGGCAAGATGAGTACATTTCTTATCAAGCATTGTTGCCTCCTCTTTGTTTCCCCTTCCCATCCCTTCCCATACTTCCCCCTCCCATCATGCGATCCTCCCTGCCCCCCACCAAAGTTGTAAAGTTCGTTTTTCGACTTAACAACTTGTACATCTCATTGTTGCAATGGGTCCACCTAGTTAAACGATTTGTTTATTCCCTTCCCCTCCACAAATTATACCAACATCAAATACAGTGAAAGCATAGGTTATACCGTGGAGGAGGGACATACAAAGCAAATAGAAATCATCTTATAAATGTTAGAAACAATTGCATGAAAGGAAAAAAAAAGATTTGAATACTTATCTTGGGGTTCATTCCCCTAACATCAACTTATCTGGCCTTTTCTGCTTGACTCAGACATATACTAGTTATTGCAAATAAGGGAAACCATGAGACCTATGTTTCGTTGGGCCTGACTTACTTTCCTTAATATAATTTTTTTCCAAGATAGATGTTTTAAAAAAATAAAAAGTAAAATTCCAAGTCCTTTCCCCTTATATTGCTTGCATATATTTGTCCTATTGTGAAGTGAGAGACAAAGGTTTGCTGTATTTAATCTCTTCCATGTGGAAAAATGTGTGTGATTTAAAGTGTTTAAAGAGACTGACATTACTAAGTTGAATCTTATTAATTTTTAATGTCTCTTTTGGTTAAATGGGAAATGATTTGCATATTTAATGAGCATTATTCCTTAAAAACAAAGTTCATTAAACCAATAAGGCACAGAGAGACAGATGTTGTTTATTTGTTCTAAGGACTCAGAAGTGGAACAGCTTGAAGTTGGTGTTTAAACAGTCATCAGTTAGTCAATTTCAAATATGCTTCTATCCACAGTGTCCTTTCTGTGGTAAAGAAAATGGTAAACTGGTACACTGTACATTGTATCAGTAGTTATTCAACATCTATGGTAGCCACTCACGGTACCTCACACGTAAGGGGTCTGCAGTGTAGCAGGAGCATCTTAGAGTTCATCATTTCATTGGGAAAATGTTTCTATCTAATGTAAGAGAGGACTTAGAATTCAGTTTCATTGTTCTTAATATGCAGCTGTACTATATCTGAGAGAATAAAATAGCCTACACAGAATGCTTTTCACATTTTAAAACCTCTAAACCTGAGCAGGGAATCTCAGGAGGCTGAGATCTGAGGATCGTGGTTGAAGCCAGACTGGGCAGGAAAGTCATTAGAGTATTACCTCCAAAAAGCCAGAAGTAGAGCTTTGGCTCAAGTGGTAGAGTGTTAGTCTTGAGCAATATAGCTCATAGGCAATGCCCAGGCCCTGAGCTCAAGCCCCAGGACTTGCCTCCTTGAAAAAAATCAAACCCTCTCAAACTCTGTTTCTGTATTCTGTATTCTTTTTCATTGTACTGTTTATTTTAATTTAGTTACTATAAATAGATGATACTTGATAACAGATTGTGAAGCATCTCAAATTTGTTCTCTTATAAATTTGTTTTGATGATTATAGGTTCTTTCAATTTTCATACAAATTCTCAAGTCTGTTTTGGGAGGTTTTCCTCCTTCTATTCCTCACAATACTCTGGTCTCAACACAATGAAGTACACATTTTGAGGCTTCAGACACAATTCTAGAAATTGTTTATAAATGTTTCCATAATAGTATTATTTAAAAACTTAGTTAAAACTAAGCATTCATTGGTTTTATTATCTACATATGCTATGTTTTGTCTTCATCCTGGCAGCACCTGATAATTCTAGTATACTTATCTGAAATTAATCCTCCTATGGAAATGTTAGTTGAAATTTCTTTATGTAATAAAACTTTAAAGATGTTTTTATAGGATTTCAGTACCTGCTGACTTCATTACAACATCAATAAGAAGTTAGTAGAACATTTGGGAAAATGTTAATGTAGAAAATAAAAGTGAAAAATAGAAATGAGGTATTACTTTCTATTGTAAATTCTTGCTTATATGTAGTAAGTTATAAAGAATATAAAAATATCATCATTCTTCAAAGTGCACTGCTATGTTATTTTCTTGTTGGAAGAGTTTTATTCTCATTGTTTTTGAGACAGAATAGTCTAGAGAAATGTTCCTATTCAGACTTTCATTACCATTAGAATAAAAATACAATCTCTAGTCTTTTAGGAGCTTCTTATTCAATATTTTATCATTTTGAATACTATTGTTATGATGACTAAAGACTCCTCCAAAATACTAAGTATCACTAAAAATATTAAGGATTCCTAACTACATAGGTTGCTACATAAATAATGTAGCATCACTTTTATAGGCTCTAATTGACTTAAAACCTGACATTCAAAAAGCATCCAATGAGAAATAATTATGTTTACTATTAACATACATTTAAACTCTTGGCACATAGATAGCTTTGCTCAAGTCTACTCCTTCTCTACTCACTGCACTTTTGAAATATCAGTATTATGAGCTGGTGAGATCTCGTTAAACTGTTCTGTATAAAGGCATATGGGTACTTGTAAAAAATAAACCAAATCAGTCCTTTCACTTGAAGAAATACTTTATTAACAAAACAATGATCTTATGCTGGTTTTAAGAAAGATTTTCTTATGGAGAGGAAATGATGATTACTTACAGATGTTTGTTCTATAATCAAAAAAGGAGATAGCTACTGTCTTCCTCAGGGAGAGCAACTCCACAGCAACCCATTTTATGCCAAAATGATTAACTGAACTTAATTGAGCATATCATTTAATAAAAAAAGAGGCTCTTACAGAATAAATCTTTTGATATATCTGAAACTACATAGCATATGGTTGATGTGATGTTTGTATATGCGTGTTTTAGAAGCAAGTTTATCAGACTGTGGAAACCAATATTGCTTGTGTGTAGTGTCTATGATATTGTTGACCATTAGAAGAAAAAGACATGTATCTATCTTCTATACCTTTGTGTGAAACTTTAACCTCTGCCCATCAATGAATTATCAATTCCATAGAAATAGAATAACGGTGGATTTTAGAAACCCTAGGTCTCCTTGGCTCAGGCCGAAATTTTTTGAATAGAAACCCGGAAACACAACAAATCAAAGAAAGGTTGGACAAATGGGATTGCATAAAGTTGCAGAGCTTCTGCATGGCAAATGACATAGCTAGCAAGATCAGTAGAAAGCCCCCGGATTGGGAGAAGATCTTTACTA
The DNA here is from genome assembly GCF_024711535.1 of Dipodomys merriami. Classification (NCBI taxonomy): domain Eukaryota; kingdom Metazoa; phylum Chordata; class Mammalia; order Rodentia; family Heteromyidae; genus Dipodomys; species Dipodomys merriami. The sequence continues at coordinate 40,050,740 of NW_027206512.1, read as the reverse complement.
GCCATACAACTGACAAGGGTCTCATATCTAAAATATACTTGGAACTCAAAAAATTAAACCCCCCAACAACAAATCCTCAAAGAAACAACTACCCAATAAATAAGTGGGCGAAAGACTTAAAGAGAAACTTCTGTGAAGAAGAAAGAAGGATTGCCAATAGACACATGAAGAAATGTTCAATATCCCTAGCCATAAAAGAAATGCAAATCAAAACAACATTGAGATATCACCTCACTCCAGTTAGAATGGCAAAAATCAAGAACTCTAACAACAACAGATGCTGGAGGGGATGTGGACAGAAAGGAACCTTACTTCATTGTTGGTGGGAATGTAAACTTGTTCAACCACTTTGGAAAGCAGTATGGAGGTTCCACAAAAGACTTCACATAGAACTCCCCTATGACCCAGCAATCCCACTTTTGGGCATTTACCCAAATGTTTACAAACAAGACCACACTAAAGCTACCAGCACAACTATGTTTATTGCAGCATTATTTACCATAGCTAAGATATGGAACCAACCCAGATGCCCCTCAGTAGATGAATGGATCAAGAAAATGTGGTATATATACACAATGGAATTCTGTGCCTCCATCAGAAAGAATGACATTGCCCCATTTGTTAGGAAATGGAAAAACTTGGAAAAAATTATATTAAGTGAAGTAAGCCAGGCCCAAAGAAACATAGGTCCCATGGTTTCCCTTATTTGCAATATCTAGTATATGTATGAGTCAAGCGGAAAAGGTCAGATAATGTGATGTCAGGAAAATGAACCCTTAGATATGTATTTTAATGTTTTTTTTCTTTCATGCATGTGTTTCTAACGCATTTATAAAATTATCTCTTTGTTGCTTTGTATGTCCCTCCCCCACAGTATAACCCCTGCTTTCACTATATTTGATGTCAGTATAACTTGAGGAGGAGATGGGAAAAAACCAGTTGTTTAAGGATACAGGTGGAGAAGGATTGGGATTGGGGGGGAGGGGGGAGGCTGGGAAGGGACGTGAAGGGTAAACAAAAGGAGGAGGCTGCAATGCTTGGTAAGAAATGTACACATTATCCTGCCCATGTAATTGTAACCCCTCTGTACAGTATGTTCACAAATAAAATAAAATAAAATAATAAAAATAAATAAATAAATAAAAGGAAATACAAAAAAAAAATAGAATAACGGTGGATTTTTTTTCCCTTTGAAGGATCGCATGTGAACTTCTCAAAGGAAACAAAGGTAGTTTTTTTTCCTTATAGCTGGAAAATGTTTTCAAATTAAACTGATGAAATAAAGTGTCACTAGAGATTATAATTGAATTTACTCTGACCTGTTCAGGATAACATTTTATTCATTAAAATGTAAGATATAACATTTCCTCAGGGTCAAGATGTTCATCTTTGTTGATGGCAATACCACTTTGTTATGTATAAGCTTCAATTTTGTATTGTTTGCACAGTATGATACTTTGGTTTGATAATGCAGTTGAAACAACATTGAATTTTAAAAAGAGTCTAAAGACACCGTAAATTTTTAAGTAAGATTTACAGGATGAAATAATGGATTCTTTACAACCAATGGAAGAGATAATATGGATATATAAAAATGTATGTAAAATAAGCTTATCTGTCACTGTATTTATTGATTTTTAAATTCAATTTAAAGTAGACTGGAGAAGAGAAAGGTCTATCTTGATCCTCTTTTTGTGATCAATTTAATAGCTCATAAAATTTTGGAGATGCCTTTTCGGGGCATATTGGCACAAATATTCATAAAATTCTTCCATAAAGTAAGAAATGAAGTAGTTCTCAGAGGAAATATATTTCTGTCGTAGATAAGCACATTGTAAAATAATCTGTTTTAAAGTGAATTTGAAAATAGGGTGTTTGGCTCTCTGCTGCTTTGTATTAAAAATAAATGGGAATATCCTGAAATTGTTGAAACTTTCCAAGTCCAGAGTCTAGGGTCCCCCACTTAGGCGTATATTCCTTACAAAACTAAATGATGAACTCTAAAAGGATGTACATATGTAATGAAAGCTATCCACCGCTCAGATTTTACCCTGAGGTATGATTAAATCTGCTGAGTTCAAATGACATGGTATTAGTCCACTTCTTAGTTGCTATGGCCCAAGACTTCTCTTACAAAGAGAAGAGATCATTTGGGTAAATGCCCAAAAGTAGGATTGCTGGGTCATAGGGGAGCTCTATGTGAAGTCTTTTGAGGAAACTCCATACTGCTTTCCAGAGTGGTTGAACAAGTTTACACTCCACAAACAAGGCCATACTATGGCTACCAGCACAACTATGTTTATTGCAGCATTAGTTACCATAGCTAAGCTATGGAACCAACACAGGTGTCCCTCAGTAGATGAATGGATCAAGAAAATGTGGTCTCTCTCTCTCTCTCTCTCTCTCTCTCTCTCTCTTATATATATATATATATATATATATATATATATATATATATATATATATATATATATATATAAAGTAATTCTATGCCTCCATTGGAAAGAATGACATTGCCCCATTTGTTAGGAAATGGAAAGATTTGAAAAAAATTATATTAAGTGAAGTAAGCCAGGCCCCAACAAACATAGGTCCCATGGTTTCCCTTATTTGCAATAACTAGTACATGAGTAGGACAAGCAAGAAAGACCAAAAGATATGTACATATGACCAGATATGATGATGTTAAGGGACATGAACCCCAAGATATGGACATAAATATCTTCTTTCTTTTTTGCTATTGTTTCCAATGTATTTATAATGTATCATGTGATTTTATTTGTTGCTTTGTATGTTCCTTCCCCACAGTATGACCCCTGTTTTTAATGTATTTGATATCAGTGCCCTGCATCTTGTATATACACTTTAATTTGGGGAGGGGAAGGAAAAAACAAGATGCTTAAATAAGGATACAGGTTGACCCATTGTAACAATGAGATGTACAAAATGCTATGTTGAAAAATGAACTTTACAACTTCAGTGGCAGAGGATGAGGAGGGTAGTTGTGGAGGTGGGAGGGAAGGGAGGGTAGGGGGAAAACAAATGAGGAGGCAACAATGCTCAATAGGAAATGTACTCATTACCTTGCTCATGTAACTCTAATCCCTCTGTACAGCATTTTTACAATTAAAAATGTACAAAAAACAAAGAAAAGAGATTTATCTAGTTCATAGCTTAGGAGGTTAGAAAGTCAAAGTGCATCTTACCTACTCTGGTGAGACTTCTCAGATGAAGTCATGGCAGAAACATGTGAGAGGAGAGATCACAAGAAAAAGCAAAATGCCAGAGCGTGTGAAGGGGTCCACTTTGCCCCTTTATGGCAACTGGGAACCTATGCAGATGATGTTAATTTATTCTGAGGGAAGTGTTTTCAAACATATTAAACACCTTTTACTAGGTTATACCTCTTAAAGAGTCTATGCCTACTCTAGGAACCAATCTGCTAAAATATGAAACTGGGAGGAACACATTCCAACCAAATTCAAACCATCATAGACATAAGAGCTGGGAAACAATGATAGCATCTGCCAGATAATTTATATTTTATTTTCTTCTGATTTTTTTTTGTATTCAATTATGCTTATGATGCTACTGGCATAAGGCTTTCTTGGTCCCCTATCCATCTTGGCCATTTACAAAATGTGAATATTTTAGTTACTTAACTACTCTGCTTTAGTTTTCTTACCAGCAAACTAAAACAAATAACTACTTATAGATTTTTCTGCAAGTGAAGTGACTAAAACTATTCTGATCAGTGGCTTAGATGAAGATAGCATATTATCTGGATAAACACAATATTATTTTTAGTTTCCAGACTATTATATAACAAAGCCATATTGGAAATTTTATTATTCTACTGTATTTTTCTGTAATATATCCACGTAGTTCTATGTATTTTTATGGGTTTTTTTTTTTGGTGGTACTAAGATTCACGCTTAGAACCTCAGTTTTTCTAGGCAAGCTTTCAACCACTTCCATCTCACTCTAGTGGAATTTGCTATCAACCTTGATGTTTTCCAAGGGATGAATAATCAAAATATTCATGGTACATTCACACCATGTAATTCTATTCAGTAATAAAAGGAACCAAGTGTTGATACTCAGCAATGATCATGTGCGGAATATTCCAAGTGAAATAAGCCTATCCCAATGATGTGATATTTTATTATTGCACTTCTATCTCATTTCTGAAATTTAAAAATTGTCAGGGATTTGGGATGGAGATTGAATGAAGGCAGGTGGGTGTCTTTATGATAGAACTGTTTACTCCTCTCAATTCTGCTTGTGGAGAATTAAATAGAGAATTAACTATACACAGAATGAGTAGAGCTAGAATTAAATAATTCAGAATAAAAAATGTGAATTGTATCCATCTAATATCCAAGATACATTTTTCCAAAGAGTCATTTTTATCTACTAGATGTAATAACTGTATGTTCTTTCTACTATTTTTTTAAACAATGAGATGTACAAAACTGTTGAAAACAAACTTTACAACTTGGGGAGAGGGGGTTGTTGTGGAGGTGGGAGGGAAGGGATGGTAGGGGAAAACAAAGGAGGAGGCAACACTGCTCAATAGGAAATGTACTCATTACCTTTCTTTTTTTTTTGACTTTTTTTTTAAATTGTGAAAATACCATACAGAGGGGTTACAATTACATGGGCAAGATAATGAGTACATTTAAGCATTGTTGCCTCCTCCTTTGTTTCCCCTTCGAATCCCTTTCCATCCCCCTCCTGTCCCCCCCCCCCCCCCCAGCTAAAGTTGTAACGTTCGTTTTTTGACATAACGACTTGTACATCTCATTGTTGCAATGGGTCCACCTGTATCCCTAGTTGAACAATTTATTTTTGCCTTCCAGAACCCCATTTTAATCCCCAGTACCACAAACAAAAACAAAAGAAAGAAAAAAAAAGAGAAAAAGCAGGTTAAGAGAGCGATTGCTTTGACATTGAAATTGGTATCACTATATTATGGTAAGCAGACACATAATTAAAAGTTTAATGTATCCTATCATATGGAATAAATATATTTAATAAAATAGAATAAAATAAAATATCTTAAATAGAAGAAAGTAACTTGTTGATAAAAATTATAGAATCTGAACACATGTGAGAGACCCTCTCATCTGATAATCAGGTCAAGTCTAAGATTTTGATACTGTGTGGTAAAATGGAAAATATAAGATCAATAAAGTGTGTGTGTGTGTGTGTGTGTGTGTGTGTGTTTGTGTGTGCGTGTGCATAATTTTGTCTTATTTGCTGAACATCCTTACTTGGGAAGAAAATGCCCTTTATTCTTAGATTATGCCTTTTTTCACTTTGATCTTATAATTTTCTTTCTTTTATAAACTAGTCATTGTTGTATTTGTTTGGTAATGTTCTTCTTAAAATTACATAAAAGAAAAATCTGATAGACTTAAAAACCATGACTTGGCATGAAGATACAGATATTCTCTCAGAAAAGGGATAAGGGGAAAAGAAGAAAGCAATACTCACTAAAAAATGTAGCTTTGGAGTGAGAAATAAACAGATATTGAATAAGCTAACAGACCAGGGCTAGAGAGAGAGGCAGGAAAACACATGGAGACATGGGAGAAAAAACAAACAAACAAACATAAGAGCTGGCAGAAACCATAAAGAAACGCTGAGAACAAAATGGAAGAAGAGCTGGATCCGGGAATAGTAGACTGAGGACAGGCACAGAAGCTCTCTCTAGAAAAAGCTCCTGTGATAGTAGAGAGCGTGTCTACTGTGAGAGGCTGTACGGCAGTTGATTTGAGTCTCTCCAAGAAGGAACTTCTGGTGTTCATCAAGAGAGATCCTAACATTTAAGTTATCCCCATTATTTGTACTCCAATAATTTTTATTTCATTATGACATTTCACCTTAAGTTTAGAATAGCTTCTCAAAAAACAACCATGTTCATTGATTTGAAAAAGACCTCTTCTGATCGAGTTCTTTTACAATGAGTGAGAAGCCCCACCTGCGAAGTTTTCCACATTAATTATTGTTTGCGGGGCTTCTCTCCATCAATGATCCTCAGATGATGGATACTTTTAACATGCAAAACATGTTTGCAGAGCCCTCTGAGGCACATGCTCATTAAATGAACACAATTGTTGGCTGGAAATTCATCTGTTGCTCAGACCCTGGTGAAGAAGAGTTTTTCTCTGGGCAAAAGTCACCTCGCAGGTGTTCTCTCCTTGATTCTGGGTCTTGTACCTCCAGTAATTCTGTATCAACTCACAATAGCCACGGCTGTTACCTCTGTGTTTTCTAATCTCTTCATGGGTTGTTCTTAAATTTGTTCTGCTTTGAGATTCTTTTATTATATTTGTTTGGGAATCTACACATTGTCTCTTGGACTAGAGCTTCTCACTCAGTTTCTCTACATCTTCACTGAGTGGTTGGGGCCTGAGGACTGACAGAAGTCCCACGAATACCGTTAAGAAAATGGCGCAGAGAAAGTGTTGGTGACTCTTGCCTGAATTCACCTTGCTAGCTGAACGTGTAGATGTCGCACAAATATAGGAGCCAATCATAAAGTTCAAGCACATCTCTTCTATTCGTTGTATTTCTTCCTGGAGAACTTAGACACAATTGATATTTAGCATTTTATAATTATGTTATTTTTATATCTTAGAGACATGATGAAAATATTGAATGCCATTAATTTTTCATTCTCCAGACTGATGCCCTATGCATATGCATACTTATCCAATGAACCAATGAAATTTGATAAGCATTTTCTTCTAACTTATAGTGCTCTTCATTTTATTAATCTTCACTGAGGGTTCAAAGACCTGAGGGTCAGCTTAGTTTTTCTAAATCAACAGAAAGTCATTTATATGTTAATTTAAAATTCAGACTTCATCTCTATCTTGAGTGAATCAAAGGCTAAATGTAAAAGCTAGGGGGGGAAATGACAAGGATTGCTCTGGGAACGGAAATTGAAATACTTGGAAAAGCAAGCAGCCTCCTCTAGGCATGTGCTAATGCACAACTCTCACTGTCACTAGCACATGCTGAGGGATGGCATGCTGACATTTTATCTATGACGAAGACCACAGCATTGAGGTTTGTTTTGTTTCTTTGGTTTTGTTTTGCAATTGCATTGCAGATATTTTGAACTGTAATCCATATTTAAGAAGGATTCAGTTATAGCTCTACTGACTAGATCTGTATGTATTTTCTAGGAATTCATATACATCATACCAACTTAGATATTTTAGGCTATTTCATAGTTCTAATGTTAATATGAATATACAAAAGCCAGTTGTTTGAAGCTTTTTTTTATTGTAAAGATACTATACAGAGGGTTACAGTTACATGAGTAAGGTAATGAGTACACTTCCTATTGAGCATTGTTACCCCCTCCATTGTTTTCCCCCTACCATCCCTTCCCTCCCTACCTTCCCCAAGGTTCTTTTTTTTTTTTTATTGTGATTAAGTGGTTACATAATTTCCCGAATTTCACGGTATTGTGGAATAATGATGCTCATTTAAAGTCACAAGTTCATTCTAACTTTCCTGGAACAAATTGTTTATCAGTCTATAACGTATAACGGTGTACACATGTTATACACCATACATGTGATCAGCAGCGTGGGGATATTTAGTAGTGGTTTGACCAGATGAGTGGGACTTCTTTGTTTCTTAAGTCCTGTTAGTTTTGTCGTATCACCTAACATTTTGGATTTAGCATCCACTTATCAGGGAGACAATGTACCCTTTGTCTCTTTTGCTTTTGGCTTACCTCGCTCAACATGATTTCTTCTAGCTCCATTCATTTCCCTGCAAATGCCATTATTTTGTCATTTCTAATGGCTGCATAATATTCCATTGTGTATAGATACCACAATTTGTGGATTCATTCATCTGTGGTGGGGCATCTGAGTTGTTTCCATATCCTAGCTATTGTGAACAGTGCTGCAATAAACATGGAGGTGCACGTATCCTTGTATATTGGTTCCTGTTGTTCAGGGTAGATGCCTAGAAGTGGTATGACTGGGTCATAAGGGAGGTCAATCTTTAGCTTTCTAAGGATCCTCCAGACTGCTTTCCAAAGTGGTTGTATAAGTGTACATTCCCACCAGCAGTGTAATAGAGTTCCTCTTTCTCAACATCCCCTCCAGCATTTGTCGTTGGAAGCCCAAGCTTTTTGACAAACTTAGAACATGACATAGCAAACACTATATGGAATTCCATGTTTCATTTCTGTCCATAATTAATTTTCTAGAAACTATACCCATCATTTAATTTAATGCATTCCTCATGCATTTTGGTGTCTTTTTTCTTTTTCTGAATGCATGTTAGGAATTCTCAGTATCTTATCACTTTGACACATCTCAATACACCTAATACCTTCAATGCTGTATGTTCATTAATATGTCTTTACTACCCTATGAAATTGTGGTGATCACCAAAAGACATGGATGTTCACTTCTTAAAACTTTTCACATACAATACATGTTTATGAATTGCTGATATATTTGTCTTATGACCTTAAAAAAGGTTTTTTTTTTATAAATGTTTATACAATACTGAGGGTAACAGTGACAATGGGGAATAAACCATAGGAGAAAAAATACAAAATAAACGGGTATTGTATATACATTTATCTGAATTAGAGAAGGGAAGGGGAACAATAAAATCGTGAGGAAAAAGGATGAAGAGGGATACTATGCAACAGTGATACAAGACAATATGTTGGAAATGATCTGTACAGCTGGGGGCGGGGAATTGGAGGGAGGGAAGAGGGAAAAAATGAGGGAGGAGGGCAGCAAGTTTGACAAGAAATGTACTCACTACCTTACTTATGTAACTGTAATCCCTCTGTACATCACCTTGACAACAAAGTTAAAAAATAAAATTTAAAAAGTATTTTTTATAAGAAAAGTAGTTTTCAAGAACAGAGATACATTTTTAAGAAAAAAAGTATACTTTTGGAAATTAATGTGTGTTTTAAACCCTTCCTTTTGGGGTGATGGAGAAGAGTCTGAACATATGCAGGATCTCATTGTACTTTGTGTCCCACAGAGTTCACTTTCCATAAAAGCTAGAGGTGAGCATGAGGGCCTGTTACTGCTAGCCCTGGCCTAGGCTGAACAATCCAATCAAGCCTTTTTTTTTTTCTTTCTTTCTTTCTTTTTTTTTAAAAAACTGAATCCATCCGTAGCTTCAGTGACTGTGTGGTGATATTGATAAGGAGTCCAGTGGCCAGACACAGGCTTTTGAGCAAGAATAAAATAGGAAGCTTCTATCTAGATCAAGGGTGTCAGGGAAATGTGCTGATCTCTTTATTGTCTGTAGCACTGTCAGGGCAAGGCAGTAGACAGCACATGGCATTGATGGACAACAGTGTGACATGTATGTTGCAGTAGTTCTCAAAGACAAATGGCAATATTTTATAAAAGCAAATACTTATCATTAAATGAAAAAGTGAGCGGATGAAAAAAATGACAGGCCATTTTAATGATTAAATCACACTGAAAGGAATGTCAAATAAGTGAACGAGTTTTTTATGGTATATTTCCTAAGCTTATGAGCTTGCATGAGAAGTTAATCACTAAAGTTTCTATTTACTCATGTATCAAATATGATTACTAATATTCTACTGCCAAATTATTGTCGGTTTATGAGTAAATAAAGCATATATATAACATGTTGGATAACCTCTAAACATGGGCCATGCATTTATTACCATTCAACCAATATTTATAAGATCAATATTGTGTTCCAGAAATACATATACATGCACTGTGCTCATGTATGTAATTGAGCTGAGAGGAAATTTGGATTCTTCTGGCAAACTGCAGCCAGTATCCTATCCTTATGAGGAAAAGTAGGATAAAAGAACACAATGATAATAAGCCAAGCATGGTGGAAAGGCAAATTTTAAGTTACACAAGTGCAGGAAGTTTAAAGGGATGATACTTCATAAAGAAGGAGGAATTTATAAAGAACTTTAAACAAAAATGACTATCTTTGAAGTCCTTTGAGCTTTTCTGTAATTTATTTTATTTATTTATTTATTTATTTTTGGGTCTGGTTGTGGGGCCTGAACTCTTGGCCTGGGCGCTGTCCCTCAGCTCTTCACCTCAAGGCTAGCACTCTACCTTGAGCCAACAGCACTACTCCCAGCTTTTTTTCTTTTTTGCTTATGTGGTGCTGAGAAATCGAACCCAGGACCTCATGCATGCAAGGCAAGCGATCTACCACTGAGCCACCTTCCCAGCCCCTGTAATTTATTTTGACTATGGTAAGTTCCAGTTTGTATTAAAACTATCTATGTAGAATACTAAAAAATACATGTGCTAAAAGCCCTCCTTTTGGAGAACAAGGAATGAAATGGATGAATTTTTGTGTGAATTGTTATATTCCATTGGTAGATATAGAACTTCTAGTAGCCTTAATTGCATTTTATGGTTGCTTAAGAGTTGTTATGAATATTTTGATATTTTTTTCAGTTTTATTTAGCTAATAGGGAAACATCTCTTAGCACCCTAGACCTTCGGCTTTCATTCAGTCATTGCTGTGCTGCAGGAGTTTTATTGCCTTTTCTTTTCCTTTCTTTCTTCCTTCCTTCCTTCCTTTCTTCCTTCCCTTCCCCTTCCCCTTTCCCTTCCCCTTCCCCTTCCCCTTCCCCTTCCCCTTCCCCTTCCCCTTCCTTCCTTCCTTCCTTCCTTCCTTCCTTCCTTCCTTCCTTCCTTCCTTCCTTCCTTCTTTCTTTCTTTCTTTCTTTCTTTCTTTCTTTCTTTCTTTCTTTCTTTCTTTCTTTCTTTCTTTCTTTCTTTCTTTCTTTCTTTCTTTCTTTCTTTCTTATCATGGTGCTTGAATTCTGGGCTTGGGCGCTGTCCCTGCACTCTTCAGCTCAAGGCGAGTGCTCTACTGCTTGAGCCACAGCGCCACTTCTGGTTTTCTAGTGGGTTTTTATTGGAGATAAGAATCTCACGGACATTCCTGCCCCAGCTGGCTTTGAACCACGATCCTCAGATTTCAGCCTCCTGAGTAGCTAGGATTCTAGGCGTGAGCCACTAGCGCCCTGCCAGCCCTTTCTTTTAAATGAGAATTTATATGAGGCATAATTCAATGAGCTTCCTGACTCAGTATATACATTGGTCATTATCATTTTAATGATAATTCTCAATTAAGACTAATATTTACCTTTTCTAAGTATGAAAATAATGTAAATGGCATAGTATGATAATATCCTGAAAACAATATTGAATGTTAAATAAAACTTGCAACAATATGATCACCCAGATACAAATACTGGTAACAATTTAGAGCACAGGTCTACAATCTTTGTAATGGTTTTGTTCTAAGTATATATGAATACTTAAAATAGAAATTATTTGTAATATATACAAATATATTCAGCCTTTGTTAATATACCATTAATACTTCTCTTGTTACTATTCCTTAGAACTAGTACTTTTGATGTCTGTATAAAGTATAAAGAAGTTTATAAAAACAGTTTACTGGGGCTGAGAAGGTGGCTCAATGGTAGGTGCTTGCATGCATGAGGCCTTGGATTTGATTCCTTAGCACCACATAAGAAAAAAGCCAGAAGTGGCGCTGTGGCTCAAGTGGTAGAGCGCTAGCCTTGAGCTGAAGAGCTAAGGGATAGCACCCAGGCCCAGAGTTTAGGCTCCATGACTGCCAAAAAACCCCCCTAAAACAAAAAAAAAAAACCTAGTTTATTTAAAAATGTACCTATTACTAAATATTTATGTAGTTACATGTTTTTACTTTTTAAAATAATGCTACCATAAGCATTCATGAATATAACTCCTGTGTTTCCTAACAACTAATTTACAAAGTTTTATTTGCTATATTAAAAAACACTGGCATGTCAACCTACAGAAATAACATACGAGGGCTGGGAAGGTGGCTCAGTGGTAGAGCGCTTGCCTTGCATGAATGAGGCCCTGGGTCCATTCCTCAGCACCACATAAGCAGAAAAAAAGAGCCGGAAGTGGCACTGTGGCTCAAGTGGTAGAGCGCTAGCCTTGAGCTGAAGAGCTGAGGAACAGCGCCCAGGCCCAGAGTTCAGGCCCCAGGACTGGACCCCACCACAAAAAAATTCACTCAGGATAATCTTCAAAATGTATCTTATTGCTCAAAAGCAAATCTTTTGTTTTCAAAGAAAGTCTGCACAAGAATGCATATATAGGAGAAAAAAATTCATAAAAATGGATAAGAAGAAGTCATAAAATAGTATGTTGGATTGAAATGTGGTGAAATCCTGTGTAGATCTGAAAGCAATAGTATTAATTATAAAAGGAAAATAAGAGTACAATCTGATAAGATTTAAGATATCAGATCTTATAGGTTAAATAGACTTTTTTTTAAAGAAAAGATTCACCTGAGTTAAATATTGTTTTAAGATTGAAGGATGGACTCAAATAATATGGAATGGCTAAGTATATCTTTTCTTGCAATTTTTCAATTGGACTTTCTAAAGCATAGGTCTATTTTATAGTAACATATAATTAAAGTATAATTTAAATTTCATGCATAGTAATAAAAACCTTTTTGATGTAAATTTATTTATATTTAGGTGATGTTTTGGTAGAGGAATACAGTATCTTCCTGAGGCATCAGATAGCTTTCCGAAAAGCTTCAGTTCCACCTTGACTGAGCTCATACCTGTGTGGAAATACCAGTGCTCACCCCAAGAACATTCAGAATCTAGGACCACAGACCAGAGTTCCCATCTTTTTCTGAAGCCCCAGATGGAGTTTCTAACAGCCTATTAGAAAACCATATCTTGGCATCAGCTTATCTATTAATCTGTCTGATGCTTATCAGATTGTTTATTTCTCCAAGTTGCTTCTCCTGGACTGATCTCTGTTGAAGGATTATCCGTTTCTATTCTCCGGAGAATAAGGGGCATCTTTCTGTACCCTCTCTTGTCTGATTTCCCCTGAATCTTTGTGATTCTGTTTTACAAGTCTCTCATTTTCCTCTTCTCCATAGGATGTCCTTTCTTTAGTGAAGCATCTCATCACTGTTGGCCTCATTCTTTCAAGAACTTGCTCATTTGCCTTTTTATCTCTTCTTCCACCTTCAAACTGTAATCAGATAGTAAAAAAGAAATCTGCAAAGCGCTTACTCTGCGTATGTTCTGTACATATACAGAGCTTCTTACTCTAGCTGGAAGCTATTTTAAAGGAAGATGCTCCCTTTGCTCTTCTGTCATGACTGATATTTGCTATGGTTTAAGGAGAATAAGTGAGTTTAAACCATGGGGTCAGGTCGACCCTTATCTTTGTTATTGAATTTATATTCTTGTCTCTATTGTAGCATTTTAATTTCTTTTGAAGTCTGTAAAGACACAAAAAGGAAGAGAAGCAAAAAATCATACAAAAGAAAATACATCCTTTCATCTCTCTTGTTATATCCTCTTTGCTTTATCCCTTCAGCGAACGCTACCAAAATTTTATCCTGGAAGCCATACCATACTTTATTAGTGGACAAGGCAAAGTCAAGGGATGAAATCAGGCAAACAGTAGCTGGAATGCATTCAGAACTGTGGGACACCATTCAGAAGTCATATGGAGAAGCATTTAGAGAAAAATAAGTTAACAATAGTATGAGTAACTGCTAAGTATTTGTTGTCTGCTGAGCACCAGGCTGTTTTGCACAAAACATGCTAATTAATCCACACTAGATTTCTATGTGTTGATAAAGAAAAGTAAACTTTAGATATATACAAATGCCAGTGAACCATGAATCTATTATAAATTTTACTTATTTTTTATTATCATTAAATGGTTGTGCAAAGGCAGTCCAACTCAACAGTTAATTTACTACTATAATGTATCTTTTCCACGGCCACCTTTTCCATGATTCCCTACCCATTTCTCCCAACTGTACCCACCCCTTGAAATGACCTGGTTCTGTTTTCCCATATCTGTCCTATCCATTTAAGTAATTTACTTAAGTACATTTACAAAAGGTATTTGCATGCTTCTATTCATTAGATTCTGAGGCTTGATTAAAAGTTATGGTCCCATTGTTATGGGAAATATTCTAAATTTACAATTAATTTCAAGTGAGTATATTTAAGAATAAGAATGTTATAAAGGCAGATCTGAACAAAATCAATGAATATTCTATAGTTTCAACCTTGACTTTGTCCTGGTCGGTCCACACTGGCTAATATTTACTCATCTGTTTGCTCTCAGTGCAGACTTCTTTTCATATACCCATCTCTAACTTCTTTTCATAGTTTCTGCCTCAAGTATATCTTCTCTACATCCTGTTGCCCTACTAATATTAGCGGCAACAGTTAACTAATTAGGTAGACTAACCTTACTCTTTGTGTTTTAACAAGAAAGAAACAATAGTTTACAAGGCATTTTTCCAGATAAATGGGGCATTTCACTTAACCCCTGATGTAAGAAAGTATTAAAACATTACCATGGACTGAGGAAGGCTTATATAAGGACAGTATGGAGGAATAGTTGAAAAAAAAAACAATTAGCTATATTCAGAAATATGCAATTGTGAACTTGTGCATTTAGAGAATATTCTGCTCCTATTTCAGTAAGTATGGCACCTCCCAAGGTCCAGCCAGTTTTAGGTGCTGGGTACAATGGTGAATATAATATAATGTTCGTAGAACTATGCCTCTCAGAAGATACAATGATTTTAGGAGAGCTCTCTCTCTCTCTCTCTCTCTCTCTCTCTCTCTCTCTCTCTCTCTCTCTCTGTCTGTCTCTCTGTCTCTCTCTCTCTCTCTTTCGTGGTGTGTGTGTGTGTGTGTGTGTGTGTGTATTGGAGAGTAGAGAATTCACAAAATAAATGGAATAGCTACTACACAGGGTGTCTCTGAAAGTACAAGGGAGATGGCATTGATAGTTATGTCAGGACAGGAAGAATAAGTAAGCAGCAATCAGTCCCTCCTTGTTTCACTGCAGTCCTTTTTGCCTTGTGAGGATTCTGGGGTAAAAGATGATGGTGATCTGGCATCTGGGTCATCCTGACATGAGCACTTTTCAAAGGGACAGACAGCTAATGAGATTAGTCTTGCTCAATTCAAGGTAGATAATAGCAGCAGAATGGAGTGTGAAGAAGGAAAACCCACAGGTGACCTGAAACCTGAGTAATGAGCAGAATAGACTTTATTTTAATCTATAGGAAGAGAGAAGATGAAGGGCAGCAAGGAAATGGTTTGTCTTCATGGATTATGAAGTCCCGTGTGGCTGGAATGTAATGAAGATGGAAAATGGCATGGGGAAAAAAGGTTTTGGGTTAAGCCTCTGCCTATCCTTGTTAGAAGTTATTGCATAAACCAGGAATGTTTTCAAAGTGTTCTAATGACTGACTATGCTAAACCTGGTTGTAACCAGATTCACTGAGATCTATAGCCAAGTTTTAATGCAAATGACTACATTGTTGTAGATCATTTGTCCAGCTGGTGGCAGTATAGGACAAGGCAGAGTATTTTCATGCCTCTCTGAACTGACATTGACATTTTCAGGAAGTCTGGTGTACATACTTCCAAAATCTTCTGCTATTTGCTAATTGTTTTCATGGAATACATCCATGCATTTTTTTGCTTTGTGGGAACATTGAGAGAGTCCATTAAAAAACCCACAAAACCCACTCTAATGGACCAAATCTTTAATTCAATCAAAAGTGATAGAAATATTTTTCAAAATGCTCATCACACTCCCATAAAAGAAAGTCCTTTTGCTTTATAATAAGATCACAAACAAGGTGTGTACATTTAAAAATCAATTACAGCCTAAGAGCTGACTCAGTTCTTTGGGTTGTTGTTTAGTCAGCCTAAGAGCAAATTTGAGCCTGTCTGGCAATCCAGAATTCTAATACCTTATAAGAAACTGAATGCCAGACTTTCCTTAAATGTTAGTAACTAAACACATTTACTGGTAGTGATATGAATTCGCTTGGGAATCAGAACCACCCAAAGCCTCTTGATAGAAAGTACAGACAGGTCAGTTGTCATCAAGGAACTCCAGGGACAGCCAGGTAGACAGGTGGCTCTTTTGGCAGGAACAGGAAAGAGAAACATTTGGCATCAAGCAATAGATAAAGTTCCAGGAGATTTGTCTATGTCTGAGGGAAGTTGGCCATAGAGAAAGTTCTTAGTTATAGGTACAGGGGCTTTGTCTTTAGAGCTGGAAAATAACATTAAAAAATAATGTCTCTGTAAATAGTATACATTGGGGTGGGGATTGTTGAAGTCTGTGGAAGAGGCTCAGGACTACCGATATGAAGTTGGACATGGATTCTGAACAGATGGATGGAGGCTAGGACCAGACAAAAGCTGACAGACCATTAGTCCTTAGCACTAATAATTCCTGCTTAAATGGCCTTGGGCTTTATGCTGGCACATTAACCTCTAAAACTACAAGGACTCCCTTTTGTAACACAATAATCAGAATTTATTCTCTTGTCTAGTCCCTCACATTGAAAACACCCAAGCAGAGGCTCAAGGAGGACATGAGGCATGTCATGGAAGAGGGAAGATTGGGTTCAGAAAATAAAATTCCCAACCTGTTAGAGATGATCAGACTGAGAACCATAAAATCCAATTGTTAGTCATTTAGATTATCACCATTTAACTCGATTAAGAGGATAATAAAATGCTTTTCTGTAATATATGTGTTTATACACAGAAATCTCTGTGGAAACCTGGCAAAATGTTAACATACACAAAAGAGGCATTGATGAAATTTATTTAGCCTCATTCCTAGGTTTTCCTTCGGCCTGTCCTTTCAATAGGCACTGTGTAGGTGCTGTGTTAAATGTTGTTATTAGCACAAAATTCCCCTTCACACTTAGCTAGAAATAATGCCCTAGCTTTCCAGAAACTCTGGAGTTAATCTTATCTTTCATTTACTGCCTAAGACTTTTGTCATCATGATGATTGTACTTATTATTAGCTGCAGAAATAATCAAAGTACTTAACAATGCAAAGGTTCTTTGGAAAGGAAGAGAAGACAAATACAGTGTGTCTCAAAGGAGTTGTAAGATACAAAATTTGTTTTAACTTTTACAAATTGAGATGTATGAATGATCACTGTCAGGGAGGAAGTAATGCCAGTTGGACAAGTTCATCTTTAGTGTGATCTTAAAGACATACAGAAGACATACAGAGAGGGAGGAAGAGAGGGAGAAGGAGAGGGAGAGAGAGGGGGAGAGCGAGAGAGAGGGGGAGAGCGAGAGAGAGAGACAGAGAGAAAGAGAGAGAGAGAGAGTCTTTGAGAGTCTAAGCTGTGATGAGTAGTTGCTACAAATGACACAGACGTTTTAGAGAAAATTCATTCCATTTGGTAAGCACTCATATATTAAAGTTATATGTGCTTTCTTCTAGGAAGATCAAATTAGTGTTCAGAGAACTATCACAAAGTTACTATAATTCCTCTCATGCCATAAGGAGGAGAATGACTAAATAAGAGAAGATACAATGAATTCTGAAAGGACAAGGCCAATGTGGAAAAACACAGACAAGAGAAAAAAGGGAACAGTATCTTTTGTTCAGTTATTGAATCATGGCATTGCAATTGAAAGCTGTTTACTTTTTAACTGGCCTGATGAATACCCAGCAAGAATTTCTAAATATAGAAAAGCAACAACAGAAAAGACAAGGAGTAGTGAGTTTGTGTCACGGATTCCCCTCAATGCTAGCCTATGTGAATCAATTACAATAATCAATCTGCCCCCTGAAAGACAAACTCGAAGGTATGCTTACATAAATAAGCTAAATTGAATGAAGCAAACTTAGAGATTTTATGACCATTCCATAGAGTTGGAATTTCTCAAGTTGCTATCTCCATCTCCTGTCAACCTCTTCCTCTGCCATTTAAAATATGACCAATATGAATGTTTGTGAAAATTTAATTTACTTAGCATCTGGCACCACAATTAACTGGCAAAGGCTTCAAACAGTGGTTTCTCACCATTTTCCCTCAAGGCCATTAGGAAACCCAAAGACTTTCAAGTTGACCTGAATTTTATATATTAAAATAAACGCATATGTTTTCAATTGGAGACTAACGGGCATTGAATTTGCTGCTTATCTCGAGAATGCATCACTGTCTGTAGTCATGTAACAGCTGCCCCTCTCAGAGAAGACCTGCCCTTTACAGTCTGCCCTTTACAGTTGTCCCATAAGCTCTGTTGTCTTCCCAACACTGACGTAAGATGTCAGCTGTGGTATTTCTTTGAACGTGTAATGCTTTTTCTTGACATCTAGTTTGCTCTAGCTATTCATATTTGCTAGTTCATGGTAAGTAAATGGAATTTCATCTTCTATTTTTGAAACATGTCTTTATCAAGATGATCGATACCTTCAGGGCATGAGTGAAAGAAAAAAAAATAGTTCATTCTATAGAGAGTAAACAAACAAAAAAAGAAGTAGTTTTGTTCTAAGAGGAAAAAGGAGATACAAAAAGGAAGCAGGCAGGAAATGGGGGAGAAAATTCTCAAGGATTTTTGTTAGGCTTTTAACACAGTATGGGGTGGTCTAGTTTAAATCTCTGATTTTAGAGATACCAAAAGTTATTTGAACAGAAGCATTGTCTAATCAATAATGTCTAGTTTATGTTGGTTTATGGGAAGTCAGCATAGTTCCCAGAGTTCTGTTTATGGAAGCACAAAGCTTTAAACCAGAGGAAACAGGGATGTTAGTTCCCCAGAAATTCAAAGAAATTATAGGGAGGCCTTTTATCTTCCAGAAGACTTAGAAGGGCATTTCATGGAGGTCATATTTTGTCACAAAACTGTAGACCTCTATTGTCATATTTTTACATTGTAATTCCCTTTGGATTATAAATACATTTGCATAACTTTAGAGTTTTGTGCACTCTTGAAGTGGCTGTCACTGCAATTGGGATTCATTATAAATATTCATTAAAAACATGTCATGTTATATGACCTGTACTTGTGTCTTTAAAAGTAGAATGCAAAAGTGCATAAATGTATTGGTAACATAGATTTAGGAGAAGACTCCAACAGTATAATTCCTTCCAAAGGCAAAATCATAGTTCAACAAAATGACCACTAGGAAACTGGTACTTGAAAAAGTTGAGATAGTGCCAAGCGGATGGGGGTAGACAAATGAACAGAAGACGTGGAGGGAACGCAGTAAACATTTCACAAAATTAAGAAATGTGAGGGAAGGAGTGGGCTGGGGAAGATGGGTCAGACTATGAAAAGAGGTGACATTGCTCGAGATACATTGTGTTCATAAGCTGTTTGGCTGGCAACTCCTCTGTACAACTACTTAAAGATAATATAAATATTTTTAAAGTGAAAGAGGAAAATGTGGTGAATCCAATGTATCTGGACTTCAGAAAAGCTTCTGACGGGAATATGTGATACCAAGTAATAGATTGGAAATTGCATTTGGAAGGTAATCATCTGGCAACCTCTTGAAAGAGCTTAATACACAAGCAACTGTTTTGCAGGTGTTCACTTATTAACTTTTGACCCAAAGTTATCCAAAGATAAATACCCAGGCTATTTTGAGATTTTTTTGATCAACTGAAATCTGTGGAATAGACATTTTGACTGGTGTATTTGATAAAGAAATAAGAATAATTCTTTTTAGTATGTTTTTATGATTTTTAAGTCAGACATAGGTGTTGCCATTCTAAAAAATAGTTGATGAATATAATGCCACCCAAGAATAATTCTAATCAAACATGCAGGTGATTTGGTGTTAGATTTGCATATGAAATATATGACAGGGAACCCACACTCTGGTATCTTCATGGGATTAAGTTCAAATAAGACAAGAGGTTCTCTAGGTAGAGAGAACATTCCCTGAAGTTTCCTGCATTGTGAGCATCCTGAATAATAGCATGCTAAGATGTCTGGCAGAAAAAGAAGTTCACCATGACTGAATAGGCTTATACAATTGCTAAAATAACTGGGGAGGTCTTTGAATGCCTCAAGAAAAACACAACATCTGTAAGAGGTATGCAAAATTGATTTTGTTGCACATGTCAGCTCTGATTAGCGATGGGTTCTGTCTAGAATGTAGTGCTGAGGGTGAACCTGCACTGTATCCAAATGTGGCAGGAAAGTATTCGCATCGAGGATTAGACACCTGTGAGGACTACAGCAGAGAATGGGGCCATTTGTGTAGATGAGCTGTCCTTGGTGGAGAAGGGACACTCTCAACTGATTACAGTGCATTTGCAAACTTTATTTTTTGTGTGATAAGGTCCATTAAAATAATTTGAGTTCTGTTCTTAGCTGGAAGTGGAAGAAAAAAAAATGAGACCTTGGAATTGTAGATGTGACTTTGATGACTCACCTACTTTTGGGTGTCTTACATATTGATTACATTTGATACTTTTCACTTTTTATCAGGTTCCTGACTATATATTGATTCTCCTTTTGTGACACATTTTTGTCTTCTAAGGTACTTTGCCTTTACCTCAAACAACCTTCTATTCTTGCATTGTGTGGGAGAATTCTATCTTTGTTTAAAGGTAGTAGTTCTCAGTTGGGGGTAGGGGTGATTTTGATTTCCAGGGAATTTTTGCAATAGGCAGAGATATTTTTGGTCATCACAACTGAGTGGTTGCTATTGGCAACTAGGGGCTGCAGGTCAGAAAATGAGTTACGTGTCCTGAGACCCAAAGAGGTTCTCACAACAAAGAATGATCTGTTTCCCAATGTACATTAAGTGCTGAGGTCCAGAAAACATGTTCCACACTACTGATTCTGCTTTCTCATCCAGGTGTAGGCTGCTCCTAGGAGGCCAGAACTCAACATTCTTTGGGTTTGGTCCACCAAGGGAGCTGATAGTTGATTTTAATAACAGGACAAATCACACCATGCAAGTAGCACCCAGGTCTTCAAAGAGGAAGGAGGAAGACATAAACTGTGCACCTGCTGATTTGCAGTGTGACAACACTAAGAAACAATGTATTTATGCCCAATGGGTGGAAGCCAGTCCTTATTAATTTCTCACATTCAGAATGAGGGAGAACAAGAAGATTGATCTGGTGAAAATAATAGCTTGAGAATGCTCTGCTGACCTTAAGAAGAAAAGAATCACTCTAGTGAAATGTTTAAATCCATTATAAATCAGAATAAATCTACGACTGCAAGGCCAAAAAATTACCACCATGGCTTGAAGGTCTCCTGTCTTACTGTGTGGCCGATATATTATCAAGGGAGTATGACTGATAAATTAATTTATGTTCTAGCTTATTATGTCTGTATACATTAAACATGCAAATGTCTTTGTTAGACATTTTAGTTAAAAGATAAATTGTATTCTTAATAAGCGCATACAACTACTTCATAATAATTTGTACATTATTATTTAATTAAACTTCCATGAAAAGCCTTTTGACTTTCAAAATGATGAATGAACTATGTCTTGCCATATGCTCCTCATGTGATTCACCTTTCCATGTTAAGGAGAAGTTCTTTAGACATCTTTGAATAAAGATACTTGGATTGCATTCCTTGGAAGCAGAGCTTGAAGCAGACATTTGGCAAATGAGACTTACTGAAGACTCCCTTTTCAGCAAGTCTGTTAGGAAGGAAAGAACACAAGCAGAGGGAAAGATGACCCCTTGGAAGTGTTGTCTCAGGTGAAATAGAAACTTGGCTTGGTATGTTATGGAAGTCTTTTCCACTTGAGGCAAGAGGCTTGGCTTTTGTAACTTGTAACTTGTACCACTCTGACATAAGCTCTTTTAGAAGGAGCAGTGAGGTGCTGTCCCCCTGTAGAAGCTGCTTGGTCTGCCTTATGTCTCCACGGTGAGCCATTCTGTTTCATTAGCATCCAACAGTCTCGGGAACACTTAGGTTATGGATGGGCTACTCAAAGGAAGAGCTCTAACAAAACAAACTATTTTTGTAGCATTCTCAAACCTCATTTTGCGGCTATACATGAGACTTCCATATCGACAAAGAGTTACATACTTGAACACTGGTCTCCAGTGGTCAACTGTTTTATACATACTTAAGACAACACATGCTAAAATTGACTAAGATTTTAGAAGGAGCAATGCTGGGTTCTTTATTCTTTATTTCTTATATTTGAAAATGATGTTAGGATGAGATGAATGAAATTGTGGAACAGAAGGTTTACTTCTTGGAGGCAATATTCCCAAGAAAACACAGGGGAAAAAAAGAAGTAGTAAAGACAGATGAACTCTGGAACAGAACGAACAGGGTGGAATAGTATTGTCCCCTGAATGTTTATTCACTTGGAGTTCTTCAAGTGGTTCAAACCCACCCATATTTGAACTTTTTTTTTTCCGAGAGGCAGAAACATGCCCTTATAGCACAGCATCTTTGGGGTTTACAAAAGCTGACCTCTGAAGATTTGTAAGCTGATTTATTTGGCAGTCACTGAAGCTGGCTCAGATGGATGTCTGCATTGTGCGTATGTCTTTTCATCCTGCCAGTTTCAATCACCTGCTTTTTGAAATTCACAACATGTCTCTATAGTGCCAAAACAGAGAAACAAAAGTTTTTGTGAAGAATTTGCTTTCAGCTTGAACTTGTGCAACAAATCTCCTGGATCTAGATTTTAAGTGTGGAAACTCAAGTGATAGTTGGGCTGTCATTTTTTGGGAACACACCATATAGATTATTGTACTTGGGAACTGATGGTACTCGAGCCATGTTTTAGATAATAAATATTATTAATATGTTTTTAAGTCATGTCACAGTTTAATGTCTTCAGAATCCTTTCATACATATGCATGCATGTATACAATTTGATCCTCATAGAAATCCTGGAAATGTGCACACATGAAAGCATTTTCATGTATCTTTTACAATTATGCAATAACTTGAGACTTTCAAATACAGAACCCATGGCTCACAAGGAAGTAAAATGCCAAAACTTTGTCTTGCACTAAGGGTTGTTGACTTAATTATGTGTATGTACTAGGATGGTGAAGACATACTGTATTCATATCTTGCCTTCATACAACACATAGTCTTCCCTCTCTGCATAGCATTTTTCTATTTTCACGTTGTTTTCAATACTCTTTCAGTACTTTTTAAAGCACACAATCTTGCATATAATCTTTGATTCCTTCCTGCACCATAAATGACACAAATTCTTTGAAGGGTGGTAGCTCTCAAGATTCATCTTTAAATTACCTGGTCATTCTACCTACTTTTAGAATAATCCTTCATAAATCACAAAACCACATCATCTTTAGCACTTTATTTCTTCAAGGCTATATTTTATTACCAGATCTACCTAGCATCCTTAGGCTTCTTTATAGCTAAGGTTACCATTCATTTTTTTCTTTCTTTTTTTTTTTTTGTCGGTCGTGGGTCTTGAACTCTGGGCCTGCCCCTCAGCTCTTCAGCTCAAGGCTAGTGCTCTACCACTTGAGCTACAGTGCCACTTCCGGTTTTCTGGTGGTTTATTGGAGATACGAGTTGCATGGACTTTCCTACCCGGGCTGGCTTTGAACCATGATCCTCAGGTCTCTGCCTCCTGAGTAGCTAGGATTACAGGCATGAGCCACAGACGCCTGGCAACCGTTCATTTCTTACCCACAGCCAATATAACTTCTTCATACATTGATTCAAAACCAGCTATTGACTTCCATTGTCAGAGGAAAAGCAGTTTCATGTTTTGGAGAAGAGTTGGGAGATTACTGTGTGGAGTCAGAAGCAAGTTAAATGATCAAATCCATTCAATTAGAGAGTGAAAGAAAAAGTAAATGGAAGAGCTCAAGAAAATATTAATAAATCTGATTGTAGTACATACCATATACTATCTAGACACTTCACATAGGTTGATGTATCCCAATTCTTAGAATTGTATTTCCATGTTTTCAAGAAGGTAAATAAACCACCTGAGGCTATATTGCTATGAAGTAAGCAAGCTGGTATTGAACACGAGTGGTCTGTCTACACGTCAGATACTCTATATAACTTTGTTTTAACTTTATTTCCAGATTCCATCAAACGAACTTGTTGTTTGGTTATTGTATTTGGAGTTTGGTGAAAATATATGGTATATGATGAATCTCCCTTAAGATGGCCTATATATTTTCATTTGAATTATCCAAAATAGACTTGGCAATGTTTTTCTGTTTTCATTTAACTATTTTTATTAGCTTTAAGTAGTTATACAAAGAAGTAGCTATTTAACAAAGCAGTTTATGAACAATACATCTTGATCAATATCATCCCTGTCAGAATTCTCACCCATCCCTTCCCTACTCGCCTCTTCCCTCACTCTTCTTAAATGTTTCAAATATACATTGGATTTTTGTCCACATTTTACCTCTCCTCTCCTCTTCCTTTCTCTACCCCCTTTCCTTGACCACACCTCTTTCAAGTACCCACTTCCCAATGTTTTATTTTGCTGAACTTTGATTTTGGTTTTCTAAGGAGTTATATTATTTGATGTCTCCCATATTTCTACTGTAATTCATGACTCAGTTGGTAGAGAGTGGGCCAATGAATGAAAATGGTAGGTACCACAGTGACTCCTAGTCTCTGACCAAATATCTATCTATCTATCTATCTATCTATCTATCTATCTATCTATCTATCTATCTATCTATCTATCTATCTACCATTTTCACCAAATTTATCTGTTGAAATTATACAAATAGTTCATTATTGCCTCAATTTCTAGTAACTATTTGTGCTTATTTTGAATTCTATCCTGATCAGGATAGAAATCTTTTCCTTCTCTTTGCTCTTAGTTCACTTCTTATTCCTGTCAAAACCTTGAGATAATCTACTTTTGAAACTTAAATTCAAGTTCTAGATTTATATGCTACTGGTTTGAACTATATGAAATGATCAACATTCAAGTATTTTGGGGTTACTAAAACAACAGCTTCACCTGTATTCGTTTAATATATGAAAAAGAAGCTAATTTAACTACAGGGTGTACTAATGAACTTTATTCCTGGAATAGCTGACTAATGGTAAGGGCCGAGGACATTTTGATGAAGTTAAGTTTTCTTAGATATAATGAAACTTTCATATTTCGGCCTACCTTTCTTCCAGTAGCTCCCTGGGAAAATAAAATGTTTAGAAGAATAAATTTCCTATTCAGTCTATATTTTCTACTTCTGAAATTGTGTCCATTTCAAACAAGCCTGTAAACAAAACTTATTCAGTGTTTCTGCATGTAGATAACCAAATTAGTTACTTTAATTTAATAGTATAAAATAAAACGAGTTTTATACTAACAAAAGTATATCCTTTTGTGGCTATTATTTTCTGGATATCCAATAACGAGGTCAGAATATAGTAAATAATTTATATCTAAGATATAAAGGTTTGCATATAAATGGAGTTTTGGGATGCTCAGGAGTCTGAATTTTCCAGGCAGCTACAGAAGTTCTCACAAAGAAGTTGAACTTGAACAAAGATTTGAAGAAGAATAGACAAGATCTGGTTAGAACAGATCTTGTGATTTACAAGATTATACACAAGAGTACTCATAGATCTGAAGAAGAGTCTGTGAGGCATAATCAGAATCATGCACCCAGAGCACTGGGTGTGAGAGAAGTTGGCAGTAAGTGTCAGGGACTGTCACTGATGCAATTTAAACAGAGTACTAGCATCATTCAATTGGTGCTTTCTATTGGTAAAAAAAGAGAGCGAGAAAGAGATTACAAGCAAATGTAGAAGAGGTTGAGTTAAAGGAAATGACTATTGGATATGGTTCAGAGGAAGAAAAGAAAGCTGGGAGACCAGATGGAAAGTTACTGGTTTGGTCTGAAGAAGGACAACAAAGACCTAGCATCTGTGAAACCAGCAGTAAAATGTATTCATGTGATTTAAGAAAATGTGACTGAGAGGAATTGAAGATGAATCTGTCTACAAGTCATTGAAATTGTGTTTCTTACCAATTACATTGAAGTAACTTATTTACTAAGGAAATACCTGTAGCATTGTGAGCTCAACTTAATTGTAAATGATGCTAACAACCAAGTCCTCTTTGAATTGAATACTGTATTTATAGTCAGTGTACATAGCCTGGAAATTGCTGCTTCTCTAGAGGCAGTCTTTTGAATAAAGTTTCATATAAATTAAACATCTCATGTTGATGAGTGAAACATACTTCAAATTAAAATGTGCAATAATATTAATTAAATAGAAGAAAGTCATAAATTGATGTTGGCATACATCTTCACCTTCATTCATTTTTATGGAGCTGCATTATTATGCCCTTTTTTAAAACTGAAGATTAAATAATATGCTGTCATTAAAATATATGCGCCTAGCTTTTTATCAGTTAAAGAAGGTGATTATGTCTCTATTACATGGAACAAGCTGAGAATTATATACAAATGCTGGTTAATTGAATTGTTTTGTTTTGTTTTGGAGGGGGGATCAGATTTGTGATGCTGAGAAAATGTAATATTGCATTTTAAGCTTTTCTTTTAATTGATATAAGATTAATTTTCTTAAAGAGTTAAAACCTACTTTTAATATATATTAAAATATATCTATATATTTTAAAAATATGAAATGAATTTTACAGAAACATAAAATATTTATTGCTAGTCTTAGTAGTTAATAAATCAGACTTGAAGAAAATTTTAAATAGTAGATACATAGGAAGATATTAAGGAAGATGGACATATTTATTAGAAAGTATAACATTAAGCAGGTACGTTTCAGGCCTGTAATCTTAGCTACTCAGGACACTGAGATTTGAAGAGTCTGGCAGAGCCAACAACTTTGAGTTAAAATAGTAAGGGGTAGTTCCCAGATCCTGAGTCCAACCCCAGTAACAATACACACACACACACACACACACACACACACACACACACACACACACACACACACACACACACACACACACACACACACACACACACACACACACACACACACACAACACATACACAGAAATCAAACACTGGTCTATTGCTTCATAATAATTTCCAGTCCATTGCATGCAATTTATTTACATTGCTTTCATTTTTTAAAAACTCATGGATATGTAAAATAGTCCACAGTCAATGAAAGGTACATTTTCACCCTTCTTTTTTTAACAATCTTCCAGGAATAATGGAATAATGGAATAATGACACAGGAATAATGACAATAGTAAGAAACATCTTAAGAACAAGTGGCTACAGCGACCTCCTCTTCCAGCAGGCACCAGTGGAACTTTGGGCCAAGGGCAATTGTGAGTTGGGAAATATTCATTTATCACAAAACCACTTCCACACAAGCTGTAGGACAGAATCCAACCTATGCCAGTTGCTGGGTAACAGCTTATTCTTGCTGTAATGGTGAAGAGAAGCATCTTTTATGCCTTGACAGAGCTTCTCATTCTAGAAAGAAATACAGACTTGGAGCTAGGCAGCCATGCTGGTTTGGTAAGAGTAGGGTGTTGGATTCCTGAGGTTTCTTTGTAAATAAAACACAGGAAGACAGTTGATGAGAAGCTGTTTACAAGAAGGAACTAAGAAGCATTCCAGAAAGACAGGATGTATGGAAGACAGGCCAAAGAATAGTGGGAAGCCAACATTTGGAGAAGCATGAACAGCTTCATCATTTTCCAGCTCTGGGTGCCGTATGAATCATGTTGCTGTTTGGCATAGAAGGTAATTTATATTGCAGAGGAAATTTCAAATATTGTTTGCCATTTTTCTTTGCTGAAATTTTCTTTTTTTCTTCAACAACTTTCAAATTACCATACTTTTTATAATTTATGTTAGAGTGCTAGGACAAGATAGAAATATAATCCAAACATTTAGAATTTAGGAACCCTTCAATCCATTTTAGTTTTCCCATACTGGCCTATCCTTAGCACCAAACAGTCTGTTCCCTTCAGTTCTTCACAAATCCTTTAATCTCTCTATCCCACAACTGAAAATTCCCTTGGTAAGAAGAGAGACTTTCTTTTTAGTCAGAGCCTGGAATATTTGTAGCCTCCTGTGTTTAGTAGCATGGGAGGGGAGTTCATTTGTTCACATAGTTCATGAAGCAGTAAGAAAATAACCAGAGCAAGTTAATGTTGCAGCTACAGTCTTAACTCCAGAAGTAATGTAAAATAATAAAATTCTGCTTTTCACTGCAAAGAGGTCTATGTATTTAATTGCACATACTACTTTCTGTATGAAACTTCTAAGACCATTATATCTTGTTGATTGTCTTGTGGTTTTTGAACAATTGTGATGGACTTGGGTATTTAAATTGACATGTATTTAAATTGTCACAGCCTGGACAGTGAAGATTATAGATGCTAGATAAATAGTAAATGAGTTAGTAAATATAATGATATATAAAGGAGATTAGAATAAGGATTCACTGAAGCATAAAAGATGGCCCAAGACTTTTTCTTTACCTAATTAAAATGTTTAATTAAAAATGCAAACCACACTTCATGTAAAAAGGGAACTGACTAAGAGGGGACTAGAGGGGGGAGATCAATGAAATTGGGTAAATAAAATTGGAGGTTTCATACACACTGTGTAATGAGAATCACTAAATGCTGTTTGAAAAATAAGGGAAGAGGGAAAGAGGGAATGGGAATGTGGTGGAATGGGTGAATTTGTTCAAAGTACCTTGTGTATGATGTATAGAAATATCACAATGAAGCACCCTAGTAATTCAAATGTGTGCTAATTCACAGATAAAACAATGAAACATGCCTTTCAGTCAAGTAAATAGAAGTTTTCCAGTATCTTCTAAATGAAGAAAATAGGCAGTGTGGTTTGCATTTTTAATTAGACATTTTAATTAGAAATTAGGAAAAGAAAATATCTTGTGCCATCTTGGTAATTATGTTAGTAACATCATCTGGTTTGCAATGGTGGCCAGTAGTCCTATGTCAAATTATAAATATGATTCTTGTTTTAATAGGTAGAATAATTGTTACCAGAGGCTGGAATGTGAGTGGTATGAGAGTAGCTAGGAGGTTAATAGGAACAGGTGTATAGTTAGGAAGAATAGCCACTAAAGCGCTCTACAGTAACTCAACCAAAATTAGGTGCTTTACTTTTGTCTTTTTTAATTTTTACTTCAAAACAGCTATTGAAGACTCTTTTGAATATTTCTAAACACTAGGGGTAATAAATATTTGAGATTATTGATATGCCAGTGATCTGACCATTACATACTGTATACTGGCGTTAAAACATCACACTAAATCCCACAAAGATGTACACTGTGTCAATTTTTAAAAAGTGATAAATGCCTCATATGTTAGGAAGCAACGGCACAGAATTGGTTTTGTTGAAAGGGTGAAAATATGAGGACAGAAGACAACATTCTTGCTGAGAGCAGATGAAGATCCATACCAAGAGAAGCAATGATGTCTAGCAAACAACACAGAATTAAGGGGCTTTGCCCATCTCCATGTAGATTTGGAATGGGTTTGTTGATGTGATTTGAAGAAGATCCAAATAAACAGCCAGCAATGATGGCAAGAACTTTAGCTCTTCTGGCAAGCAGCCACCACAGCAGATTGCTTTGTAAGTATGTGGGGACTGCTCTGCTGGGAAGGTGGAGATTTCTTGAAAAGGACAAAAGTAAATGTGTTGATTTTTCATGGTGCCATGGACACCATAGGGTTTGTGGCAAAAAAAAAAAAAAGCATTTACACATAGGTTTTAACTAAAGGTAGATGGTGCTGATGTGAGCGCCAATGACCTCTCTTCTACCCTATGTACAGATAGGGCACATTGTATCTTCGGTTTATTACAATTGAAATCTGTGTGGAAAGGGCCAGTCTAACATGAAGGGATTCTCAAGAGACCTAAAAAGAGGAAAGATTTCCTTATCACTTCTGACTGCTTTGATCTTAATTTTTCTTCTGGTCCTCTTCACTTTCTGACATGTAGAGTATGTGGAATAATAGGTCCCAAAGATGTTTTCATTCGGTTTCTCAGAACCTGTGCTTATGCTATGTACATGCCAAAAAGGATATTACAGATGTAATGATAGAATGTTAATATGGGGAGATAATCTTGGATTATTCAAATCTAATATGCATCATTTCCCATTTCTTGGCTATAGTTTGAAGGAGATGTGACAATACAAATATAAGCAGTGAAAAATCATTGGTTCTGGAGATAATAGGGGTGCATGTGAATGTGGGAAACAAAACAAAAGTAGTACCTCCAGGGTTTTCTTAGAGAATGTTTTCTGAATTATTATTTGTATAAAATAGAAATTGCACAAAATAGAAATAACACTTTATAATGAATAACTTTTCAAAGTGTGAACATGCTATTTTGCCAGTATGAATGCCTCTCATTTTGGTTCTTTAATTAACTTAGAATCAGATAAATGATAAGTATTTAAAGTTGTATTTCATCGTGGCCATAATAAAGACAGATGTGATTTCTAGGCCTCAACCATATTTTGTAGGTATTCATTTCTATGATAAGTATTCATTAAACACTTATCGAACACTAGGCTTCTTTTCTAGAATAAATAAATGGCATATGTAGCATATATATGCTGTTTACACATGCATACGTATATATATATATATATATATATATATATATATATATTTACCTCTATATGCCTGTTAACAAAAACTTATTTTTTCCATTATAAAAATAAAAGAGATGAATAATTCTGAAATAGAAATTTTAATGCTTGTCTGGTAATTTTTATGGAGAACTGATTTTTAAATGTGCACATCTTCTCCATGTAAGATAATTGTAACTAAATTTCCTGGCTTTTTTATAGTTCTATAACTTGTTAAAGTAAACTTTACTTACTTGGTATAATTAACTTTATATGAACTCTATATAGTCACCAAATTGCCTCAACAGATTTGCATTTTTTTAATAGTGGCCCAATGTCAGCAGCTAAAAGAACTTCTGTAGAAGTGAAAATAAAACTATTAGAAATACAAGCAGTGAGAACTATTTGACCATGGCACTGATTTTCTGGCCATTACAGAAATTTTTCTTTAATTAAATTTGCACTCTAGTGACGATTCAAAACTTTGTTTCTCTAAAAAAATCCAATTATATTGCCAAAATGATGCCCGTGCTTCAATGAGTGGAAAGCCAGGAAGAAAAACATTCTAATATGAATGAAAAGTTTTAAATCAAAACTATATTTACCCTACTGCATTGCAGACACATTGTCTATTATTTCCAATATTAAAATGTACAGGTAAATATGAACAAGGAACATTATCCACAGATTCTTTATGCCCTTTAAATAAGATAATTTAATGGCATAGTCTGCTCATAATTTTACTGAATAACAAAAATATGTTCAGGAAAGCAGAGTTTACTCTAGAACTATAAAATACTTGCCAAGTGCTGGTATCTCATGCTGTAATCTTAGCTACTCAGGAAGCTGAGATCTGAAGATTGTGGTTTGAAACCAACCCTGGCAGATAAGTCCAGGATACTCTTATCTCCAGTAACCACCAGAAAACAGAAGTGATGTTGTGGCTTTAGTGGTAGGGCACTAGCCTTGAGCAGAAGGGTCAGGGATAGTGCCCAGGTTCTGAGTTCAAGCCTCACAACCAAAACATACACATACGTGCGCACACACACACACACACACACACACAACACAACACAAAAAATCTAGCCAAGTGATATTGACATAAAAATTTAAACACTTATAAATGGTAAATGTTTGTCATTTTTGCTTATTGTGTTTAAGTAGTTGTACAAAGGGATTCCAATTCAACACACCAATTTATGTGTATAATGCGATTTGAACAGTCTCACATTTGAGCAGTCTCACTCCTCCTTTCATTCTCCCCCCATCTGTCCCAATCCCAATGGAAACATTGGTTCCACTTTCACATGTCTAAACTGAATGTTATGATTGTATTTTTGACTTGATCGATTTGCTAAATATTGACTTGGTCATATAACATATGCAATTTTTACAAATATGTAAAATTATTGTATATGAATGTAAAGTAATAAACATTTAGAAATGTTAAAACAAGTTCTAATAGCCTTGACAGGTTATTTTGCTTCTATTTATCAGTATTAGTTTATGATATAATCCATGTTACTTTGCTATCTTGAATTTGTATTTATGTAATAGGAATTTTTCTTTCTTGACGTAGAATCATTCTTACTTTGAATTCAAATAGCCTAAGGCTTTTAGCAAAGATCAAATAAACATAAACTTGGTATCATTGTTATGGCTTTGATCCAGAGTTAATACAATAAAAGTAGTCAGAAAAACATGGTTTTTCTGAATGTAATGTGAACCACAAGACTGAAGACATCATCTGTTACAGTTAACAAAAGATGCCTGTCAAAGTCACCCAACACAATTCCCAGTTATGCCTCAACATATATAGAACAAAATCTTGAAATTTTAGAATGCAAAGCTCAAGTTTTTTCACAGAATGTTTTCTTTTTTTTTTTTTCCTGGTCATGGGCCTGAGCTCTGGGCCTAGCCTCAGCTCTTCAGCTCAAGGCTACTAGCACCCTACCAACTTGAGCCACAGCACCACTTCCAGCTTTTTTCTGCTTATGTGGTACTGAGGAATCAAACCCAGGGCTTCATGCATGCAAGGCAAGTGCTCTACCACTGAGTCACCTTCCCAGCCCTCACAGAATGTTTTCTAAGAAATGTGGGAATTAAAAATTGTTTTGATGAAGTGCATTTTATTGAAAGGCAGGTGACTCATGCCTTTAATCCCAGCTACTCAGGAGGCTGAGATCTGAGGATTGTGGTTCAAAGCTTGGCAAGGCAGGAAAGCCCATGAGGCTATCTCCAGTACACTACCAAAAAAGTCAAATTGAAGCTTTGATTCAAGTGGTATATCACTAGCCTTGAGCACAAGATGCTTTAAGGACAGTGCTTCCCCTGAGTGCTTCCCCTACCCCTCCCCAACTCAAACAAACTTACATAAAAGACAGCAGGCATAGAAATCAAAAACACCAACAAAAGGGACAAAAGAGGAAAAACAGAAAATCAAACACAAAAAGTAAAATAAAAATCTTCATGTTTCAATTTATCTGAGTTCATTTTGATAAGCATCATTTTATATGATCATATGCACATAGGTATTGAGCCTTTGTGATCCTCTCCTAAGAAATCCTCCCTTGGTCTCACTGTGTGAATGTTTAGAGTTCTGTTTAATTTATCATGTTCAAGTGTAATTCTTTGTCTTTCACTATCCATTGGGTTTAGTTGTAGATTTATAGGCACTTTCTAATTATTACATATGAGAGAAACCATGCAATCTAAGTTTCTTTGGGTCTGGCTTACTTAGATTAATATATATATATATATATTTTTCCAAGTCTTTCCATTTCCTTACAAATGGTGCAAACAGGATTGCATCAAACTGAAGATTTTCTGCACAGCAAAGGACATAGCTAGCAAGATAAATTGAAAGCCCACAGAATGGGAGATCTTTACTAGCTATGCATCAAGCAGGGCTCTCATATCTAAAATATACTTAGAACTAAAAATAAATTAACCCCCCCCCAAAGAAATCCTCAAAGAAACAACAACTTAATTAATAAATGGGCTAACGTCTTAAAGAGAGATTTCTCAGAGGGAGTGAAAATGGCCAATAGACACCTGAAGAGATATTCAACATATCTGGCCATAAAAGAAATGCAAATCAAGACAACATTGAGATTCCACCTCACCTCAAGAAAACTAACAATATCAAGAAAACTAACAATAATGGATGTGATGAGGATGTGGCCAAAAGGGAATGCTACTACACTGTTGGTGGGAATGTAAGCTTGGTCAATCACACTAGAAAGCAGTATTGAGGTTCCTCCAAAAGCAAACATAGAACTTCCCTATGACCCAGAAATCGCACTCCTGGGCATTTATCCAATTGACCATATACCAAGTCACACTAAAGCCACTAGCACAACCATGTTCACTGCAGCATTGTTTACCACAGCTAAGATATAGAATCAATCCAGATGCCCTTCAGTGGATGGATGGCTCAAGAAAACATGGTATACACACACACAAACACACACACACACACACACACACACACAATATGAAATTCTATGCTTCCATGTTATCTCTTTCCCTGGAAGCCACTTTGTTGTGCTTTAGTCTTGAAAAGTCTTCAAAAAAGGCTCAAGTATGGAAGGCTTTGTCTGCAGCTGGTGGCCTTTACCTATTGAAATGATAGAATCATGAAGATGCGAACTTGTAATTTATAGCTCAATGAGTTACAGAATATGAGAGCTTGGTGTTAGAAGTAGACCACAAAGTGTCATGCCCAGGAAAATCATTGTACATTATTCTTGCTTCCATGAGCCTTATCTGCTTCTCTCTGTCCTTGAATTCTTCTCTTATTCTTTCTTCTCTATTACTCTGTCTCTGTTATTCTCTTTCTTTTTGTCTCCCTGTCTCTTTTGCTTCCCTTCTCCCATTCTCTCTCTTTTGCTCACTTTCTGCTTTCTTGAGGTAAGTGTCTTTGTTCTCTGAGTGCTCATCCCCAAATGATGTTTAACTTCACCACACACAGGCTGAGAAGAATGGAGTGAAATTATCATAAAGTGAAATGTGTGAAACTATGGAGCAAAAGAAATATGATCTCCTTCAGAATGTTTTTTTTCCTGATATAGCAATAAAAAAGTGACTAATAACCTTCAAATTTTGTATAAGATGATTTGAACATGATTTAATTTTAATTAAGTAAGAACATAACATACCAGGAAGGCCTCAACAGATCAAATACAGAATGTCAGATTGCCTCAATATACAAGAGGTTAATAATAACCAAAGGCTTAACAATTGCAGACTTGGAGGAAGTAATCTTGGCTCAGTTTACCACGGTGATATTAGTTGTTCCTGCTGGTTAGCTAGAGAATAATTCTGGATTCCATTATATTGACTGAAAAGACAGAGGTTTTTTATCTTAGGATAAATATACCGAACATTTTTTTCTTTTATCTTTTTTTGTATGCTTTTTACTGTACAGAGAGTTTACAGTTACATGAGCAAGGTAATAAGTACATTTCTTATCGAGCATTGTTGCCTCCTTCTTTGTTTTTCCTCCACCATCCTTTCCTTCCCACCTCCACAAGTACCCCCCTTATCCTCTGCAGCTGAAGTTGTAAAGTTCATTTTCAACATAGTGTCTTGTACATCTCATTGTTACAATGGATCAATCTGTATCCCCATTTAAGCACTTTGTTTTTTCCCTACCCCTCCCCGAATTAGAGAAGTGTATATACAAGATGCAGTGTACCGACATCAAATACAGTGAAAATAGGGGTTATACCATGGGGGAGGAACACACAAAGCAACAAAAAAAATTACATGGTACATTATAAGTACATTAGGAACAATAGCAAGAAAGAAAAAATATTTGTGTATCTATCTTGGGGTTCATTTCACTTAACATCATCTTAACTGGTCATATACATAGCTTTTGACCTTTTCTGCTTGTCCTACCCATGTACTAGTTATTGCAAATAAGGGAAACCACGGGACCTATGTTTCTTTGGGCCTGGCTTACTTCACTTAATATAATTTTTTCCAAGTCTTTTCATTTCCTTACAAATGGGGCAATGTCATTCTTTCTGATGGAGATATGGAATTTCATTATATATTTCATTTATCTACTGAGGGGATTCTGGGTTGGTTCCATATCTTAGCTATGGTAAATAAGAGCATTTTTTCTTATGCCTCATTTCCGATCATCTATTTTAAAATATGGAAGTGATAAGGAAACTATCACAGCTTAGTGATACTCTTCTGCTTTATTGTCACCATGGTACAATACAGCAATAACAAATATGCTATCTGTTAAGTCCCAAATTACATTTCACATGCTAAAAGCAGATGATGAAAAACAAGGAAAAGAGGCACCCTCCTGTTTAAGAGAAATGAAAATCAGTATCTTTCAAAGTATGAGCCATTGAAATGAATGGGTCATGATTGTCATAGGAACAGACATATAGAAACTCACAGAGAGTACCTAAGTGATCTTTGTTCCAAGAAGTTGAGATGAGACAACTAGGATTAGCACAATGCAACATAAAATAGGTCATTGTTGTCCTGCGTGCTCCTTTGTAGAACATAACTTTGGATGATGCATTCTGTTATAGTTGTGTAGCTTGCATTGCTTGTGTGATAAAATGCAAAATATGGACCTGCTAGAATCTTTCCATAGACATGTCTCTCTGAAATGCTGGATAATTAAATCTGATTTTGCATCTCTGGAGGTACTCATTAGGAAGGTAAGACCAGAGTTCTATTTTACTTGGCACCATTGTAATCTGTAGCAGATATAGATGATTTATACAGGAGTGAATGGTTTTATTTTGCAGAATATTCATTCCTGTCTCAGAGATGTATTCTGTAAAAAAGATAAATACCCACTTTTCATGACAAGGATAAAGCAATTAATTGGTTGTTTTCTACTAAGAAGTACAATTTTCTGGGTGACTAAAACAGCACAGCTTAGTCCTTGCAATATTGTAAAATTGCTTACTACTTGAATATGTTGCTTTGTCTATATAAGATTGAGAAATTATGAAGGCCAGAAAAGTTATTGCCAAAAATAAAATACTTAACTAAATTAGAGACTGTTCTATGTACATTTGATAAGTAGCTTTGCTCAGGATTGATCTCTAGACATATCAGAGTGCTCTCTCTGTTATTCTGTATGCAAAAAGACACAAGACGAATATACAAGAACCCATCCTTCATCCCTGCACTCTCACAAGGTCTCTAGGGTGATGGCCCAAAGATACATCTCATACTTCTGGTGAGAGATTAGTTCCTGAGCAGTTTTGCCTTTTGCATTCCCCCATTTATACAGCCTTACCTCCCCATGAGTCTTTCATATCCCATCCCCATTACATGTGGATAAAACCAATTTCCACTTTCCATATCTCTACCAGTGACTCTCCCTCAGCATTCCTGATTTGATCTTCTAAGTGCAGATTGCATATTTTTAGGTACTCCATACTATTATTTAATATCTGTCATTTGTAGAGGGAGATTATTCTCTAGTTTTTTATATATCTAGACAACCTTTGGCTTGATTAGTTTTTATTATGCACTGGCAAGGAAACAGACATGTCCATGTGGTTAGCTCAAGTTTATAATAATTGATAGGCCTTGTTGGTGATGCTATGTTGTCCAAGTAGAAGAACATATCTTATGTTTTATATGATTCCATGAGTCAAACAACTCGGAATGGGCTTTGCTCGTTATTCCTCATTCTCTGTCATGAAGGTATGTCAGTATATGCAGAATAATCTCAAGTGTAGAAATGAAGGTAATATAAATTTGAAAATAATTCTCATCAGCATGATGCCTATTATTTGTTGAATGCTTCTTTAAAATGTTTTACATAATTCAGCATATTCATTACAAAGAATTAAACTATGAGATGACTATGATTATTATTCCCATTTCACAGGTGAAGATAATGTAACAAAAATAAGTTGTATATGATTTGTCGAAGGAGTTAACATTGCTGAACTTGGGTTCAGCCTCTTTATACTTTACTTCTAGCCAACGTGCTATTAACAATGTAGCACAAACCCAAGATTTGCATTTGGGAAAGGAAGGAATGTGAAAGTGATAAACTAAAAAGTCTCCACTTAACTCCCAGGATAAAAGCAATTATTTAAACTTGGGGCCTGGGTGTTGTCCCTGAGCTCTTTTGCTCAAGGGCTAGTGCCTACTACTTTGAGCACTGTCACTTCCTGTTTTTGCTGGTTAATTGGAGATAAGTCTGTAACCCCTGTGTACATCACCTTGACAATAAAAAACATTTTAAAAAATTTCAAAAAAGATTTGCTTAAAAAAGAAAGTCTCAGGGACTTTCCTGTTCTGGCTGGTTTCCAGCCATGGTCCTCTGATCTCAGCCTCCTGCGTAGCTAGAATTACAGGCAGGAGCTACCAGTGCCTGGCTCAAATACAGCTTTTTTTGTTTTGTTTTGTTTTATTATTTTTGTTTGTTTTTTAAAAATTTGCTGTGTGTGAATTGAATGTGCTACAAAAAATTATCTTGGCGGAGGAACTTTTGAGGCAATGTCACTTAACAAAATAACTAAATAAACTATCCTAAAACATACTTGAAAAGTCAAAATTAGATTTGTTCATATTATGTTAGTTATTTATCAGATTTGTTCCTTATCTAGCCATTTAGGGTATTATTTATATAATCTGGGCTTCAGGGAAAACGGTGGAAAAATAAAAGAGAACAAGGAGAGATCAGCCAAGAGCTATAGAAACTAATCAGGCTCTCTGAGAATAGACCGGGAAGGTGGCTTCCACCTCTTGGGCAGGATTTCAGCCCAAGGCCTAAGTGGAGCAGGTGGAGCTGCCAGATAGGAAGAAGAGAAGAAAAGTCCTGTTGCTCCCCTCATATCGAGGCCCCAAGATTAGATTGAGGGACAAAGGCAAGGTGAAACCAAAGCCCTAGGTAAGCGAGAGGAAGCAAGAGAAGCAGCAGTTGTCTTTCATGCTGGTATCTAGGAAGAAGGCTAAGGAAAATAAAACAGAAACCCATTTCAACCAATTAGTTGAACAGTACAAGCCCATATTGTTGGGACCTTCTAATTGAGCAAAGGGGAGCAAATGGTTTGATAGTTGATGATTACCAGAAGACTGGGTAAGAAGCCCAGTGTGCATTTCCTCCTGATGTTAGCCCACCCCCATGTCTCACTGAGAAAAGCAAGGTCTCAGATGGTACCCTCTCTGTTGGAGGCTTTGTGGGCTACGCACATCTGAACTTTGGTCACTCCTCAGTGTGTGGTTGATTAGCCACAAAGATATATCCAGAAAAATCTTGCAAATTACCTGGATTATTGTGTGAAATTGTGTATATGATTGTTGCCTGTTTTTACTCTGCTTCTCAATGGAAATAAGTGTAAAAAGCATTCTGCCTTTTTAAGATGTAAATTTTATCGTGTCTTCTAAATGAGAAATTATGTGGCTTTTTGAATAATAGACTAATTTCTAATGAATGTAAATCTCTTCATCAAAAAGAAACCAATGTCAACATTTTGTCTCAAAATTAAAAAGAAAACAATATCTCTTTGGTATTCTGGGGTTACCAGTCAGCCCAAAGAAAGATAATTAATTGACATCTATCTATCCCTCTTTTGTTGAATATAGAGCTGGGTTTGAAGCTCTACCATTGGATAAAGTTGAATATTAATTTCTTATTGCCTGGGCTATAGGACGTTAGAGTTAAAATTTTGTACAGCAGAAATAACATGGGCTGTAATAAGGAAAAGAAAGCTCAGCCTACTAAGAGATGGACTGGTTTCCTAGTGCTTTAGGGTTGATGATTTGGAGACTCCACAGTTGGTAGTATTGAGGAAGGCCAGAATAGAAGAAGTCGTTGTTGGATATCCTGGGGTTGCAAATTGACATGGCCATGAGCATACAGGAAATAACACAACAGGATGCCTGGAGTTATTTTGGCAGTCAATGTCTTGTTGGAGTTGGAAATTCTGCAGTAGCAGGTGGGCACCGGAGAGTCAGAAACAACAAATACATTTTTTGGTATGTGTAAATATATTGACCTTATTTCAAGCCCTGGCTGTATTGGCCATGTAACAAAATGGGTTCCATGTGTCAAGAAATAATATCTAAATTTCTACTGAATTAGAAAAAAATGGTACTGAGTAATAGTACATGTTTCATTTAATTAAAGAATTATATCTGAGTATGCTGTATATGCAATGTTATATTGGATGCTATAGACAATTGGAAAAATCCAGTGGTTTAGGGGCAGTAGCAAAAGCAAATATGGAATATTTTCTATGGTACTCAGCAACTTTACTGTTAGAAAAAAATATTTATCACCTTCTTGACCATAGTGTAAAGAAATAAAGTGGCGTTTGATATGTTGTAAAAGGTGACATTAGGGGTAGTGTCCTAGAAGAAGAATAGAGGACAGGATTTGTATTCGAAGAGAAAAAAGTAATACCTAAATTGTATGCTTTTAAAGGTACAGTGTAGGATCCTGAAAACATCTTTTTTTCCTCCTTTGTCACTGTATGCTTACAATCTAGAATATTGCCTTCAACGTATCAGATATCCAACCAATGTTTCTTAAGTAATTGCATGCTGAAATGTTAAAATGCTTTAGAACTCTTGTATAAGGGCTTTTTGAAGATATTTGAGATGATCTAATTAGAGAAAAGTTTTTCTCTCTGGACGAAAACTTGGCAGTGCATATGGCTAAGGTTGACCAATTCCTGTCTCATATCAATTAAACCTTTCATGGGTTTTTACTCACATGCAGTCACTAATGAGCAGATGCCCAGGGCAATGATAATTATGATGATAATACATTGCCCTTACACCATCTCTCTTATCCATGGAAACCTAAGTGCTTTACCAACAGTAATTATCATACCACTTATGGGAGATGTAGAAGTATAATTAACACCATTTACAGATGAAAATGAAAAAAAAAAAAGGATATTAAACAACTAGCCCAGAGAGATGTAAGAACTCAGCCATTTATTAACTGAAAAAAAAAATAAAAAAGGTCAGGTCTCAATGTGAAGACTTGACAACGTGAACAACCAGTCAGATAACTGATTGTCTTCAAGTTCTTTAGAGAGAGTAAGCAGAGAAAGATGCAAATATAGATGAAGTTAGATAGAGATATATACAAAGGTTTGGATGATGCCAGTCTGCATTGTCAACTATGGGTCTTTTTTGCTCAATCTATTGCTTCAACTATGAATACAATAGAAACACACAGACTACCACAAATACCTTATTGGCTATCTGGGTATTCCTTAACCCATGAAGTTGACACATAAGATTAGTCATCATAAAGTTTAACTGTGAGCTTATTTGGGAATGGTGTTGACATAAGGCTATGGAAGATACACTTATGTTTGGATGCAACATTAGACCATAATCCTCTTACCTCTGCCTTCCTGAGTAGCTGCAATGGTGTATGTCACCAAAATGGTCCCATAAGCACCCTGTTTCTAATGTATATTCTTTTCTAGACTGTCCTTATGAATTATAAAAACGAGCTACTGGGTCTTGGCATGTAACCATCTTAGTTTTCTTGTCACAATATAACAATATCTTGGTTCTGTTATTTAGCATTTTATTCATATCATCCTAGAAGACTGCCTATTGTCTGTGGCTGGATCCACTTGAAAACTGCCTGTACTACAAACCATGTTATCATCTGTATGTAGCTAGATACACCCTCACAGTTTTGTTGTGAATTTGTGTGGCTTTTCTCTTCAGATTTTCCAGATTTTCCAGCTGTCTTGTTCTCATCCTCAACACCTTTTTCTGACTATCATTCATTCCTGTCAGCTCTTCACAGCTCAATAGTTGGTAAATCAATACAAGGATGAACGTTACAGAGTAGTGATATTGTCTGAGAATAATGTAGCATTTACAGTAGATAACTTGTGCACATGGTTTACATTTTCCTGTACAGTTATGACTGTATAAATTATGTAGACAAAAATGGATGTCTTTCTGTCTTAGAATTTTTATAAAGGAAATTAGTTCATTGAAGCAATGGAAGGACTCAAGTTCATTTGAATACATTTTCAGTTTTTGTGTGAGATACAGGACAAACTCAGATAGTAGATGGGATGGCAGAGTGGGTGTAGAAAACCCCTCCTACTACAAATCTAAGAGAGCTGAAAATAGAAGCTCTTTCCCGCCACCATCACAGCAAGGGAGCTAAAGAGTTTACTTGGGATCATTTAGTGGACATTTCTGAAGCATGGTGACTTCCCTGGCTTTGTTCTTTTTTTATTTCTTTGTGTCAAACAGCAACAAAAGTCTTAGAAACAAACATGACTGTACAGAGCAATCTAAAATGAAAAACTAAAGAAAAGGACTCCCATTGGAAAGTGTCATAATGTTATCAAGGAAAAGAACCCTTGATCTGAGAAGCATTTATCTCTCAAAGACGTATGTAGGCTTCCTAAAATGGGTCATCAAGATTCTCCCAAATCCAAAGTATTATGAATCTTGTACTTATGTGTGTGCATTACCCTTATACTAGTGTAGACTCAGATCCTATATACCCAGCTTTGATAATGTTTTTAAACATTTTTCATGAGTTTTACCATCACCAATGGGAATGAACAACAGAAACTATTATGATTTTATTGGTGGTTATCACAAATGAAGAGGTCTGTGTAGTTCTTTCTTTGTCATTAAGTTCCATGAGAACAAGTATATTTTTAAACTATTTTCATTGTGGATGGCCAATAAATTATAAGTGGCTTTCTTTAGTGTACAGCTGACTACATATACATTATAACACTTTACTTTGCAGGATTCTTTTTTCCCCTACCCCTATCATGAGTTTTACAGATCATCTCTTTACTGTTGTGGACTCAGAAGAGCTGAGAGATATTTGACATCTTGATCTTTGCAAATTGCTGAAAGAATTAATTTGGACAGATTGTTGAGCCAAGTCAAGCCAGACATGTTTACTCTAAACTATGGAGTTCAACTGCACATTTTTAGAAATAATCATGGTAA
The DNA here is from genome assembly GCF_024711535.1 of Dipodomys merriami. Taxonomy (NCBI): domain Eukaryota; kingdom Metazoa; phylum Chordata; class Mammalia; order Rodentia; family Heteromyidae; genus Dipodomys; species Dipodomys merriami. Next base: position 40,008,326 of record NW_027206512.1, on the reverse strand, counting down.
CTGATGGTACCAAGGTGAACAATAAATTAGTATAGCTTAGAGGCTAACTTCTTTTCTTTCCTTAGCACTCTTTTTCTAAAATGATATAGAGGAAGATCATGCTAAGTACTAGATCAAATGGGTGATACTTACATCTATTTTCTTTCCTACTTGAAAGAATCTGCTACCAAATGGAAATGAGTAACTTCATTCAATTCATACTTTTAATTAAATGCATATTCCAGGCTTAACTGTTAACAAAGATACTATGGTATCAGTATTCATAGCATTCAGAAAAATATGAGGGATTTTCATGAATGATTGTACACTGGTTAGCCGGAATTCAGGGTTGCATTCTTTCTCTGTATTCTCCTCCAACTCTCCCAATGACCCCATTCAAAGATTTTGACCAGAGCTCGGAGAACCTACTATTGTATTTTAATCTCTCTCAAATTTGAATAAAGTTGTAGTCTTAATTGCTTTGCTTTAATTTTTGCTTTAATTTTTAAGTTACAGACTTATACACTTAACAAAATATGATTAACATTATTGATGTAATGATCTTAAGGAGAAGTAGCATTATCCTTGGAATGTGTACAATTCTGAATAGATCACAGACAGGATTGATGGTTTTGTCGTTACCTCAGTCACCACACAGCTGCCTATGTTCAAATATCCATTGTTATATGCACCCATTTGATCAGATATGATATCTGGTCCCTTAATTGTCCATGACTATTTTGAACCCTTTTAAATAATGAAACATCAACTTAAACCTGAGTAGCTACAAATCTGTCAGCATTTACAGTTTCTGTTGACAGCTGTTGATAGCCTTCCAGAGGCATAATTATGGCCAGATTGTATGGATTTTGTAGTCAACTACAAATGACTTGCAATAATGGTTTAAGCCCAGGGATTCAAGAAATATTAGTTTGTTCAATCTAATCAGTAGAATGTTCTCTTTTTTTGGTAGTGTTTTTTTATTGTTAAGATGTTGCACAGAGCGGCTATAGTTACATGAGTAAGGCAATGAGTACATTACTTGTCCATCATTGTTACCCCTTCCCTTCCTTCTTGTTGTCCCACAATCCCCTCCCTTCCCCACCTTCCACACTCCTCCACCCTTCCCCCACTTGCTGTCTGAAGTTGTAAAGTTTGTTTCCAATCTAAGTAAGTTCTTTACAGATATGTTTAAATGTAACCCAAAGGCATTTGATATTGGAAAAATTTATTACATTTCAAATAAATAATAAAATTATGTGAAGAAAATACAGGTCACAGAGTAATTGAGAATGTATTAATTTTTTCAATTGTTTAAATTACCTACTTGTTTCAGCTATTGGTTGAAATAGATGGCCTTATTTCTTGTACTGAACAAAGAATCCCAAATATTTTAGAAGTGTATTTACCATTTACCATTTGTATCTTTCTTTAAGTGCCAGCAACAACTCCCTACTCATAGTGAGTGTTAATATTAATCTACACTATTCAAATGATCTGCATGTGAGGTAAAGGATACAGAGGTGACACTTTAACAAAGGGCACAGGCCATTTCTGAAGTAAGGAGAGGTCTGTTTTAGTTTATAGTTCTAGAGGTTCTGGTCTGATTGGTTAAGACAGTACATTTGAACAGGAGAGTATGTTATGATAAATAGTGACCTCACAAATTAGAAAACAAGGAGAAAGAAAATGTACAATGTACAGGCCTCAGTCTTATAATTCCCTTCATGGGCACACTTTCAATGACCTAAGGATCTCTCATTCAGTCTCATTTCTTACTGGTCCATAATCCTACTGATATTGTCATGTGGGACTTAGCCTTTGACTAAAGACCCTTGGAGTTCACCTATCCAATCCATAGCAGAGAGCTAATAACTGTCTAGTGGAGAATCACAATATGGTTCTGAGCAAAGATGTCTTTTTATTTTTAGATGATATTGGTGTCTGAACTCAAGACTTTGGATTTGCTTGACAAGCTCAATGCCACTTGAGCCATGCTCCCCAGTCCTGCAATCATTTCTTTCTAAAGGCTGCCATTTTTGTAGCAGATGGCTTTTTTAAAATTATATTTAGATGTATCAACAAGCTTGCTTATGAAATATCATAGCCAGTGCTTCAAGCCATCAAGAACACCACAAGAATGTCATGAATAGAACAAAAAGCAAAGTCCCAAAGTTTTGGTAGTGTAAACAGAAATCATCAAAAGACAAAAAGGTCATTAGAATAGAAAACAGATAGCATATATTAGACTAGTTAAGGATTCACATTTATCTGTAATCCAATTAGCTGAACAATAAAAGAATAAAGTACTTATTAGAAGAAGTAAAATAAAAGACTGAGGCTCTAAATTATATTAAAAGAAATTCACCTAAATTAAGACAGATAATCCACCAGTTGTGGAAAAGTCTTTTGTGATTTTTATAACAAATGAGCTTGGAAAGTAGAAGATTTTTGAAGAAGATGCCTAGTGGAGGATTATTCATAATTTTCCTTTGAGTTAAAAATTTATGTATCTGGGTTGATTCTATATCTTAGCTATGGTTTAAAAAAATGCTTCAATGAACATGGTTGTGCTGGTGGCTTTAGTGTGGGCTGGTTTGTGGTCATTTGGGTAAATGCCCAGAAATGGCATTGCTGGGTCATAGGGAAGCTCTATGTATCAACCCAGATTCTCCTCAGTGGATGAATGGATCAGAAAATGTGACGTATATACACAATGGAATTCTATGTTTTCATTGGAAAGAATGACATTGACCCATTCATAAAGAAATAGACTTGGAAAAATTATATTAAATGAAGTAAGCCAGACCCAAAGAGACATAGGCTGCATGGTTTCCCTTATTTGTAATAACTAGAATGTGTTTATAAATCTACAAGTAAATCCAATGGACACTAAAAGACAAATAATTACATTTGGACATGATTCATTAAACAGTACTCTAAACATTCACACAATGAGGCAAAAAGGAGGATATTCTTAGGAGAGGATCACAAAGGCTCAATAGCTATGTACATATGACCATACAAAATGATGGTTTTAGAAATGAACTCCATGAAATAAAATAAGAGGTTTGTTATTATACTGTTCGGAGTTATTTTTTACTTTTCTTTTTTTCCTTTGGTTTATTCTCTTTTGTCACTTTTAAATTTCTGTACCCCTTGTTTTGTATATAAGTTTTTGGGAGGGAAGGGATGCACAGAATCAGTGGGATAGAGGGTGAACCAATTCAACAGTGATGATCACTAGACACTGTGTTGGAAATGGAAGAGGGTCAGAAGGGATAAATTGGGAAAGAATGAGGGAGGTGTGACACTGTTCAAAAGTGTACTTATTACCTGACTTTTGTAACTGTAACCCCTCTGTACATCACCTTTACAATAAAATTTAAATACAAAATAAAAATATGTAATAAAATAAACACCATATTTTAATTTAGTGTATGACACTAATGTTTTGTTTAATGTAAAAAAGTTGATAACATTTTTCTACTGTTGGACGGACAATAAAGCATTGTTACTAATTCAAAGCCATTATTATAAATCATAGGTTCTCACAATCACAGTCTTGGTATACCAAAAAAAAATTGACATAAACCAGGAAGACCATAAATACAAAGCACCTACTATAAAGGCCTACTATTACTTTATAAGAGAATATATTACTGTTGGAAGATATTATTTAAAGGATTTCTTTTGCCACTTGTTTAAAAGTAATATGACTAAAATCAAAGAACATATATTTGGAACTCAAGTATAGGCTCAGATATCTTATTTTTGTTTAGTTGAATGCAACTTTCTTTCCTTCTTTCTTTCTTTCTTTCTTTCTTTCTTTCTTTCTTTCTTTCTTTCTTTCTTCCTTCCTTCCTTCCTTCCCTTCCTCCCTCCCTCCCTCCCTCCCTCCCTCCCTCCCTCCCTTCCTTCCTTCCTTCCTTCCTTCCTTCCTTCCTTCCTTCCTTCCTTCCTTCCTTCCTTCCTTCCTTCTGTCTGTCTTTCTTTCTTTCTTCTTTCGTCATGGGGCTTGAACTCTGGGCCTGGGCACTGTCCCTCAGCTCTTCAGCTCAAGGCTCTCCACTTGATCCACAGCTCCACTTCCAGTTTTCTGCTGGTTTATCAGAGATAAGAGTTTCACGGATTTTCCTGCCCAGGCTGGCTTTGAACCGTGATCCTCAGATCTTAGCCTCTTGAGTAACTAGGATTACAGGCATGAGCCACCAGCACCCAGCAAATGCAACTATTTCTTAGAATAGACTTCTATGTGGTACTGAAACAGGCATTTGTAAGATTCAAAATTGGGGCTTGGTAGATACCAGTTTAAGAGAATATATCAAGAACTTTTCAGTAGTCATGGAAGGTAATTGGAATAGAAGAAAAGTGTTTTCCATGTTAATAATTTAGAAGATCTTACAGAAATGGTGTATTCTTTGATTCATGACAAATTTTGATAAGGATAAATAAATGCTAGAAGCATAAACCTGATGGATTGACAGAGTGAGTCATTTTAATATGACATACAGAAGCTGAGGAGTTACTGGGTTATAACAACACCCAGAGTGCACATGTCAGAGTGGAAAGTAGTAATAGAATGTTCATGAAATTATTTGGATTTCCATAAAACAAGAACATAAATGCCTCAAAAACTGGAATGTTTTACCTCCCAGTTGTTAAGTTTACTGAGCATGGTGTTAGATGTTGGAATAAAAAATAAAACAGGAAGCCAAGAACCAAGGCCTGTAAGATGAAACAGGGAGGAGGAGGAGGAGCAGAGTGATATAGAGATATGTGTGGGACCATCCCAAATCATTCCATGGTATGAATGATTATCTTGAAATTTCCCTTGATCCTGGACTATGAGGTAAAGAGAAATCAGGAGATGAAACAGTTGAGTTCTTTTGGTCATTATTGGTTGGGATAATAAAATGCTCTTGAAATTATTTCAAGAAAAGGACGTAATAAAGCCACTAAAGATTTATTTAAAACTGCAATTATTTTGTTTATTCTAGGAATTACTATAGAAAGTTGATAATAAGAAAATGTTAATTATGTTGATGTCAGTATTTCTTCATCTTGTACTTCACACCTGAGGCAGGAGACTCAAAGGAGGAAGCACCAGTTTTACTGGCTATTTCTCATTCCATTTCACTTCTTCTCCTGAACTTTACTCCTTTAGTCACTTATACCAGTACAAATCCTCCTGACTTTTTTCTCACTTGGATATTTCATCAACCTGGCTGATTATCCTATCATAGTGAGACTGACTATTTGTTTTCTGCAGGGAATGAGATCAAAGTGCACCTACCTCTAAACCTCTAAATGAAAACATCTGTTGAGAGTAAATGTAACACAGATGTTTTAGACAGTTTGATTAATGCTGTTTTACTAATGTAGCCAAAAGACCCAAGATAATTATAATTTCATATTTATCAAGTATTTATGTAGAACTAGTATCATGACATAAAATCTATGTGGGTTGAATGAAAGTTTAAATACCTTATTGACTTTGGAAAAAGAATACATCCATATATGTATGTTATATCTGAACATATACTCATTCTAAATAAATATATATGTATATCAGGTATATGGGAACTTGATAAAAATATCTTTACTCAGATAAAACAACACGAATGCATTTCAAGGAACTCTTTTTTTTTTTTTTTCTGGGTCCGGTCGTGGGGCCTGAACTCTGAGCCTGGGCGCTGTCCCTCAGCTCTTCAGCTCAAGGCTAGCACTTTACCACTTGAGCCACAGCGCCACTTCCGGCTTTTTTTTCTTTTTGCTTATGTGGTGCTGAGGAATAGAACCCAGGGCCTCAGGCATGCAAGGCAAGCGCTCTACCACTGAGCTATCTTCCCAGCCCCACGAATGCATTTCATTAAGATTTTTGTAATGGGGGCTGGGAAGTTGGCTCAGTGGTAGAGCGCTTGCCTTACATGCATGAGGCCTTGGGTTTGATTCCTCAGCACCACATAAGCAAAAAGCAAAAAGCCGGAAGTGGCGCTGTGGCTCAAGTGGTAGTGCACTAGCCTTGAGCTGAAGAGCTGAGGGATAGTGCCCAGGCCCAGAGTTCAGGCCCCACGACCGGACCCCCCCCCCCAAAAAAAAGGATTTTTGTAATGTATATCTGATTTACTTGATATGAAAATGTTTCCTCATTACAATGAAATAGCTAGCTGGACATATACTTATACCTTCTCCTTTTAAGCTAAAGCAAACCTTAAGATTTCAGAGTAGCAATGCATTATACAGTGATACTTTCAAATGAAGCCAGCAGAAGAGTGTTACTAAGCTTTCGGCTTAGTAATGCACAATTAGAGGGTGTGACTGGAGCAATGAGATTCAGAATGTGTCTTTGAGCAGATGCTGCAGCTATTTGGAGTTCCATCCCTGCTCACCTATGACTACACTTGTTTGCAAATGGCGAGATCAACCCTGCTTGAATATGGAAAAAAAATCCTTTCAAGAGACAAACTTAAAACATAGTTTCTACTGTGTCCTCATTTGAGCTTATATTACATTACATTAAAAACAAGCTTGGAAAGATGAGTCAAAAAGTTCATGATTTCTAATTTCTTGAAAGATTTCATGCTTTCAATATCCTCTGGAATCCGAGAGAGCTTTATTTAGCAACAGCCTTTGTGTTTAATGAAACCAACATAGCAACCATAAAATGAATCAATTCATTCTTTGAAAAAATTAACATGAAAAATCCCAGTTGATTAATTCATCATCCTTTCATTTATGTATGCTGTTTATTTTCTTTTTTAATCTGTAGTGTTTACATGCTTGCTCTTATGGTTTTGTATTAAAAGATAGATGTTATTTGCTACCCGAGTCTCTCGAAATATAACACAAACATTTCAACACATGGAAATGTTTTACTCTGTCTTTCTCTATTGTCAAAATTTCATCAAGATTGCTAAGGGTTAGCACAATACTAAGAACTTTGGATACAAGATTTTGGGGGAGATTCTATTAGAAGAAGACACTATTAGGCCAAAGAGAGCCAGATGTGGTTCTAGTAGCGAGTCTAATTCAGATATCATAACATGATGTATTTTAATTCATTTCTAACCTTTTTCTTCCCACAGCTATGGCAATATACATATGAGTAACAACAGTGAGAGATGGAGTTTGGATGTTGTCCTGTTTATATACTTTGACCTTTGTTTACATGTTTCTAGCTAAAGTACCCTGCAAATCACCATACATTTTACCTTAAGCATAGATGAAAATGAGTGGAAGTGGACTAAGTACCCATTATTTGAACTTGTGAGTTTTTCAATGTGTTTGCAAGACACTTTTGTGCTTTGAATATATTTCCTTTCCAAATAAGGACTTATAAATCATATATGCTCTATTATTAATACTAATTGTCAGTAATAAGTCTTCCTGATTTTTTATCTTAATTATTACTAACACTCAGTCTAACTTGTCTTTTTCTTTCTTTCTTTCTTTCTTTCTTTCTTTCTTTCTTTCTTTCTTTCTTTCTTTCTTTCTTTCTTTCTTTCTTTCTTTCTGTCTCTCTCTCTCTCTCTCTCTCTCTCTTTCTTTCTTTCTCTTTCTTTCTTTCTGTCTTTCTTTTCTTTCTTTCTTTTTTTTTTTTTGTTGGTCGTGGGGCTTGAACTCTATGCCTGGAGGCTGTCCCTGAGCTCTTCAGCTCAAGGCTAGCACTCTACCACGTGAGCCACAGAGCCACTTCCGGCCTTTTCTGTTTATGTGGTGCTGAGGAATCGAACCCAGGGTCTCATGCATGCGAGACAAGCACTCTATCTCTGAGCCACATTCCCAGCCCTAGTCTAACTTTTCTATTCCCTTTCTACTATTTATCATTGGTTTGCAGTTGTACATATTTATGTCTCTCCCCTGAACTCTCCACCTGATGACCATTATTTATTGCTTGGAAGTGTCTCACCTTGATGTATTCTAGCACAGTCTACTTCAGCTCAATTATGAGAGCAGGTGCTCTGCAGAATATAGTGTTGCTGGCACTTGACTGGCCTTGATGTACAGAGGAACTGATCTGAACTAATGAATAAAAGCACAGATATGCTTTAAGCAAAGCCATATATATACATAATATGTATGTATATATGTATACATACATATACACACACACACATATATTCAATTTACTTCTTCGGGATCAAGAAAAGAACTGATCTTATTATTTTTATTTCCACATTGTTTAACATGGCTTCTCTGCACAATAAATTACTTCTACTTGTTTTATAAATAAATATGGTTTTAGTCAAAAATACTCAATTTTAAAATATATAAATGAAACACCGTACATGAAGTACGAGTAAGAAGCATGGGAGTGTTGCTTCTTGGTTGTCCTTGCTTCTGTGAATGAGAAACATAGCACTTTCTAGCACTTCGAGAACTTTTGTCTCACTTGAGATGTGAAAATAGAGAGAAAAAACAGAGAAAAAGAAGATAAATTAGAGTATTTTTTCTTCCAAAATGAATCCTGTGAGAATATGAGAACTTTTCTATTAAATATAATTCACATATTGCTTCTTAACTTAGTGACATTTTATTAATATTTATTTTACTATATTGTTTTACCCACACAGTCCTTAGCCAATATTAATCTGAAAAATTAAGCAGTGAATTTTTCCAGCCATCCATTTTTCCATCCCAGACTGTGGGATATATAATGTTTCAAAAATGCTTCCTGTCCTCAAGGAATTTATAAATTACATCTTAAGAAAAGATGGTATTTTCACAATATTAAAAAAAAGAAAAGATGGTAAATGTGACATTGGAAGAGGACTCTTTTGATTAGACTGAATAAAAAGACAGGATCAATCAGGGTTAGGAAGTAAATCAGATCTTCAAACCATCAAAAAACATTTTATTGAATAGATATTACATTTCTGCAAAGATGTTTGGGTTTTCTGTGTAAAGTATATTACTAGTAATGGCATTTCAATAGTATTTGTGAATTTAACTTAAATAGTCATTCTCAATTGTATTTTAAAAGTCTCAGACTAGTTAGTGCTACTACTAAATGTTTGCATTTTTACTAGATATTGTATATTATTCTTTTGCTTTTCTCATTCACATCTTCAGTTTGAACAAAATTAAGCATCTCTTCATCAGCTAATTTATTATTTTTATTTTTTTGCTTTTTAACTTCTGTGTATTTATGCCTTATTTACTTACACATTTACTTACTGTCTGACTGACTTACTTATACTGACCACTATTGAATGATGGACTCAGAGCCTTTCATTTGTTGGTAAGCACTGTACCACTGTACCACTGTACAGGGCCTTAACCTCAGATGACAATCCTAAGATAGATATTTTCTGTGTAAATGGAATTACAAAGGTGAAAAACCACTTTTTAGCTTGTTTGGTGAGTTGGATTGTTGCCAACATTTTTGTCTGGGCTGGCCTCAAATGAAGATCTTCAAATCTCTGCTTCTTGGATAGCTGGGATTGTAGGTATAAACCAAAAAGCCCAGCCTTTACCTTGAATTGTTTTGACTTTTTTTCTCAATGCCCTGGTAGAACTTAATGTAGAAAATTAATTTTACCTCATGTTTTATAAAATGTTCTTATGTATATTTCTGGTTTTTGTTATTTCTAATATAGACTAATTTTTCTATTTGAATGGCTATTTTAGAAATCACTATTAGTTTAAGAGTTTAGCATTATTTTATATTAAACATACAATTCTGAAACATGCTTCCCATTCACAGAGCATTTAACAGTAAATAATGTGGAATTTGGTATAACTCTAACCACAAATTAATCATTCAGAAACAGTAGACATTTCTTTCACTTGGCACTAACACAATTATACAAGCAGTTTCTCTATTTGTTTTTGTTTTGTTTTGTTTGTTTGTTTTTGTCAGTCATGGGGCTTGACCTCTGGATCTGAGTGCTCTCCCTGAGCTCTTTTCCTCAAGGCGAGTGCTCTACCACTTTGAGCCACAGCACCACTGCTGGCTTTCTAGTAGTTAATTAGAGATAAGAGTCACATGAACTTTCCTGCCTGAGTTGGCTTCGAACTGGGATCTCAGATCTCAGCTTCCTGAGTATCTAGGATTATAGGCCTCACCAGCACCTGGCATAAGCAGTTTCTTACTGCTGAACCTGTAATTGCTTTCTTAGCACCTATGGAGATGATCATGAGTTTTCTTACTTAATAGTTATCTAGAGTCTATTGTGGATTTCTAATTTTGCATCTTCCTATTTTATATGTTACTGGTTTTGATTTGCTTTTATTAGTGAGATTTTATATTTTAAATTAGTTTGCTTATACCAGTCTGATCTACTTTTCAGTATAGAAATCTTGTCAGAGTGGAATCACTGGCCTAGTTGGAGAATGAAACACAAAGTGCTCAATTGATTCATTTTATTTGGAGAGGTTTGATTTTTTTTTTTTTCTCATTGAAAGTTCCCAGGGAACTCATGTTTACTGGAACTTGCTTACAGTGTTTTGACTCTGATTTCTCAAGCATTTGTAATTTATGCATTATAATTTTGTTTCCTTGTTAATTTGGTTGGATTTCACTTGTGTTTAATTGGTCTTACTCATGAAATCTTTAAAAATTATTTCTACTTTAAAAATTCATTTCTCAGTCTTGCTTTACCAATTCTTTCTAAACTGCATTTTCCTAATGTTTTGAATTAGTAACTATTTTAGCTTTATTGCTTATTTACTGGTTATTTTTTAAGCTTGTGGATAATCACTTGTGCACAATTTCATTTATTTATATGTCATAAATATAGCCGTAGGTTTTCAAAAGTATTCAATTTCCCAGTAGTTAATATAAAATGTAGTCAGTACTTACAGTGATACTTTCTTTGAAAAATTTCTCATTATTATGTTTTTGTACACTTAGCATTTTTATAGAAAATTATTTAGACATTTAAAATGTATTCTTCAGGGGCTGGGAAGGTGGCTCAGTGGTAGAGTGCTTGCCTCGCATGCATGAGGCCCTGGGTTTGATTCCTCAGCACCACATAAGTAAAAAGAAAAAAGCCAGAAGTGGTGCTGTGGCTCAAGTGGTAGAGTACTAGCCTTGAGCTGAAGAGCTGAGGGGCAGCACCCAGGCCCAGAGTTCAGGCCCCACAACCGGACCCCCCAAAAAAATGTATTCTTCAGATTTTATGGCTTACATTTAAAACCTTTTGTGATCATTTACATATATCATATTATAACATATATAAGATAATGTATTATCACCTATCCTGGGGTATATTCTGGGCCATTCTGAGAGATGGTTTCCTTTATTAAGTGATCACTATTTGTTCTTGATATGATAGAAATATTTCTACTTTCACTTTTATTTCTCACATTCTTTTAATTGTCCACTGTTTCCTATTTGCATTTGTGTTTCTTTTCTTCATGTTAAGCATTATAATCTACATTATTTCAGTGACCTAATTATCAAGATTCACTAAATATTTGATTATATAATTATTATTAAGTTAAAAATCTAAGATGTAATTCCAATATCTTTATAAAATTATAGATTCTTATATATAAAATCCTCAGTACTTATATAAGACATGAAAAATAATTATTTATATTCTAGATACAAACAAGTATAGACAGAACTATCATAGTTCTATGTTCTGATGATTTTATTAAATATGGTCCAGGGTATAGAGAATATTAGGATATAGGGAATGTGGTCATTTTAGAGATTATTTATTGACTTCACATTCTAATGTAAAAAATTTATGTATATTCATTCTTATTAGCTTCTCTCTCTCCCTTTACCCTCTGACTGCATTATTTCCAGCCCTGCCAATATGATGTTTACCCTTAAATGAAATGTGTATATGTCCATGCAACTTTTCCATCTTAAGCAGCTTTCATAGCATTCTTACTATCTAGTCTTAAGCATAGTGAAATCAGTGGAGATTACATTTTCTAGCTGATCTCCCAGTGAATGATTTTTTTTTCTGCCTTGCTTCTCCATTTTTTTTCTTAAAAAGTAACAGATAAACTTGTTTCTAAGTGGTCCCTCTGTGGTTTTCTCTGGGAACTCTTTTTCAACTCTTTTTTCATTCTACATGCTTTTCTGCACATGAGACCCTGCCAGCCATCATCTCTGGCCTATGTAATTTGAATTTGGTAAACTGTAAAACATTGTTCCTAATAGATGAAATGCAAGAGGAGGGTTCTCTGAAGCTTCCAAGGCTGGCCCAGTAAAAGCATGAAATGACAGCCTATGTTGCTATTGACTTTTATTCATTTATTTGTTTGTTTTTGTTTTCTGGATTTTTCAAATTTTATTTTATTGTAAAGGTGATGTACAGGTGTTACACTTACCTAAGTAAAGAGTACATTTCTGGTTGAATATTGTTACCCCTCCCTCCATTTCTCCCGCTTTCTGTTCCCCTCCTCCTCCCCACTAAATGGTAAAGTTCATTTCTAGCAACGTGTCTGGTGAGTATTTCTGTTGCCTTGGTTCACCCTTTGTCCTCCTTTGTCTCACCATTTTGTTATTCCCCTTTCCTTCCCTAAATCAGATAAATGTATATACAAGACACAGGGTACCAAAATCAGAAACAGTGACCACAGAGGATAAACCAAAATGGCGGGGGGGGGGGGGGGAGGGAGGGAGAAAAAAATAACTTCACACAATACATTAAAAACAAAAATAAAAATGAAAAACCCTCTTGTTATGTATCTTAGAGTTCATTTCCATCAGCATAATTTTACAAGGTCATATGTGCATAGCTATTGAGCGATTGTGATCCTCTGCTAGGACCATCCGAGACATAATAATTATTACAAATAAGGGAAAGCGCATTGACTTACTTTTTCTGGTCCTGGAGCTTGAACTCATAGCCTGGGCACTGTCCTTGAGCTTTCCTGTGCTCAAGCCTAGCATCTACCACTAGAGTCACAGCACCACTTCCTGCTTTTTCTGTTTATGTGGTAAAATTATCCAGGGTAATTTTACCCTGGGCTTCATGCATGCAAGGCAAGCACTCTACCACTAAGCCACATACCCAGCCCACAGTCACTTTTATAATAGCAGTTATGTAAGAAATGAACTGACCATTTGGCAGAGGCCGTATGAAAATCCAGGGTACCTATAAATTGTTTTGTGCTTTTCTTTTCTCTATCTTTTTTTCCTTTCTCCTTTCTAAACAATTAACTTATTGTCCATATCCTTCTGTTGTTTCAATTTCTTTATTGATGTTACACAGCTTTGTGTGAGTCTTAGTTTTATTGATGTTGTGGGTTTTTCCCTCCTTTTATATCATGTATCCTGTTTTAGTTTAGGAAAGATCGGTTACAATTTTGACTAGGTACAAACAAATTTTTTGGTCGCTCATGGGGCTTGAACTCAAGACTTGGGCACTGTCTCTGAGGCTCTCCCTCTTTGAGCCACAGCACCACATCCTAAAAATGTTTTGGGTGTGATATTCATTTCTTAAAATTTTCTCTTCTTTTTTAACATGGAAATCGTACATAACTAAGTATAACCTACTCCTTATATTTAAATTGAGGGAGTTCTTCTGGGAACACATAATTTATTCTTCTATAAATAATGCAGGGAATGCCTGGAGAGTGGGCAGTAATCATAGGCAGCTTGCTCTTCCTTCTGTGATGATCTGTGGAAACTTCTTATCAACACTCCTTTTCCTACCCTCTGTCAGGCCTGATTTAACTTCTGTAAGTTGAACATCCCTGTGATTCAGAAATAACCTTGATAGTTTTGAGTTTTTCTTTCTGTTTCCCTCTTGTTTCTTCTTTATCTAGCCATGTGTTTAGATGACAGAGATTGGCAGGTGCATAATTTCTAGTGAGTTGGAATTTCCCCCTTTCCCTGAAAAAGAGATACTCTACTGGCAACGGTGTATTTAATCGTTAATTTTTTCCAATTCAGTCCTTTTTGAATAACATGGTGTTAGATTGGACTGAGGAAAGCTTGTAGGTTTGACCCAAGCTTTTTTTTGTTTGTTTTTTTGTTTCATGCTGTCCTTTGTAATCAAGTAGGAAGGAAAAAGATAGTGATTGCTCTTTGACAGTGCCAGTGAAACTGGAACATTCTGTAATATGAGACTGAGTAATTTTATGTACATATATACTCATGCATGACACATATATACATGAAATATATAAATAACTTACATTCCTATATCTTACAAATGTGCTTATATAGGAATATGTATTTAAATTTGAGTAGCTACATCAAAACATAAAATTATACATGTTGATGATGTAATAGTGAATGTTCTGATATGTGTAATTTAAACATTACATAATGTTTAAGTTATGTAATGTTTAAATTAGGCTATGCAGATCTGTTTCCTCAAATATTTATCATTTCTTTCTTTTTCTACTTTTTTTTTTTTTTGCCCATCTTGGGTCTTGAACTCAGGGCCTGGGCACTCTCCCTGAGCTTCTTTTGCTCAAGGCTAGCACTCTACCACTTGAGCCACAGCGCCACTTCTGGCATTTTCTGTGTATGTGGTACTGAGGAATTGAACGGAGGGATTCATGCATGCTAGGCGAGCACTCTACCACTAAGCCACCTTCCCAGCCCTTTATCATTTCTTTTTATTTTAATTGTGAAAATGCAGTACAGAGGGGTTACAATTACATGAGCAAGATAATGAGTACATTGCTTATCAAGCATTGTTGCCTCCTCTTTGTTTCCCCTTCCCATCCCTTCCCATCCTCCCCCTCAATCCTCCTCTTCCCCTCCCCCCCACCAAAGTTGTAAAGTTCATTTTCGACATAATGACTCGTACATCTTATTGTTGCAATGGCTCCACCTGTATCCCTATTTAAACAATTTGTTTTTCCCCTTCTCCTCCACAAATTATACCGACATCAAATACAGTGAAAGCAGGGGTTATACTGTGAGGGAGGGACATACAAAGCAACAAAGAAATCATTTCTTTGTGATGAAAATTTATACAAACTCTTCTTCTAGCTTTTTGAAATACAGAGTACTGTTTCCTAGTCCCCTACTGTGCAAAACCACACCAGAACTTCTTGTTCCTATCTAACAGTAACTTAGCACCAATTGATCAAAATGTTTTCATTCATCTATTCTCTCTGCTCTCCTGGGCTCTGGTGAGGATATTTCTATTCTAGCTTCTATGAGATCAATTTATTTTTAGATTCCACATATAAATGAAATCACACATTTCTTGTCTATCTGTGCCTGGCTGTTTTTACTTAATATCATCTTCACCTCATGATAGGGTTTCATTTTTTATGGTTAGATAATATTGTATAATGTAGATATATCATGTTTTCCTAGTTGATGGACATTCAGGTGGTTTCAACATTTTTGCTGTTAAGAATATTATTTCTGCTTGGCACTGGTGGCTCATGCCTGAAATCCTAGCTACTTAGGAAGCTGAGATCTGAGGATCACGTCTCAAAGCCAGCCTGGGCAGGAAAGTCCTTGAGACTTTTATCTCCAATAAAGCACTAGAAAACCAGAAGTGGTGCTGTGGCTCAAGTGATAGAATACTTGCCTTGGGCTGAAGAGCTCAGGGACAGCACCCAGGCCCAGAGTTCAAGCTCCACCACTGACCAAAAAAAAAAAAAAAAAAAAAAAAGAAGAAGAAGAATACTATTCCACCCCATTTTCCCCTCCCCAAGTTGTAAAGTTCATTTCTAACATTGTCTTTTGGGGGTGGGGAGGGAAAGTGGGAGAAAAATGAGGGAGGAGGCAAGAATATTAAACAAGAAATATACTCACTAGCATAAGTATGCAACTGTAATCCCTCTGTATATCACCTTGACAATTCAAGTAAATTTAAAAAAAATAAAGAATACTTCTCCAATAAACATGTGTGTGTGTGTGCATGAGTGTGTGTGTGTGTGTGCGTGTGTGTGTGTCTTTGACCTGTTGATCTTATATAGATATATAGGCAGTAGTAGGATAGATGAATCACATTTAATTTTTTTAAAGAAATTTCTACACTGTTTTCTACATACAAATTGGGCTATGGGCTACGGTGTGATAGGATTGGCAAACACAAAAAGCCTCACTAAAGAGCTCACTTTTTCCTGTTATTTGTTTGTTTTTTTTTGGTAGTCTTGTAAGAACACAAGAAGATAGCCATCTGTAAGTTAAGAGGAGAAAACTCACTGGTAACTGACCATGTTGGAGTCCTGATCAGCAGACAACCAGCCTCCAGATCAGTGAGAAAATGTCTGTAGTATAAGCCACTCAGCTGGTACTATTTTTTTTTTTTTTTTAGCCCAGCTGAAAAAAACAGCACCCAGGTGTGGAGAGTGTACCTTGTGCTCTACCTGGAGAAATAAGAAGAGATAAACCTGAAAGGGATCATTGTCATGGTATGGGAAAATCCACATTAGGAATGCTTTAGGGAACACGATTGAGAACATTTTTGCCTGGGACTTAAAAACAATGTTAGAACCTTGTTATGGTGTCCAAGTTAAATCTAACATTGCCTTGAATTCAAGAAATAAGAGCTCCAAATAGTAACTTGCAAACAACAACATCAACAACAAAAAGGAAACACTCACACACACACATGCACATACACATGCACATGTGCACATACACACTCACAAAGAAGAAGAAATAGAGACTCATAGTTGAGATCTGGGGTTTTACTTCTGTCAAAGGTTTGTATCTCAATTCCTTCATAACTACATAACTTTAAGCATGTTGATATAATTATTTAACTAACCCTAGAGCTATGATATTAAAACAGACTTCACAAGGTGTTTTAAAAATCTTCTATGCATGTGAAATACATACAATAAATAACATTTATCATACATTTATCATACATTTATCATACAATAACATTTATCATACATTTGATAACGTGTTTAATAAATTGATTTTAGAGCACCAGAATGCAAAATTCTTTAGTAGATCCTATTTTCAGTAAAGGAAAATAATAAATTATCATAGTATAAATTACATTTTTGAAATTTAAGATTCTGAGTTTTTTGTTGCAATCCCATTAAATAATATAGTGTTCATTGTCTATACCTTATTTTTATATATAATGATAGAAACTTACGATTACTATCTGGAACTCATAAATAATTGCTTATAAGTGATCTCATTACATTTTATTGCCACCTTTTGGACAAGGACTAGGATTTATGATCTTTTTTTAACAAAGAAACAGCAGCTTAGAATGATTGTCAAAATTATAAATAGCTATTGGCACAGTAAAAATTCATAAACAAGACTTCCACATTCAAAATAAGGATGTAAATCAGCTCTAGAAATGACTGTAAGCACTGAAAACAAGATAAAAGTACAATCAGATAAAAGTATAGTCTGTGGATGGAAACTCTCCAAGTAGACTAATTACCAGGTAAATGAACCCTCCCTGTGATCTAATGTTTGTCTAATGTAACAAATATTCCTCATTATAACATGATTCTTATGCTTGTGTCTAGATTTTGCAATGCAAAAGACGTTAACAAAAACTCAAATCACATTTGTTTAACCAAAAGATACAATCGATTTAAAATGTCAAGTAACTTATTGCATCTATCAGGCTCGAACTAGGCATTGGACTAGAGATCCTACCTTGGGTTCTTTTTAATGGCTTCCCTCGTGGTTCAGATACAAAAGCATTTTCACTAATTTTTTTCCCCAGGGGGACAAAGAGAAGTGTAGCATGAAAGGAATGTGATGTGTGAAAGCTTTGGTCTTCAAAGTGCCATCAAAAAGAAACTGTAAAGAAAATAAATTATTTTCTTAAAAATCCAAACAATAAATATGTAGTTAGTGTTTTTCAGTATACACTGGGAATTCAGCAGTAAACAGCTACAGAAGCAACAAAGCACTACAACCATTGCAGACCTCATGGAGATTATATTCTTGTAGGGAGAGATAATATCAGTGGAGATCTCATTATCAAATAGTGTTACTAAATCATTCGCTTAGTACTTGCTTTGTAATATTTACTTGAATTGTACACTATGATAAGCAATAGACTGTCTTCCAAAAACCCTAGGAATATTTAATTCAATGTGACACTGATTTTTTTTACATTTTAAAAATTGTCAATGTAAAGTTGATGAACAGAGGGGTCACAGTTACATAACTCAGATAAAAAAATACATTCCTTTTTGAACAATGTCATCCCTTTACTTGCTCTCAGTGTTTTCCTCTTTTCCTAACCACAAGTTGTATAGTTCATTTTCAGTATAGTGCCTACTGAGTACCACTGCTGCATTTGTTCACACTTTGTCCCTTAATATCTGTGTTCTCTTTACTCTCCCAAAGACTGATAAATGAACAAACAAGACAAAAGGAAAGTGCAAAAAAAAAAAAACCCTAACAAAATAGTTCTTGTTTCCATTTCACTTTGAAAATACTATTTTATATGATCAGCTGCACATAGCTACAGTGCCTTAATGATTGTCTCCTTTGGTCTCACTCTGTGTGAATATCTAAAGACCTGTATAATTTACCATGGTCCAGTGCATTTTTTTTTAGCCATCCAGTGTGATTAGTTGTAGATTTGTAGGCGCATTAACTTACCACAAATGAGGGAAACCATGCAACTTGTTATATCTCTGTATTTGACTTAGTTCACTTAATATAGTTTTTATTCCCAAGTCTTTCCTTATCCTTACAAATGGTGCATTGTTATTCTTTCTGATGGATGAACCAAATTCCATTGTGTATATATACCATATATTTTTGTGAGAAATCTGATTGGAGGAATATTTAAATGCAAGAACAAACACATTTACAAGAAGCCTACATTCTTAAACTTGAGACTCAAGTTTAGGAAACTTCACTTTACGGTTGCAATTACACATTGGCAGAAAGCTGGAAATATGGATCCATTTTTCAATTTTAAGTGAATTATGAGTAGATAAAATTATTGTTCTTAAGTGTGTCTTCCTGTTCTTAGTGGAAGTGCCACGAGAAAATTAAAAAGCATGAAAAAAATTTTAAATTGTTAGTAAGGATTTTAGAAGGAAAAAGCACTTTATTAATAGATACCTATTTTGCAATAGCTTTTCAGCCTATATAATATACCATAACTGATATAATTATAGTATAAAATGCTAAGTGTAGATTTAAGAAAATACTTTCAATAAAGGTGATCCTTCTTTACTACCAACATTTTTTCAATGCTACATTTTCATATTCATTTTTCTGGCTTCAAATCATTCACCAACCCATTCTGATGGTAGCCAGGTCACATTCTGTGATTTTTATTTATTTATTTTTTGTTGTTGTTTTTACAGCCTCATGGACATTCAGATCCAGAAGTGACCGTCACATCCTCCAAGAATGGAATTAATTCACTTTATGACTGAACTTGAGTTGTGAGGTGTCATGCCTAAGTCCACAGACTAGTTGTATAATAAAACAATGACTACTATTGATTAAAGGTAGGAGGCAGGCACGGGGTAAACAGCACACTATTGCTATTTCCATTTATCATAGTGAGCCAGAGAGGATATGTATTATTTGCCCAAGGATCACAGGATTAGAAAGTAACTGAGCTAGGTCATCCAAAAATTGCAAGTCACTCAAGTATTCTGGTTTTAAGTTCTTTGAAATTTATGTAGCCCTAAGTTGCATTCTAAATTTCCCCAAGTTCCTGTTTGTTTGTTCGTTTTTTCTGAATACATTCCAAACCTTATTTTCTTAAATATTGTTCTTAGGGGCAGGGGGAATATCATTGTAAAAAAAAAAAAAAGAATCAGCCAGCAATATTCTTGTTTGGTCTCTTTTTAGAGCTGTTTCTCTTTCCTCTTTTCCCCCCAGAAAATTCAAGTATTTTTCCTCAATTATGCATACTTATTCATTCTGCCAAAAACTCTTTTAAGGATGTTAAAGCTGTAGTCAATTTTCTCAGTTTGATGTTCCAAAGGAACCTGCTGTGTCTTTTTCATTCTATGCAAAAATAGACAGAGTAAGATTTACCAGCTGCCAAAGTCACTAAGTCACAAATCTTTCAATTTGTTTTTTCCATTGTTATCTTTTCATAGTTTCAGAATGTGAGCAGCATTTAATCTTTCTATGCTTATTTTTCCTTTAGAGAAAGAACATGCTGGTACTTGTTTGCAGATGATAGAGAAGTAATCCCAAAGAGAGAAATTATTCTTCCAATTTCCAAGAACCTTGACTACTAAGTATTCTACAACCTACTTAGCCAAAACAAAATACAAAATGATTTAAAAAAGCCAAATAAACAACCAAGAGACAGCTTACAAACAAAAGCACAGGAAGTTCCTGAAGTATATACAGAACAACCATTCTTCTTGCTGGAATTGAGAGGATGTTTTCTCTATCTTCTCCAGAGAGTATTCTGACAGTGTTTACCAGCTATTTTGGATTCTGCACATCTTTTGACCTAAAAAATTCACATAATGAAAACATATGCAATAACAGATATTATATCATGCTTTTCTATATTTGTAGACTCTAACCTTTAAATATATACATGACCTGCCACGAATCTCACCATGGGAACATTTGGGGGTCAAGAAGAAGGCGAAGAGGGCAAGAGAATGATGGAGGAAAAGTAATTTTGAAATATATGTTGTTTGTGTGTGAATTCAAGAAAACTCACTGAGAGCTGTTAAATAATACAGGGACAGAAGGACTGAAAATGATAGTGTAATAGATGGAGTTACTATGACTAATTATAATATATGGAAGTGTGACTTATCATGGTGAATTCCCTGTCTGCAATGAATATTTATTAAAATCAATGAATCACAGAAAGTGAATAGGATGTATTGTCAGTGGGCACAAGGGAAGGGAGAGGGCAAAAAGAGAGGGTGAGCATAATTGAAATAAATCTTATGTTTATACCTGAAAGTAGAACAATGACATTTACTGGATGGTAAATGTCATTTTTTTTTACGATGGTAGAAAGGGAATGAGGGGAAATGGAGAGGATGAGTTTGAACAGTGGACAATGAAATATCCTTGTTCAACTAGTGTATACTCAGGGAAGATCTTTAAAAAAAAGAAAAAATGTATAATAAATATTTTTGGAAAAGGAAATTTTCTAAGCATGTAGCAATAGGGCATTTATTGAATGAATTATGATATAACCACAAAAACATATTATAGGGTCATTAAAAGGATATTATTGAATTAATTAATACTGAAAGTCACTCATAATATGTGGTGAAACCATTCAACAAAAACAAGAAAACCCATAAAATAATCATGCCTCATCACTTATTTTAATAAGAGAAATGACTTGAGAAAAATTATCCCTAAATCATCAAATTTTGTGCAAATCACTCATTTTATTACAATTGCTGCTAATTTTCTATATCTTTGAAACTAATCTACTGACATTTTGTCTAAAATATTATTTTTTATATACTTGGAAATTTAAAGAATATTAAAAACAAGTATGTTCATCCTTTCTTTAGTGATGCTTGCCACTTGCCAGCTGATGCAGGTGTTAAAGAATTAAAGAAATGGCTATTTGAGGATTTCTTAGAAGGTAAAAATCACAGGATGATCTCTGAGCATACAAAAGCAACACAAAAAGCTCTTGGGCTCAGATTTACACAAGACTTCCAAAGCAAATTCTTCTACTTATGAAGAAGAAAAAGAAGATTATTTGCATAATAAACTTGAACATGTTAGGAATTATCTCATTTATTGATTGGATTTTCACATATTTTATGAAGTTATACCTGGAGAGTTTTTTTTTTCATTTTTCTCCCAGCTAAATCCTCCAGTACTATTTATCAAGTAATTCATCTGATGCATAACAAATTCCATAATTTTATGTGTTTATCACCTTGCTTCGCAACCTGATGGAGAACTCCATCAAACACCAAGACCATTTTTTTTGAATCCCTAAAGACGTTATTGTGGAACCCAACTTAAATGACTTAAATGAATGACTCTTAATCAAAAGCCTTGGTTCAGGATTTAGTTATTACTGACTACTTCTGCACAAAAGCAAGCTAAATATGTATCATCTCTGTAACAATCATACATACACATGTCAGTCTTCCAGTGTATTTCTTTCACATTTGAGAATAATATCATAAACTTCATAATGCCCTAGGAAGTACACATAGGGCTTTGACTTGTTTCTCTTTCTTTATTTTCTTTCTTTTTTTTTTTTTTAAATATTTCATTGTAAAGATGTTGTATAGAGGGGTTACAGTTACATGAGTAAGGTGATGAGTACTTTTCTTGTTGAGCACTGTTACCCCTCCTTTGTTTTTCTCCTACTCTCTCTTCCTTTGCCCACGTCCCCCTTGTCCCCCCCCCCCACCTGCAGTTGTAAAGTTCATTTCCAACAAAGTGTCTTGTGAGTGTCATTGTTGCAATGGGTCATCCTGTGTCCTTGTTTCAGCATTTTGTTATTCCCCTTCCCCTCTCCAAATTAGATAAATGTATATACAAGATGCAGGGTACCAAAATCAAATCTAGGGACAGTAGGGGATATACCATAGGGGGAAGAACATACAAAAGAAACAAAAGAAAAATCACATAGTACATGAAAAGAACAACAACAAAGGAAAACCTCTTGTGTCCAAATCTTGGGTTGATTTCGCTTAGCATCATCGTATATGGTCATTTGTACATAGCCTTTAAGCTTTTCTGCTCATCTAATAAGATTATCCTAGAAATATACTAAATATTGCAAGTAAGTAAAACCATGGGGCCTATATATTTTGGGGCCTGGCTTACTTCACTTAATATTATTTTTTCCAGGTCTTTCCATTTCCTAACAAATGGGGCAGTGTCATTCTTTCTGAAGGAAGCATAGAATTCCATTGTGTGTGTGTGTGTGTGTGTGTGTGTGTGTGTGTGTGTGTGTGTGTGTGTGTACATATACACACATATTTATATATCACATTTTCTTGACCCATGCATACAATGAGAGGCATCTGGCAATGGATCAAAGATCTTGAAGTAAGTGCTGGGAAGATGGCTCAGTGGTAAAGTGCTTGTCTTGCATGCATGAGGCACTGGGTTTGATTTCTCAGCACCACATGAGCAGAAAAAGCCAGAAGTGGTACTGTGGCTCAAGTGGTAGAGCTCTAGCCTTGAGCTGAAGAGCTGAGGGACAGTGCCCAGGCCCAGAGTTCAGGCCCCACAACTGACAAAAAAAATCTTGAAGTAAAAGCAGACACCCTGAAAACATTACAGATAGGAAAAGGAGAAACTCTAGGGCTTCTTGGCACAGGCCACAATTTTCTTAATAAACACCAAGAAACAGAACAAGTCAAAGAAAGGTTGGACAAATGGGATTGCATGAAATTGCAGAGCTTCTGCATGGCAAAGGACATAGCTAGCAAGATCAATAGAAAGCCCACAGGAGAAGATCTTCACTAGCCATACAATAGACAAGGGTCTCATATCTAAAATATACCTGGAACTCAAAAAATTAAATCCCCCAACAACAAATCCTCAAAGAAACAACTGCCCAATAAATAAGTGGGCTAAAGACTTAAAGAGAAACTTCTCTGAAGAGGAAAGAAGGATGGCCAATAGACACATGAAGAAATGCTCAACCTCCCTAGCCATAAAAGAAATGCAAATCAAAACAACATCTAGATACCACCTCACTCCAGTTAGAATGGCTATAATTCAGAACTTTAATAACAACAGATGCTGGAGGGGATGTGGACAGAAGGGAACCTTACTGCATTGTTGGTGGGAGTGTAAACTTGTTCAACTGCCGGGTCTTAGTCCTTCCCATGAAAGAGGGACAGGGTTTGAGGAAAGGTAAGTGTGGCTGCTCAGCTGTTCCCCAGCCTCCCTAGGCTTGGGAGACAATCAGACACAGCGGGGAGTCATGTCAAGGAGGAAAAAATTAGTTTATTAACAGAGCAAGGCCTTTTTAAAGCCAAATAGGAGCAGGTGGCATGGGAAGGGAGGAAGAGGAACCAATCACTGTCAAGGTCACACCCTATCATGCACCTAAGCTTCCACGGGCTGGTTATACACTGAACATAAAGCTAATTGGGCTCTGCCCACTTAACTCCCTCTCAGCGCCATCTTTGCTGTCCATGTGCTCTACATTCAACCACTTTGGAAAGCAGTATGGAAGTTCCTCAAAAGGCTCCACGTAGAGCTCCCCTATGACCCAGCTATACCACTTCTGGGCATTTATCCAAATGATCACAAAGTAGGCCACGCTAAAGCTCCTGGCACGGCTATGTTTATTGCAGCATTATTTACCATTGCTAAGATATGGAACCAACCTAAGATGCCCTCTTTCTTTATTTTCTATGTTCACTCATTTTGACACTTTCTTGGTCTTCTTGTCTTTCCTCAATCCATCAAATGCCTTCCTATTTCAGACAATTTTTACTTGGGAATTAACCTGTTCTCTCGCTCTCATGTAATTCCAATCTCTTCTCAATTGTCATTACCTTAGAGAAGCCTTTGCTGACCAGTCTAATCTAAAACAGGCAATCTCCTCTGACGTTTTATTATCTTAAATACTTCATTTTCTTTCTTACTACTTATGATTGGCAGGTATTTTATGCATACATTTTCTTAAATTATGTCAAGGCACAGGTGCCTCATGCCTGTAATCCTCGATACTCTGGAGGTTGAGATCCAAGTATGACTGTTGAAGCCAGGCCGGACAGGAAAGTCCATGAGACTCTTACCTCCAAAATCACCAGAAAATTGAAAGGGACAGCCAACAGGGACAGCATCCAGGCAGGGAGTTCAAGCCCACAACTGAACAAAACAACGACAAGAAAAAAAAAAACTTGCATATGTATTCATTGACTCCTTCTACTACAATATAAATTTTATTAGAGTAGGGAGACTGTTTTACTCTGTCTTCAGAATCATAGTCTAGCATTAATATAATTTTTGTGTGGTTAGGAAGATGGAAGGAATTATTTCAAGTTATCCAATGTCTTATAAGGAAAAACATTACAGGAATAAGTATGTCTTCTTTTGTAATGAAAATAATTTGAAGTATCTAATGCCAAAATGCACACACACACAAGTATATTACTACACACACACACACACACACACACACACACACACACATTAACCAGAGCAAAAAGAGCAGGAAGCATGGTTGGAGCAATAGAGTGCATGCCTTGTAGTGCAGAACCCTGAGTTAAAACGCTCAAAACTGCAAACTAAATAAATAACTTAAATATAATCATTAGAGTGTATTGGTTTAATCATAATCATCCAGTTATATCATATCCTTATTAAAATACTCACTGGATGTGAAATTGCAGCTATTGAGGCCATAAGAAAATTTTATAATTCATTAGGATGAACCATTTTATTATGGTTTTAATGAGGATAAAAGTTGGTTCTGATATTAATCTATCATTTAATAAGTCAGTGACCTGGGACAAATCTTTTAATACTGCTGAACCTAACTGCCTCATTTGTAAACTATGAATAATAATTGAGGTCCTGTCTTTCACTCAGGATTATAGCATGGTTCTATTTAATAATAGCCTTCATTTTATTAGCTAAAAAGCACTATGAAATTGTGAATGGCACTGTGGTCCTAAAGATGTTCCAATAAAAAAAATCTGTTCCTAGGATTTCCAGCAATATGAAAATCTCTTCAAATTAGCCCCAGAATTTAATCTAGAGGAGTTTCATAGTTAGAATTTTTATTGTAATGGATCAAGGATATTGTACCTAGTGTAATCAAATATTAATCTAATGGCCCTCATCAAGTAATTAGTATGGAATGTATTATGTTCTCCCCCTGTAAAAACCAGAGACTAGTCCACAGTCATTGCAAAGTTGATGTGAAGCCAGACACCAAAGAAGTCCAGCTATAGCCTGAAAGAGTCACATCTGAGATTATTGTGCAAACTCAACCTAATTATGAAAGAGGAAAGGTTAACCCAAAGGGTGAACCAATTCAACGGTCATACTCACTTTACAATATGGGAGGAGGAGAGAAGGTTTGGGATAGGAAAATGTGGGAGAAAATGAGGGAGGGGATAATACAGTTAAAAAATGTACATATTATCTGACATATGTAACTATAACTCTTCTGTACATCATCTTTACAATAAAGTCTAAATTTAAAAAAGAAGGTTAACCATATAACTCATCAAAGTTATGAAAAATAGCACAAAATTCAGACAGAAAGATTTTTGTGTGTGCTTTGTGTGCTAATCTCCGTGTGTCTATTGGAGATTGATCCATCAACTTATATATGTAAATGTCTGATGTTGGTAGCATAAAGAACATATTTAGTTCCCTTCTTTCTGTGTTTATTTGTTTTTGCAGTTCGAAGTGGAAGGTTGTTCAAAAAGAGAGAGATCCAAGGGGGAGGATGATGAAAGGGATGGTATTGATCAAGATGCTTTTTACTCATGATCTGACCGGCTGAATTGAAACTCTGCTATATAACTACTTAAAGATAACAAACAATTACAAAGAGAGAGTCTAGATGTCTGCCTCAGAGCATCTTCTTAAGGATTTTCTCCCTCTTTTGAAGAAGTCTCAGTTCTCTTTTATCATACATCTGCCCTGGGGTCTTACAAACTAAAAACCTCAAGAATTGCTACATTATCAATAGGGAATTAGTTCTCATTGAGGTTTTTATCCCCATGAGGATTTTTCTCCTTCTCAGCTACAACTTTTCATATGACTAAAGCCTCCAAATATACAATTGATCTACAGATTTTTAAAATTGTGTTTACTAACTTTGAATTGGTGGCCTTACAGTAAATAACCTACATTCATTTGTAATTGGATAACTGATATTTAATAGCTTGTTCTTACCTGTGGGCAATATTTAATATAGTTAATATAAATATAATATAATAATATAAAACATGATATAAATATAATATACATAAATAAAGTTAGTCTCAAATATGGACCATTTGTTCTTCAGGTTTATTATTAAAGAAGTATTAATAGCACCTAGTAGCTATTTCAATCATACATATTTTGCATTTGAGGTATTTTTACCTCAGAAAGATTAGTATTATGTAGAATTAGTTTCAAAATAGTGATAAATAACTTCTTTTTATCAGCATCTTAAGGAAGGAAACTCCTATGCTTCTAAGGAGGTTGGAGGAGGGTTTTACTTGGCTGGTATTCTGTATGTGTGGCTGAGGTGATTAGTTTTCCATTGTAGAACAAAAATCCATTATAACTGAAAAATATCCCCAGTAGCTCTTTTAAAAATGAAGTTGTCATTTTGATCTCCATCTGCTTGGATCACTGCCTAGCTCTCTCTTGGCTGAAACGCTGGCATTGTGTTGAAGCATAGCACGTGTTTTAGTCTTTCAATCCCCAGGACAATCAGCAGAAAAGAGAAAACATGCTTATTTTGAAATGATTAGCCAACTCCCAATGACAAAGTTCTAGCTACAGTTCTGATTTCCCCACTCATCGCTAAGAAAAAAAAAATGATACGACCCTATTCAATTAGAGCATGTTGAGCTGGAAAATTCTACTTTTGACATTTCCTTCTCTACAATGAGGAATGGGCTTTTCCAGATTGTGGCTTTCTACTTTATCCTTTACAAATAGAATTTTTAAAGTCCTTCTATTCATTTGCAGTTTGGAATTTTGCTAAGACCTATAATCACCAAAGTGATAGCTACCAATTTAGGTTACAGTATATAGAATAAAACTTATTATATCACCTGGCATATATAGCTTTTATGACCTATATAAAGTATAGTAAGTATGAGATATGCATTTAATATTTTTCAATTGTCACCTGTAGAGGCTCTGCAGAGGCTGGACACAGTAGTGATATTTGTCATTTTGCACCAGCAACTGGTATATGGCAAACTTCTGCCAGTGTGTGCTTTGAAAGTACACATGGATTCTGAGCCTATTCAGGTGTCATGCAATTAGTTTGTTACATAATCAGTGACAATGCATCACAGCTGTTTCCTGACCCCCTACACCTGTCCATTATATAATTTATTCCCATTAACAGTTAACCATCTCTCAGGCTACACACCATTCGAAACAAGTTTACACCTCCATATATCTTAAATTATTTCAATGTATAATAAGTTTTGTATATTTAATAACTTCTGTATAGCGATGATCATGACCTGAATATTAAATACTCTACCTAAGCCCGTGGGTTAAAAACATGGCACCCAGCTGATGGAGCTATTTTGGGAGGTGGTAAGAACTTTAGGCTCTAGGATCTAGATGAAGTAGGCCACGATGGATTTACCCCTGAGAATCATACTTGGTTCTTGGCCTCTCCTTCTCATTTCCCTTCTCTTTTTCCTGTCTGCCAAGAGATGAGCTGCCCTCCAATTCTACCACTGTGACATCCTGTCCCATCACAACCCAGAGAGCCAAGAACTATGGAGTGACATTTTTGAAGATATGAATCAAAGTTTTTCTAACAGGCATTTTGGTCACAGTTATACACAAATAACTAACAGAGATTTAGATCAATACACTTTCTGTCTTCTGAATCAGAGTATTTCAAATGTGTCTCCCTTGGATCAATACCATCAGCATCACTCTGGGTTGTGTTGGAAATGAAAATTATCAGGCCTTGCCACAAACCTGATCCTTTGATCTAAGTCCTGGAAATTCGAACAAGGTTGCCAGGTAATTGTGACAAATGCTAGTGCTTTAGGATCACTGTCATATTTGGTTGATTAATCAAAGAACTATCATACTCATAGAAGTATTCATATTGTGACAGTGTCCTGTTTCTCATTTTTCCAAAGACTGTATATTGAAAACTAAATAGGTTTATCATATGTCCCATTCAAAGAGAATTCAAATAATATAATTCCTTAAAAAGGCATAATCAAAGTCCAACAAAAGTCCAACAAAAGTGTACTTGAAATGGAGCTCAGTGGGGTGGGTGGGCAGGGAAGGAGAGGAGGGCAAGAGAAGAATAGAAGAAGAATAGGAAGAGAAGTAGGGGAGAATGCAAGCAATAACTCAATGTATAAACTACAAAATTAAGAAAAGTAAGGGAAGCGGTGGGTTGGGCAGGATGGATGAGAATGCTGAACAGGGTGACATTGATCAAGATACATTGTGTTCATAAATGGCTTTGTTAAACAGCAACTCCCTTGTACAACTAATCATGATAAGTTAAAAACTCTCTTTTAAAGAAAAAACCAAATGGCTGATATTTCCTTGTATGAAAATAGTATTGTCAATCTATGCCAAAGTGTAGATTATCAAGACATACTTTGAAAAAGTCTGATATATACTAAGAAACAATTTAATACCTGAGGGGCATGAATAAAATGATTAGGAAAAATTTCAGCTTTGTTTTTTTGTTACTCTATGTGTATATATTTGAAGATAAACATAAAATAAGAGAAAGAAAATAAAAATTTTAAACATCAAATGTTTTAATATTAAACAAGCCTATATGAGCAAAATTTTATCCATGGACTAAACTCTTAAGCCTAATGTGAGTTTTTTGTTTTTTTTTTTGTTAAATTCCTGTCTCTGCTGATGGGTAATAGACATGACCCTTACCAGTTCTATCAATGATAGAAATAATGAGCCTTTTCTTTGACTTTCTCCCTTTCAAAGTCATTTAATCTAATCACCAACTCCCTCACAAAGGTCCTGTAAAATTGGTAGGTATTTCTGACTTTAATTCTTCCTGGAGTTTGTTGCCCTCTGGTTAATGTGTGACCTTTGGTTACAATAACTCTTTTAAAGGGTCATTTTGTACTTCTAAGCCCACAGTTTAAAAGAGGAACGGTGGTTTTATTTTTAATTTTCTACTGAAGAAATACTGAAGCTGGAGAAAGATTCAAATCACAATGTGTATTGTAAATGCTTGGAAGATCAAGGACAGAGGGAGCTGGGGAAGGCAGTCTGTGGGAGGCCGGGTGGGGGTGACATCAAGGGGCCCTCTGCCCCTTCAGGGGCTGACAACATAGTCATATTTGCATGGTTTGCTCACAATCACCATAGGGGAGTCTGGCTGCAACAGTTCTTGCTCAATTACAGCCTCTTTGCCATATGAGCTCTCTCCCGGCACCATGCATCAATCAAAAACTTTCAATCTTACCTCACACTGTGAATAACCGAGTCTCATAGGGTGGTAGTAATTGGAAAAAAAAATGACTCCAACACTTTCAGGATTTGCAAAACATTCATTGGGAGTTTTGGTATCCCTGCTCTTTTAAGTGTTTTAGACTATTCTCCTTAAAGCCACTATTCTTTCTGACCACTCGGCTATGAACAAATTATTAAAAAAGTGTTTTTAATTGGTCTCTTGTATGGTTCCACAACTTAGGAAGAGAAGGGAGAAGGGTAGACTAAGAATCAAATTAACTCTGGGAAAGTCTCATGCTAAATATGATAATTAGGTTTTTATTAGCTTGAAATGGCTCATGTTTTTGTGAGTATCAAAACAGTAACTTCAAGTTCTAATATATTCAGAGAAAAGAACATCTATTTAGAAGTTAAGCTGTTATAAAAATAAAACAAATAATATGTAACTTTTTGTATTCTTGAAAGTGTTTCCTACATCCATACCCATCACTTTAATTTTTAAATTTAATTATATAAAGGGCTGTTAGTAGTAGAATGGTTAGAGGCTATTTTATCTACTTCCACAAAGAATCGAGTAAGAAATTGATTTAAATATTATTAAAATAAACTAATTTGTGATAATTAATAAGAGAAATGCACTGATTACCATATTGAGTTTTTATCTGCAGTATTTATTGATGTTGTATCCAAGGTTTCCTGACATTTTGGGAAATTTCTCCCAGTTTATTATAAGCAACTTTTATTCTTAAGGTCTAGAATTATTCTGCATTATTTTATTATTTATTATTAATAACCTTGCAAAATAAGGATTAATGAGATACAGAACAATATTTTATGGAACTATGACAGGGTTTATGAGATATGGCAAATATAGTATACCAGACCTGATTTATTTTTCCAATTTCACAGATGATTCGAATATTTTCTGGTTCTGAGTGGGTTCTCTGTTTTGTTTTTCCCTCTATGGCAGCATTTACTATGCCCTAATTTCTATATCAGTAGTATTTTATCATCCTTCTGGAATAGAAATTATATTGTATTTTTTTAACAAAAGTAATAGTGGGCAAGGCCTTTGATTCACAAAAAAATATTCAAATACTTTTGTAATCATGGTTTTAAATGAACATATATAAGCATCCAATTAAATGTATTGTACAAATAGATATTGCTTATTATATTGAGGGTAGGATATGCAAAGGTTATCAGATTCTCTAAGTGCTCTGAAATTGAAGGCAATTTTGAGACAATTTATGTCAATCGTCTCTCACACTCCAGATAATGAAATGGAGGTTTAAAGAGGTTAAGCTGGTGTCATTCATTATGGCCTTTATAATATTATGTGTCAATGATAAGGTAAGCATATCACACAAATGAATACCTTTAGTCAATTAAACATTACTAGATAATAAAGCTTTATACATTTTACTAACAAGAATGCTTTATTTCACTCAGCATTGCTGTTTCTTGCTTTGGTATTCCTGTTTTATACAAGTAGAATAA
The DNA here is from genome assembly GCF_024711535.1 of Dipodomys merriami. Classification (NCBI taxonomy): domain Eukaryota; kingdom Metazoa; phylum Chordata; class Mammalia; order Rodentia; family Heteromyidae; genus Dipodomys; species Dipodomys merriami. The sequence goes on along the minus strand of NW_027206512.1, from coordinate 39,976,918 downwards.
CATTTTGCTTTGGCTTTCGACTCACAATCGGGTTTAAAATATAACTGTTATATGTAAAATGAAAGTGTGTGTATATGTTTTTGTGTGTATGTGTGTGTGTGTGTGTGTCTATCTGTCTGTCTGTCTTTCTGTCTGTATGTAACCATACTTTGGAAGCCTTTTAGAAAAAGCCTAAATGGGGAAGGGGTGCTATGGCTCAAGTGGTAGAGCACTTGGCTTGAGCTGAAGAGCTCAGGGAGAGCACCCAGGCCCAGAGTTCAAGCCCCACAACTGACAAAAAAAAAGAAAGAAAAGAAAAAAAAAGCCTAAGTGGTCGTTGATAACATCACCACAAAATAATCAGTTCCATGGAATACATAGTTTTGAAACAGTCTTATGTGTATCAGAGTCACAAAAGTCCTACAGGGTGGACAAAGCGAGTTATCATAGCAAAGCTGCTGCCCAGCAGGATGGCTGTTACAAGGATACAGATGACACATTTTTTTTCTTTTCCTATGGATAAAGAGCTTGTTACCCACTCCGCATATTCATTCTTCCCTGCATGGCATTGTGCAGCCCAGGCTGATCTTCAAACTTGAACCTGAAAAAAGTTCTTCTAGAAATTCCTTTTATTATGATTATTTTTGAGAGAAGTTTGTGAACTGAATCTAATAGTCATAGTGAAGCTGAAGCAGGCACTTGTTGCTTTCTTTTAAAATTATATATATATATATATTTTTTTATTGTAAAAATACTATACAGAGGGGTCTCATCACTTTTTTACTAGAGATAGTCTGTGTCCATTACATTGACTATTTTTTTATTATCAATATCAATATTATTACATTTCTTGTCAAACTTGTTCCCCCTTCCCTCATTTTTCTCCTCCTTTCCCTCCTCTCAACCCCCCCGCCACCGCCAAGTTGAACAGATCATTTGCAACATGTTGTCTTGTGTCTATCACTGTTACATTGGTTCTTTGTCTCACTATTCTGTTGTTCCCCTTCCCTAATTCACATAAACATATATAAAATACTAGGGTACCGGAATCAAATATAGTGACAATAGGGGATAAACCATAGGGGGAAGAAGATACAAAAGAAACAAAATTACATAGTATATTAAAAATGACAACAACAAAGAAAAACCTATTTTTGTCTTCCTCCTCAGAATCAATAATCATAGGCATTCAACATGCATTAGGAAACAGTGTCATAAACAATTTCTACTTACATTTTTCCCACAGTGTATTTTCAGAAGCTTTCCACATCCACAGTGAATAATTTCAATAAATGCATTCCTTTATTCACTCAATTTTTTGTGGTTGAACAAAGTGACAGATATTATGTTATCATTTCACTGGTGCATGTGTAAGTTTTGTTGGGTGTATCGTAAGTTAGAGATTCTGTGAATATAGACATTAAATGCTTTAAGTGTCAAGAATTATTCTCTTATTTGCATTCTATGTCTCTGTTTCCCTTCTTCCTTCCCTTCCTCCCTCTCCCCTCCCTATATTTAACTATTTTATAGAAGACAATATGGACCTTCATCAGGAACACATAAGACCAGATTGTTGTCTTTTAGTGATATTAGTAACCATGAATGATCATTGCCTTGATTTACTAATTTACCAAGCACTGTGCAATCAGTGGATTTTAATAATAATATTCTTTCTTTTTTTGTGTGTTGTTCAATGTGGTGGATTCCTCTCTCCTCATACTATCATGAACTAGTGGATTTAAATATATTTAATGGGATGTTAGATAATATATTTACTTTTTTTAGCATATAGTTTATTGTAAAGATACTGTACAGAGGGGTTACAGTTACATGAGTAAGGTAATGACTACATTTTCTATAGAGCATTGTTACCACCTCCTTTGTTTTTCCCCTTCCATCCCTTCCCTCCCTCCCCAACTCCTATATATTTACTTTCTTACAGGTATTCAAATGGTTCTGTCTGGCCCAGTTGGAGCCCATTAAAAATGGGTCTTTTAAGATAGCCAATAATAATGCTGACAGGTTATTCAAGCTAATTTTGTACATATCTCAATTAAGACCTTTAAATTTGCTACATATCTAATAATATTTGTTTTGTTTTAGAGAGAAATTGTGCTTATTAGTAAAAATGTGGGCTCTATTTGATTTTGTAACTACTTCATAGACATTTTTGCTTGGCATTTTCAATAAAAAAACACTATCTGTTATCTATCATCCATCATTTACTTACTGAATAAATACACTGAGGTAATACTGTACTTCTAATTCAAAAGGATCTTTATGTGGACTTACACCTCTTACAATGTTTTCTCCTATAAGACAAAAAGTCTTCATTTTTACCAACATAAATTATCATTTTCTTTCACTCATTGTATATTAACGACAGTCTTAGAATGTGACACCTATACTAGCAACAAATACATAATTGCAAAAAACTAGTCCCTGGTTTTCTTTCGGTTATTTTAGCTCACATTGAAGGGTTTATTCTACTGATACTGTTTATTCTACTGATAAGGTTACCATGTTTTAAAATCAAATGGAATATCTTTTTCTGTGTACTTTGTACCATTAACCCTAAATTCATATGTTATTTGATTTTAGGGAATATGCTTAAAGATTTCATTTTTTAAATAAAAATATTTATATTTTATGTAAAATTTAAGGAATATTTGTAAAAGACTCATTTCTAACTTTTCATCCCCTCTACCATATTTCTCTTCTTTCATTATAAATAACTACTTTTCAGAAAAAAATGATTGCTTATCTAGGTGGATTTTTTATCATTAGGAATTATTTTACCATTGAAATTTTATCATTAGGAAGTATACACATATATATCCTTTATTAAATGGTAACCCCTTATATAATTTGGAATTTGTTCTCTTTTTATCAATAAACCCTAGAGATAACCATATAGTGATATTTAGAGGATTACTCATTTCTTTTCAGCTATTATGTATGGCTTTTCTTTATGAGCATGCCACATTTACTATTAGACCTCTATGTTGAATATTTAAATTATTTTCAGGTTTTGCTTATTAGTTACATAGATATGAGGAAAACATTTTAGAATAACTGGTGCAAAGCACAATGTCAGTAATCTCACCAAAGGAAGTGAATTGTATAACTACAAAACTATAAACTTAGAAATAAGATATAAAGATATAAATTAAGAAGAATCAGAGGTATTTGAGTAATTGATATATGCTTAATATTTACTGACAATTTATATATCTGAAATTTTAGCTGAAAATAATAGAAGTAGGGTAGAGTTCACAAATTTTATATAAATGGTGGTGAGTCCTAAACTGACAGGAATTAAGACTGGGTGACATGGTAAGATAGACATTTTTTTCTAGCATGACCAGTGCTGTCCCTGAGCATTTTTTGCTCAAGGCTAGTGCTCTACCAGAGCACCACTTCCAAGGTAGACATTCTATAACTTTCTTTCTTTTTCTCTATATATTTCAGATTTCTATAGCAGAAGTCTAAATTTATAAGTATTATAATCATTGGATATTGCTCTTGAGGACAGTGGTTTTTATACATATGAAATTTTTAGTAATGTGCATAAATTTCTCTGGAAATATTCTGAAAAATATTTAAAAACCATCAGATCAAAACATATTTAGAAATCATCAGTTCTTTGAAAGAAATTTGGCTTTCTTTATCTTTGTCATATATTGTTAGAGTAGTTATAAGCATATAAAATTTATCCTAACATTATAAATATGTTAGAAACAATAGCAAGAAAAATATTTTTGTCCCTATTTTGGGGTTCATTTCACTTAACATCATCTTATATGGTCATATGTACATAGCTTTTGGCCTTTTCTGCTTGTCCTACACATGTACTAGTTAGTGCAAATAAGTACCATGTGATTTTTTGTTGTTGTTTTGTATTTATCTTCCCCATGGTATAACCCCTATTTTATTTGATATCCATGCCCTGCATCTTTTATATACACTTCTCTAATTTGGGGAGGGGAAGGGAAAAAAAAAGATGCTTAATGTTAGACCTGGACAGACCAAGTCAATGCAAACTTGGAAGAGAGTGATAAAGAAATTAGGTTTACATATATGTGTATATATATGCATAAGCATGTACATATATACAAACGCACATGTATACAAAACATACATACATAAACACACATGTATGTACATGTGTGTATATATACATATATATGTATATATATATATATATATATATATATATATATATATATATAGCAGAGCTCCAAGTAATGTGATTTCTGTATCTTTGACTTCCAAAGCATATACTTTTTTAAGTTATTGGGGTGAACAAATATTTAGGTAGCGGGGCGGGGAAGGTGGCTCAGTGGTAGAGCACTTGCCTTGCATGCCTGAGGCCCTGGGTTCGATTCCTCAGCACCACATAAGCAAAAAGAAAAAAGCCGGAAGTGGCACTGTGGCTCAAGTGGTAGAGCGCTAGCTTTGAGCTGAAGAGCTAAGGGACAGAGCCCAAGCCCAGAGTTCAGGCCCCATGACTGGAACCCCCCAAAAAATTAAGTAGCTATAATACATATTTGAGACCCCAAGAATTGTATTATTTCATGAGGCTTTATCAGAAAATCCTAAGTCTAAACATGTTAACTTGTGTCTTTAGAGATTTAAGTTGTTTATATATTCAGCAGATGTCTATGTCATCCTAAGCAGTATAATTTCTTACCTTATTAATTAAGTGATACCTACATAGTAGAGTGAACCTATAAATATGTAATGATGAAACATCTTCTCTTCTTTTGAGAAATCAGTTGTAAAGTAATAACTAACGAACAAGTAACTTCCGGAAGTTAGACTCACAGCTGTTATATTTATGTAAGTCTGCAGTAAAGTATGGTAGCTTTACATTTAATATCAATAATATTTCAAATTACTAATAGTTATCAAATATTTACTGGTAATATACCAATGGGAGGCAGTTTTTAAGATACTAGACCCATGAACAGTACTAAGGAAAAAAATCATTTTGTGGAATGTTAATTGTTGGTTTCAACCAGCAGATTCTGGAACTGTGGATGAAGAAATGTCCTTACAGTAACATCTTATCATTAACAATTTTAATGTTTAATAAATAATAATCCAGTATTACCATGAGGCAAGGAATGGGTTAACTGACAAACTTAGGGAAACTAGAAGTGTCTTCCCAACCTCTGTTTTATAGGTTCAGATTATCCCTTGGCTAGTTTAAGGGAATTAAGCAACAATAAACAAAAGGGCACATTCTAAGAGGTAGTTAACCAGAAATGAGGGAGTACCTGGAATAGGCTGTTTCCATAACAGATCCAGGATACCAGGAATCATTGAGATAAATAAGGGTGTCTGTGAGGATTCTTACTTTATTTTCTAGTCTTTTCTTTTTGGTACTGGGAACTGAATCCAGGATATTGCCACTAAGCTACATCCCCAGGTCCAGCTTTGAGAATTCTAATAGAGTTAAGGTCCACTAAAATTATGAACATCCTGTTTAAAGAAATTAAGAAGATGCTACAGTGAAGAAAGTGAGTCAGACTGGGCTTATGTGATACTGTCAAGAGCTTTTGTCCTTATTCTTACTTTTGTCCCTACATAATATGAGATTAGGTACTGGACAGGGACTCAACAAAAGGAACCTTTCAGAATATAGGAAAGAGTCTTTTAAATTTGAAGTCAAAATTGCACCATGTTTGAAGACTCAGACAAAGGGCAATCTTTTTAATTTCCAGAGACAATTTGGTCAGATGGGCAGAGAATGTATTAAAATGTATGCAGCAAAAATAGGGAAATGAGAGCTATCATACCATTCAGTGTCCACAGATTATAACAGCTTACTGGAAATGGACATCTTCTGAAAATGTTTTAGAGATACAGATGAAGTTGCTTATACACTGACTTGTTAGAAAGAGAGAAGTGTTTGACAACTTACAACATGTAAGTTTTTGTGGTAAATGGAGTGATGGAACTTCTGGGTTAACCACTTGTCAGAGTGCTTTCATATTCACAGCTAGAAGCAGCTCTAATTATTGTACAGGATATTTATCTGTGTGGGCTAGGTAATATACATCTTCTACTGGTTCCTTTGGTTAATATGGGGACATAGTCCCACCACAATTCAATTTCAATTACATCTTTAATTTTCTTTTTTTATTGTGAAAATACTGGACAGAGGGGTTATAATTACATGAGCAAGGTAATGAGTACATTTCTTATCAAGTATTGTTGCCTTCTCCTTTGTTTCCCCTTCCCATCCCTTCACACCCCCCCCCACCTCAAGCACCCTCCATCCCCCCTCCACTCCCCCATTTGTAAAGTTCATTTTCAACCTAATGTCTTATACATCTCATTGTCGCAATGGGTCCACCTGTATCCCTATTTAAACAATTAGTTTTTTCCCTTCCCCTCCCCAAATTATACCAACATCAAACACAGTGAAAGCAAGGGTTATATTGTGGGGCAGGGACATACAAAGCACCAAAGAAATCATCTTATAAATATGTTAGAAACAATCGCATGAAAGAAAAACATTTGAATACTTATCTTGGGGTTCATTTCACCTAACTATGGAGGTTCCTCAAAAGACTCCACATAGAGCTTCCCTATGACCCAGCAATTCCACTTTTGGGCATTTACCCAAATGATCACAAACAAGACCATACTAAAGCTACCAGCACAACTATGTTTATTGCAGCATTATTTACCATAGCTAAGATATGGAACCAACCCAGATGCCCCTCAGTAGATGAATGGATCAAGAAAATGTGGTATATATACACAATGGAATTCTATGCCTCCAGCAGAAAGAATGACATTGCCCCATTTGTAAGGAAATGTAAAGACTTGAAAAAAATTATATTAAGTGAAGTAAGCCAGGCCTAAAGAAACATAGGCCCCATGGTTTCCCTTATTTGCAATAACTAGTATGTGTCTGAGACAAGCAGAAAAGGTCAGATAAGTTGATGTTAGGTGAAATGAATCCCAAGATAAGTATTCTCTTTAATTCTTTAGCGCACTTATTTAGTGGGCAGTTGTTTCTTTGAGGATTTGTTGTTGGGGGATTTAATTTTTTGAGTTCCAAGTATATTTTAGATATGAGACCCTTATTTATTGTATGGCAAGTGAAGATCTTTTCCCAATCCTTGGGCTTTCTATTGATCTTGCTAGCTATGTCCTTTGCCATGCAGAAGCTCTGCAACTTTATGCAATCCCATTTGTCCAATCTTTCTTTGATTTGATGTGCTTCTGGGTCTCTTTTAAGAAAATTTCGACCTTTATCGAGGAGATCTAGGGTTTCTCCTATTCTGTCCTGTAATGTTTTCAGGGCGACTGCTTTGACTCTGAGGTCTTTGATCCATTTGGACTTGATTCTGGTGCAGGGTGATATATAAGGATCTAGCTTTAGTTTTCTACAGGTGATTAACCAATTTTGCCAGCACCATTTACTGAAGAGGCTGTCTTTCTATTTTTTTTAGCTCCCTTATCGAAGATTAGATGGCTGTAGGTCTGTGGGTTGATTTCTGGGTTTTCGATTCTATTCCATTGGTCCTGAGGTCTGTTCTTGTGCCAGTTCCAAGCTGTTTTGATTCCTATGGCTTTGAAGTAGAGTTTGAAATTTGGTATTGATATTCCTCCAGCACTGTTCTTTCTGTTAAGGATCATTTTTGCTATTTGAGGTCTTTTATTGTTCCATATGAATTTTTGGATTGCCTCTTCTATTTCCTTGAAGAATGAGGTATCACACTTTGAATTTGTAGATAGCCTTGGGAAGTATTGCCATTTTCACGATGTTGATCCTTCTAATCCAGGAGCATGGGAGGTTTTTCCACTTTCTAAGTTCTGTTTTGATTTCCTTTTTAAGGTTAGATTCCTTTGGTTAGATTCAGAACTTTAAGAGGGAATACTTCTCAAACCTTTATGCTAATAAGTTTGAGAACCTGGCAGAAATGGACCTTTTCCTAGCAGATATCGACATGCTGAAACTAAACCAAGATGAGTTAAACTAACTTAACAGGTTCATATCAAGCATTGAAATAGAAACAGCAATAAGAGACCTCCCAGCTAAGAAAAGCCTAGGACCAGTTAGCTTACAGTGGAATTCTACAAGGCCTTCAAAGCAGAGCTCACACTAATACTCCTCCAACTCTTCAATGAAATTGAAAGAGAAAGTTCACTACTGTACTCATTCTATGCAGCCTCATAACCCTCATCCCAAACCAGGCAGGGACTCATCAAAGAAAGAGAACTGTAGACCCATTTCTTTGATGAACATGATGCAAAACTTCTCAACAAAATTTTGGCCAATCAACTTCAACAATTCATCCAAAAAATCATACACCATGATCAAATAGGATGGATTTCAGGGATGCAAAGCTGGTTCAATATATGCAAATCAATTAATATTATTCATCACATCAACAGGAGCAAGAATAAGAACCACATGGTTATCTCAATAGATGCAGAAAAAGCATTCGACAAGATCCAACGCCCCTTTATGATGACAGCTCTGGAAAAACTAGGAATCCAAGGAATATTCCTCAATACAATAAAGGCTGTATATGACAAACCTACAGCCAACATTATACGTAATGGTGAAAAACTAAAGCCATTCCTCTAAACTCAGGAACGAGATAAGGATGTTCACTCTCTCCACTTCTCTTCAAGTTAGTATTCGAATGCCTAGCTACAGCAATAAGACAAGATGCAAACATAAAAGGGATTCAAATAGGGAAAGATGAATTAAAACTCTCCCTCTTTGCAGATGACATGATCTTGTATTTAAAGAATCTCATGGACTCCACTCCCAAATTCCTCAAGCTGATTTAAAACTTTGGCAAAGTATCAGGGTATAAAAATAACCCTCAAAAATCAATGGCTTTTCTGTATGCCAACAATGAGAAAAGCGTAGCTGAAATCAGGAAAGCAACTCCATTTGTAATAGCCCCATAAAAAATAAAATATCTAGGAATTAACTTCTTTAATTTTCTACTGGATGAGAGACCCTGTTATATATTATGTGACTGGAACATTATTTACCAATCACTAATGTTTTCAGTGTGACAAAACCTGGGTTATACTCTACCTGATAGCATATGTGCACAAGCCTCAGATCTACATACCATATTATGACTACTGTCTAAAATATGAAGAAATTGAAACCCAGACAGGTTTTTGTGAATTTTCCAACATCCATGAGCCCTTCACCTCTACAGCTTGTCCCTCAAGTACATAATGAGATTAAGAATTTTCCACATTTGCATATTGCTTCAAGGATTTTCTGTACACATTAAGTCAAATTTTCTCACTTGTTCTCATACTAATCCTGTTAATAGCCAGAACATTTCTCTGTGTATGCAAGATTTTATTTGGCAAGCTAATGTTTTATGATGTCCTATTCTAAAATCATTGTTCTACAGGTGCCAGGAATACAATGTGGCAGGTTCTAGGCTTGGCTCTCCTTAACTGTTATGCCTAGTTGAGAAAATATACTCAGAAATTTTCTTATTTGGTTCTATAATGAAAGAAATATTCAATGAATATTATTAGTTCCATATTCAAAAGTATATATTGATTTTTTACTAATGCTGTAATTTGATAAAGCAAGGCAATCTTAGACAAGATCAAAAATAATATCCCTAACCTTCTCACTAAAAGAAACAAACAAATTGAAAATGTAATAAGCATACTCATGGTCATAATCACAAAAATTAGGAATTCCTGGTAATAGGAATTCTCAGGTGCTCAACAAGCATATACCCTCTAATCTTTGGGAATCTGAGTAAACCATTATGGAAATAGTCTCAAAATGTTTGTTAAGGAGACATTAAATGACTGAATAAATGGATATCTTTATTGTGTTTATTGAAGAAACAAAAAACTAATGTCCAATTGTCAAGATAGAGATATAAATCCTTTCTAGATTTATCTACATTTTATTCTCATTGAAGACTTTTAGGGGATTTAGCCAATAGTTTTCAAAATTCATACTCTGTATAAGACTGGCAATAAGAAAGTTATAAGAGAGAAAAGAATGACTTGTGTGACCAAGTAGCAATGAACCGCACTTTATAAGAAAGGCCAAGTATGTTGTTATAGGTCTATAATCTCGGCTACTCAAGAGTTTGATCTGTAGACATTTGAGCTGTTTCTTGAGTTACTACAACAGGTTAGTTTCTGGGGTCATCGTGTTTCACTTAATTTCCTTGTCCTGCAGGCCATGCTTTCCTTTTAACCTCTCTCATGCACCAAACATTTTTTAACTTTCAGACATTGAAAGGTTATAACCTCAGCCCAGTGCAAGAACCACAGGATTTCCTCAAGCTCTGTAGATTAAGTAGCAGTGGGTTGATTCCTATCTTAGCGCCTACCTGGTGGAGTCTGTGAACTCCATCTTCACAGGAGCCCTCTGCTATTGATTTTCTTAAGGCTCATTTGGTTCAAGGCACTCTGTTGAAGTCCTACCTCCCAAGAAATTGGGATTAGAAGCATATGCCACCAAATCCATGATTATGAGCTTTCTCAACTTATTGCAGTCACCATGTATTATTCTGATACTCTCAGTAAGGAAACCTCTTTATAGAATATTGCTTTATACAGAATCTCAGGGCTATAAATGGAGCCATTACTCCAGCCATCCTACAATTCCTAATCCTGACTATTCCTGTATTCACATACCTACAGAGGTTCAACATTTTACTATACTAGGTCTAAAGGATGCATTCTTTTGTCTACAACTTCACCACAACTCACAGTATATACTTTCCTTTGTGTGGAGGGACCCTCAGAGTCAAAAGTTCTTTAAAACATCTGAAAGTGTTGACTCTGAGATTTAATAATGGTCCCCATTTAATTAATAATGACAGACTGATACCCACAAAAATTATAATTGATAAACAAGCCCTTGTAGCAATATGTTGATAACTTTTTGCTTGCTAGAAATATGAGACTGTAGACATTCTTTCGTTACTAATTATGCAAGAGAGCTAATCCACAGGCAAGATAAATCACATGGGTATGGCATCTTGCAAGGAATCTATTTGCCTTTCTCTTTCTTGTGCTTCTATTCTTTCGCTATTTTGAGCATAACTCTTATCTAGAAAACCACTTTTCCCCACTGCTGGGTCTCAATCCAAAATAATTTAACTTATCTCAGTTTTATTCTGAATTTTCTCTGACCTTTTAGGTCCCAGAAGGCCAGCAAATAGTCCAACTTGTCAATTTCTCCAATTGTTGAATTTTGTAAACTCAGAAACCAGACAGAACTTGAACTGTCTTTAGGGGGTCTTTTCTCCCTTTTCTTATCACATACCCATTTCACATGCTTGGTAAGCTTGTCTCTTAGACAATAATGGTTCAAGTGGAATTCATGGTTGTTTAAGGCATCAGTCTACCCCAACTCAGTAACCTATCTGATTCACCCTTCCTTTTAATATGATAGCAAGAGATGACTTTTTTTTTGTAGGTCGTGGGGCTCTATGCTTAGGCTCTGTCCCTCAGCTCTTTAGCTCAAGGTGAGCGCTCTACTGCTTGAGCCACAGCTCCACTTCCAGTGTCTAGTGGTTTATTGAAGATAAGAGTTTCATGGACTTTCCTGCCCCAGCTGACTTTGAGCAGTGATCCTCAGATCTCAGCTTCCTGAGTAACTAGGATTATAGTCATGAGCTACTGGCACTCAGCAGAAATGACTTTATAACCTTAAAGGATAGACAGGGTTAATACTCATGTAAGCAGAAAACATGGCAAGTAATTTTTTTCTTTAGAATATGGAAGTTAAAATCTCTGATTGGGGAATGAATCTGCTAGGAAACACCACAAGAAAAGGGAAGGGAAATAAACTGGGAATTAAGCCTCACTGGTGTACTCAGAAGCATGAAATCAAAAGATCTGAATTCTTTTATTATGATGGCACTAATAGCAGAAGGAATCCTCAAATTCCCTTTACAGGTTGTCCACCCTTTAGTTTTAACCAGGAGATCAATAATAGCTTGCTTCTCTCTTTGGGAAGCAGCCTGTGGTCTTAAGCAGCTACCATACAGAAACATGAAAATGAACTGTCATCTCTGAAGCAGAAATCAGTGTAGGAATTTAATTCCTAGAAAACAGACACAAGGAAGTGAACCATAGAGGTTCATTGACTCTATCTAGAGTCACTGGCTGGACAATGCCACAGAGAAGAGTTTTCCAATCCACGGATAATAGTCTCACCATGATCAGAGGGCAATGGTCTAAGGCTGAAGTTGCAAAAGCACTTGCAGATTACAGGGCATGGAAGCATAGCAAGAGGGTCAAATGTTTATCCTCTATGCTTATATCGTGACATTCTGAAATATAGCAGGAGTCAGCAGAGAATTGGGAAACTTTGAACCAAACAGAGACTTGATTTGGCACATTTTTCAGTGAGATGTGCAAGTTCACAACAACAACAACAAAAAGTAGAATGGATAAACATCACCAAAGATTCAGAACGTTTAGTGGAGACATCAGAAGAGCCAGTTATAGTTGGCAAGTTCATTATGCAAGGCCAGATTAAACAGTATCTCTGAATATAGCTTTAAATTCCTTTCCAGATGAGATTAGCATTTGAATTGGTGGTGTCAGTGAAGGAGTCTAATCATGGAATCTGTTGTGTTGAACTCCTTAGTAGGATAAAAAGAGAAAGGAAGGAGGAGTTCTCTTTTTTTCACTGAGAACTCACAATGCTGACAAGCAAGGATAATGTAGACTTAGAATTAAGTACTACACTAAAATCCCTTCAAGAAGAACACAAGAAGTACAAACTGTTCATATAAAATTTTATAGCAGGTGAATTTGGTGTTGAAAAGGAAAGTAAGTGGATTTTGTAGGAGAGGTAGAGATTAAGAATAACATGAAAAAGGAACTTCTTGAACCGATACATACATTTTATATCTTGGTAAGGACGACAGGTAGGTAATAGATATATGCAATTTTTATATGCACTGAAATAAACTGAGCTTTACAATGTTGGTGCGGGGTGGGGGGGGCGGGAGGGGGGAAATCGGGGAGGATTGGGTGGGGGGTGGGGGGGTGGCTGGGAAGGGATGTGAAGGGTAAACAAAGGAGGAGGCTGCAATGCTTGCTAAGAAATGTACGCATTAACCTGCCCATGTAATTTTAACCCCTCTGTACAGTGTGTTCACAAAAAATAAAAATTAAAAATTAAAAAAAATAAAACAGATAAAAAGAAATATACATGAAATCTATAATTCATCATTTGTGCATTGTACCTCACCTAAAATGTTGCCCACTTCTAGCAGTTTATGGGCTTCTGATTCAATTCTTGTCTTTATTTTAATCAACAAGGTCTGACATTAAAATTCCTACAGTTTTGGTAGATAAAATAGTTTATGCGGGGCTGGGAAGGTGGCTCAGTGGTAGAGTGCTTGCCTTGCATGCATGAGGCCCTAGGTTCAATTCCTCAGTACCACATAAGCAGAAAAAGCTGGAAGTGGCTCTGTGGCTCAAGTGCTAGAGTACTAGCCTTGAGCTGAAGAGCTGAGGGACAGCACCCAGGCCCACATTTCAGGCCCCACAACCGACAAAAAAAAGTTTATGCACAATTAATCTTCATGGACATTTTCTAAAATATTTCATATGAGGCTATGTTTTTGCTCTAAGCTGTTTCACTGTTTGCCATGTTGAAATATTCAGAACATGTTTATTTATTTAGTTGATATTAGGAAAATGCAATGATCCATTTGGAGAAATAATTTACTACTGCTCTGCACTCAGCAGTTACCACACTTCTAAACAAACATGCTCTACTGGCTTAATCCTCACATTCTAACAGTGTTATACTACAAAGGATTATATGATGGCTAAGTCTGGCAATCTTCCCATCATTTCATGGCATTCAGACTTCGTACATTTGGAAACAACTTTCTGATATCAAATGTTTTTGTGCTTTGTTGTTGTTTAGTTTTTCCAAGCAGGCACTTTTCTAAAGAATGGACAAAATGATGGCATTTTGACAATTTGGCTGAACTTAATGTAAATTTCAACCTGGCCCAGATGGTAAGCTTCAGCTGTGGTATGAAGGAGTTAAAGCAGAATTTCAAATGCTATTGGCAGTTCTCCTGAGCATTCACAACAGCAGGTGTTCCAGATTTCCTATTGCTAGAATGGTCTCCGAAATCAGAAATTATGGTATTATATTTGTTTTGCAAACAAAGGAACCTTTTCCCACCAAAGTGATAAATGTTGTAATTACTTCCATCATAACTCCTCTAAACTCAATATGATGGAAGTAAGGTGCAATTTGATATATCCTTCACTAAGATAAGGCTATGGAAGACATATGGAAATTTCAACCTTGGTATTAGGATAGGCTGCCAAAGGTGATATACTTTGATCAAAGCATGTAATGCCAAAAGAGGACCACTATGGGCTCAGAGAGGTTTATCTTAGGATATGTGTGTTGACATCCTAGCCAAATACTCAGACATGTGAATGTTGCACAATTGAATTGTACTTGTCAATCTGATCACCAAAAGTGCCAGCACTTTTCCAAGTGTTTGGTCATGAAAGTGACTGAATGAGTTTGAAATCTCTTCATCTAATCAGATGCTCCCTAGGAAACTGATCTTCAAAGAGAGAATTCTGGCAGCTGTGATAACAAGCATTGTCACCAGGATGCCAAACAACCATTTAGGAGCTCTGCTTGTGAGGTAAGCCTCTGCTCAGGAGTGAGTCAGAGGAACTTCTAAAAGTTTTTCAGAGATTCACCTAGTAAGTGTCTGACATGTTTTATGAAATCATTGCTTGATACCAGAAACTAGTTAAGTAACTAGACTTGCGAACAACCCATTTCCTGTTCCTTTCCTCTTAATTTCCTCCTTTGTTAGACTCCCCATTTGGTGGAATTTAAATACTATTTCAAGAAAATACTCCTCTCACCACTAGCTCATTTTTGCTTTTCACACTTCCAACCTCAAGGGAGGCCAGGAGTAGCAACAAAGGCAATTAGTGAATGATAATTAAACAGCAAGCGTGGTTTACAAGGAAGCGGTTGGAAAAAAATATCACTCCAGGTTTGGATATACTAATAATAAATCTTTTATTTCTCCCAAATTGCCACCACGACCCTACCCCCATCCCCACCATGCTCTCATACAGCTCTTCACTGGAACTTGCTGTGTTGATTCTCCATTCTTTGTAGTTCTCTTAAATATGTGCAGAGTTTTCATTTGGGGGAAGGATCTATCTACCCCCAATATCTGGAATTGCATGCTGAGGCAACTGTTTTCACTCTTCATTCTTAGCTGTTCTTGCTCTCTTTCAATATGGATGCTTTACTTCTTTGCTTACTGTATCCCTGCTGGTGTCACTTGAGAAAAATCAAGAGCTTTATTCATTCATTCATTTGGAGTTTCACCAAATAATTATCAAGCACTTGTGCATGGCGTAGATTTGGTCTTTTATATAAACTTTCTTTCAATCTGGTGGCCATCGTTACCTTCCCCCTTACCCCCACAAACTAATTAGGCAACAGAAGACTTTTTTTTGTCAGTAGTGGGGCTTGAACTCAGGGCCTGGCAAGCTGTTCCTCAGCTCTAGAGCTCAAGGCAAGCGCTCTACCACTTGAGCTACAGCGCCACTTCTGGTTTTCTGGTGGTTTATTGGAGATAAAGTTTCATGGACTTTTCTGCCTGGGCTGTCTTTGAACCATGATCCTCAGATCTCAGCCTCCTGAGTAGCTAGGATCACAGCGTGAGCCACTGGCGCCGGGCTGCAGAAGACTTTTACAAGAAGCAATACTCTAGGTCTAGCTCAGACTCAGGCTTCATTTTAGTTCGTAGTTTGCAGGTTGCTACAACAATTTCATATCAATTGCATTAGGAAAACCACTACTGCTTTAGAGATTTGAAAAATTTAGACAACCACCTGAATACTGGAACACAAAGTATATATATAATACTGGACAAGTATGGGTTAACATTCACAGATGAAGTAAATGGAAAGAATATGGATTGTATTTGAAGCTACTTGGTTCAAGCGTTGACATTACTGTTGTAAATGCATAGTAAGGTAGAACCAAGAGAGCAGTTTTTCCTGAGGGAAAGCAAAGGATGAGGACACACAGGACCAGTGTATCTAGTTACATTGTCCCTTCTCCCTTAAGGACACTTTGTCAAAGGGACTGGAATGAGGCCTGAAGTAGTAGGGGAGTCTCTTCAGAAAGCAACATAATGGAATAAATAGAATTTATCCCAAGCATTTTTTTCTTTACATATATGAAGGGGAAGAGAGCTTCTACTAATTCAAATAGAAAATAAGCATGTCCTTCCTATACTTAAGTTTAGAATCATAAATCACTCTCCAGAAAACATATTTAAGTCAAGACATCAATACTACACAGGTCAAGCTGTTTGGGGTCATCTGGGAAGATGTGCAGAAATTACAAGATTTTCTTAAAAAGGAATCTGAGGTGTAGAGAGGAGGCCATTATTGTAAGAACTAGGAGAGTACAATATATTACATGAACTCAAGAGATAAACAGAGGTGATTTCATTTAGCTTTGTAAATGGAAGAATGGATCTTATTCTATTTCTAATCAAGAGAAGCTCATAAACAGGAAATGTAAGGATCAATTGCTGTGCTTCAAATTAGTTGAAGAAATTATTCTTTGTACAAAAAACAGACTATTTTCAATCCCTAGCCATATTTTGGGTGTTGAGAGTTGGTCTTACGTATTTGTCTGATATTTTCTTATTTTATTTTCTTTAAAGAATCTAATATCTTCATCTCATATGGCCTTTGCCTAATTAACTTGGGGAAAGAAACATGGAAAATGGGTTTTCCCACGACACATTTGAATTAATATGTTTTATAATCTTCAACAGCTAATAATTACTGAATTATTAATTTTTAAGATACTGGTCACTACTCTCAGAGTATGTTATTCAGTAGTTTTGAAGTAGGGCCAGTGAATTTGCATTTCAGTTTTTCCCACCCCGTGTTACTTGAGGTCAGATCCAGGACTTCCAGCATGCTAGGCAAGTACTTTACCACTGAGCTATAACCTGAATTATATTTAATTATCTTTGTAGATGATGTCCAAATCTTTAGATTTTTAAGTGTTATTTCATTAAATTGATTCTGTCCATAAACCAGAGAAATTTTAAGCACATGAAAGAGTTGCTAGTACCACTGGGCATAATTTTCCCTCCAGGTCCGTGGAGAGCTTACCAATCACTCATTCTGTTTATTGAATCAGCCATATAATCATGACCATATCCCTAAGGGATTTCAACAAGGAAAATCCAGTACAATATTCTTGACAAGGAAAATGAATATTCATCACTTTTAGTAAGGATTAGATATACCTCCTACTGTTTGGGGTAAAATGTAGGCTTGAATTTAAATAGCAACTGACATTCTCAAGAAATTTTAAAAATGGAAAAAATAACAGTTTAAGAGGGAAACCTAGTTTTTTTTTTTTTTTTAAACTGGAGACATGCAGGCAGATTTTGTGCCTTCTGTATCTATTTTTTTTTCTGACAGATTCACTTAAGCAATAACCCCAGATCTTTGATCTTTCAGCTTTAGTATGACCTTTGGCTATTTGAAGAATAGTGATGTTGTATGGGAACTCCATTGATGACAAACAGAGAAGCCACATTTTGAGAGGTCGAATTGGGAGGTTTTATTGAAGAACAAACCACTGCAGGTAGATTCTGTCTCAAAGACCTGCAGCTCTGAATTGAGCCCACACAAAGCTTTTAAAGACCAAAAAAAAAAAATAAAGGAGTAGAGACCCAGTTCCAACAGAAGCAAACTTTATAGGGAAATACTCAGGTATAAGCAAAACTTACTATTTAGGGAAGTAGCTCAGGAGTCAGCTAAACTTCTCAAAGGCTAAGTAACATGCTATCTGCATATTCTCTAAAGCAGAGCTCTCTTAGCTCTCCTGGAGCTAAACATCTGCAATCCAAAGAATGGCTTTTGAAGCTGGGTGAAAAGACTCCAACACCCAGATGGGCATTGGGATGGCTGTGAGGATAAGACCTAGTCTCCTTATTTCAGTAAGAACTATGCATGATATGGTAAACTGTAGAGTGTAGATCTTAGGCCTCGACGTTTATGCTTTTGGTTGTTGGTCTGAAATCAGCATTGATAAAAGTCACTTAGTGTAATGTCTTTACGATTCATCACTGTGCTTCTGCCTGTGGAATGTAGTTACCTGTGATCATTTTCAGATTTTGTTCCTGTTATTTAAAATGTTACCAAACTTTAACTTGTGAGGAGTATACTATTATTTTCAAATCTAATGCAGAGAGAAAAATGGATCCAATGTGTTTCTGCTACTAGCACTAAGTAGATGCTTCACAGCCTATCAGAAAATTTCTACCTACTATCCGAAGAATATTATGCTTTAATATTAATATTAGCATATTATGTAGGAGAGAAATGAAGCTCAGAATTTGAGCCAATGAATTTTAAGACTGTTTATCTTTTCTAAAGTTACTATTTTCCCTTCCTAGATGTTTCCCTGTGTCCCTGAATTTTCAGAATCTTTTAATTTTTAAATTTTTTTTTGGTTGGAGCTTGAACTCTGGGCCTAGGCTCTGTCTCTCAGCTCTTCATCTCAAGGTTAGCACTCTACCACTTGAGCCACAGCACCACTTCCAGCTTTTTTCTTTTTTTGCTTATGTGGTGCTAAGGAATCGAACCCAGGGCCTCATGCATGCAAGGCAAGCACTCTACCACTGAGCCACCTTCTAAGCCCTAGAATTTTTTAATTTTTTAAGACTTACTTAGAATCTTTGAAATATTTTAGAACTATAAGGGATGAATTGGTAAATACTTGATAATATCCCTAAAATTTATAAACAAATTTCTCTTCTTGAAGATCTTCTCTCTTGTTAATTTACTCTTGATAATTTCTTAAAAGCCAGGCATTGTTTAAAAGGGACAAATATGGGTCTATAAGTCATTACTCCCTTTCTAAGGAAGCAGAAAGGTGTGTGTATAAACAGACATTTTTCACAAAAGAAGAGTTATCTCAATGAACTCTTACTTTCCCAAGGCAACTCCAATCCAATCAAAATGTCTTTCTTCCAGCACAGGAAGAAACCAGCAGAGTTAAACCCAGCCATAATTGCTGGTGGGAGAGATCAGCCTGTAATCTGCATTTTCAACAAACTCTATCTTCTCCATATAACTTGTATTTCTAGAAAAGTATATGAGTGTTATAAATTGAAAGTCACCAGTCTTATACTATTAAGAAAAATCTCAGGTAGAAAATAAGTTGGTCAGCCAATTAGGAGAAATTTTTCGAAGAAAAATGCCTTTACGAGATCCCGTGTCCCCTGGCCTTCAGATTCACATAGGTTTGAGGGCACTGGTTCACAGCTGCTACTATGTTCACCTGCAGCATACGAAGGCACTTGAGTGAATTTATAGAAATTCCAACTTCCTATCTTTTGTTCCTTTCCTTTCCCTTCCTTTCTCTTTCCCTTTCCCTTTCCTGTTGTTAGGCTTGAACTCTGGGCCTGAGAGTTGTTCCTGAGTTCTGCAGCTCAAGGCCAAGGTTAGCTTTTCCTAAGAACTCTATGTTGTAATATAATAATAATCTACTTTTCTTTTCTCTTCTCTCTCTCTTTTTTTTTTTGTTGTTGTTATTGGTTGTAGAGCTTGAACTCTGGGCCTGAGCACTGTCCCTGAGCTCTTCAGCTCAAGGCAAGCACTTTACCTGAGCCACAGCGCCACTTTCAGTTTTCTGGTGGTTAATTGGAGATAAGAGTCTCACAGAGTTTCCTGCCCATGCTGGCTTTGAACAGCGATCCTCAGATCTCAGCCTCCTGACTAACTAGGATTACAGGTATGAGCCACCAGTGCCCATCTATTTCGTCTTTTTTTTTTTTTTTTTTTTGGTCAGTTGTGGGCCTTGAACTCGAGGCCTGGGTGCTGTCCCTGAGCTCTTCAGCTCAAGGCTAGTGCTCTACCACTTAAGCCACAGTACCACTTTCTGCTTTTTTCTGTTTATGTGGTGCTGAGGAATCGAACCCAGGGCCTCATGCATGTAAGGCAAGCACTCTACCACTGAGCCACCTTCCCAGACCCCTATTTCATCTTTTAAATTATGTGTTTGAATGTTTGTTTGAACAAACATGTCATTATTTTTTCTCTAAGATGGTAAAGAAAATGTCACCAATTACATCTAGGTGACATACAGAATTTCATTCACACCATTCCATGTGTAGTGAGAAAAATATTAAAGCCTTTTATTTTATTTCCTTGACTGGTATACACACATTTATGGTGTTTAAATTTCAAATATAAACTTTATCTTAGAGTATTTCAAATATATGGAAAATAATGGTCATACTACTCATTGCCCAGTACTGGTTTTCCTTATTTTTATCATCTGCCATTAATATTGTTTACTTGTGACATTTAGTAGACCAATATTGACTATTATTATTGACTATTATTATAACTGAAGTCCATACTATTTTCAACTTTCTTGAATTTTTAACCCAACGTGTTATTTCAGGCCCAGAATCTCCACCTGATGTAAGGCTGTATCTCTTTAGGTTTTTATTGTCTGGGACAATTTCTATGACATTTCAAAAATAATCCAGATATCTCAGATGAAAGTTTACAGATCCCTCCCCACCCCCAACTACACTGGATTTAAGGGAGTTTGAGAAAACCATGGAAGCAAAATTCTCTTTGCCTCATATCATATCAAAGATGTCCTTGATTATCTGGCTGAGGTACTTATTTACTATATTGTGTTTTCCCCCATTCCATATAGCAGTTTTTGGAAAAAGGCCTTTTTACACAACCTACACTTAGAAATGGGGACTGATACTTTGATCTCTTGAGTTTCAGCATTTATATAACTTAGAATTCTTCTGAATGACAAGTTTGCTTCTTCTCTTTGTTTATTTAATTAAATACTTTTGTTAGCATTATTTTTTTGGATTTCTTTCTGTAGTTTGGATTATAAGCAAGTACGACTGTAGATATTTTGCTGTTTGAATATGTTTCGGTTGATTCCTATACTCCTTTCACATCTTCATCATATTTCCATCATTCCATGCTTTCTCTTTCTCTCTCCCCCCTCTCTCTGTTATGTCTGTATGATTACTTTCTTACTTCTTGCATTGCAAGATACTTCAAGCTCATTTTACATAATTCCTGTCCAAGTATTGAATTTGCCATTTCTTCAGCGATCTCAATATAATATTAAGCCCAGGCTCCTTTTACATTTCCTGTTGGTTTTAGCCTCTTGTGACAGAGTTGTAGGCTTTTGCCTTGTAAGTCCTTAGCAACCCAAAAGGCAATATTGGACAATAAATGTAAGAAGAGGGCAAAGAGAGAAATTACATACTAGGTTTTGCTGTCTTCATAATTAGAGCATATTTCTCATAATTTCGAAGGTTTTTGTAAGTATGTAAGAATGTAAGTCATAGGTAAGTTATATATAATCACTGAGTTAGATGACAAAATTTATATTCAACAGTAGTTTTACAGATTCTTTATGCATATTATTAAGATTTATATCACCTTGAGGTTACATAAGTATATAAATCATATTAATTTTAGGTTACATAAATTAGTTTTAAACTAAAAATAAAAATTTCATCTTTAATATTTTGTAGTTATTTGTAAATAGAATAATTTTGTTAGCAGTCTAACAGAAAAATAGGCTATCTCTTGTTATTGTGGTTGTTCAGTAAGCTTAAAATATTGGAGGTTGCTGGGCTCTGGTGGCTCAGACTTGTATTCCTATCTACTCAGGAGGCTGAGGTCTGAGGATTATGGTTCAAAGTTAGCACAAGCAGGAAAGGCCTAAGACTCCTATCACCAATAAGTCACCTAAAATCTCAAAGTGGAGTTGTGGCTTAAAGTATTAGAGTGCTAGCTTTGAGCAAAAAAGCTCAATGTCAGCACCCAGGCCCTGACTTCAAGCTCCACCACAAATATATACATATGTATATATATATATATATATATATATATATATATGTGTGTGTGTGTGTATGTATATAGATAGATAGATATAAATATAGATATAGATATGTATATATACAACAAATATATAGCTATATATGAGATAGTTTAGTAATACAGCACCTTCATACAGTGTTTTTGCTTTAAAATGATGAGCATTAAAGAAAGGGTCATTTCTTAAAATTCTCTTTGAGATAATCCAAAGCTGGAAATTGGTAGTAAATAAATAAATAAATAAATAATGCTGAGGTTTACTTACTTATTTATTTACTACCATTTTTTCCAAACTAAAGTAAAACATTTTTTGTATCAAGTAGAAAAATCAAAATCCATACTAATAATATAGGAGCTAGGTAATTGCTTTAAATGTGTCATGAATTCAAGACAATGTTAGTGGGCAATGCAGCCTGGATAAATAAATTATGACTTTGTCAATAGGAAGAACAATTATGTCAATAGTAATTAGGCTTAACTCCTCCTACTCCCTTTTTTCCCCAGTGGGATGAAATTCGCACATAATATTTACATTTCTGAAAAGAATAATTCAGTACTTCTTAGTGTCCTGACACTGTTTTTTTTTAAAATACATTTATCATATCTAATTCAGTAACATGCATACAGATAATTAGACACTAAAAGAAAGCAGGAAATAAGAATTCAGAAAAATATATCAACTTCCAATATCTAACATTGGCTAGATGTGGAATACAATCTCTTTCTTGTGCCCAGTGTACTCTTCAGTTGATTGGCAACATGGCTAGTTGATCATTACATTTCATGTTTGAGTATATATTACTACCAAAGAAAATCAGTACCATTAACAGTCTCCTCCCCACTGTGCCTGAAAAATTGTTCATCTTTTATCTTTCTCTGTTTGCTTGTTACAAGCATTTCCTATATATATAAATGAGGTTATACTCAAATGTACTTTCAGCTGAATTGACTATGTAAAGGGTGGCATTATTGGCTATATGCTCATTCTAGATTCTTTTAGAAAGTTTTGAAGAAATATGAAGCTTTTTTTTTTGCCAGTTGGGTTTGAACTCAGGGCATGGACACTGTCCCTGAGCTTCTTTTGCTCAAGGCTAGCACTGTTCCTTATGCCACAGTGTCACTTTTTCTTTGTGTGTAGTCCTGAGGAATTGAACCAAGGGCTTCATGCATGCTAGGCAAGCACTCTACCACTAAACCACCTTATCACCCAGGAAACATTTTTTAAGACAGAGTCTTGCTATGTAGACTCACTAGCCTGGACCTCCTAGGATATCCTCAGATTCATGATTCTTCTCCTTCAGTTTCTCCAGTGTGGAACTATACACAGCTATCAACATAACTAACCTAGGAAGAATGTTAAAGCATTTTCACTATTATTTTACTATTATTTTACACTAGGATGAGCAAGATTCATATTTTTCTGTATACTTACCAATACTTGTCAGTTTTCAATGAATACAGGAAAAAGTCTGCATATTTTATCCCCGCTTTACAAACAAGAACATTGAGTCTGTGGCTAAGTTTAATGAATCTTTTTATAAAAACAGTTTCCAGGAAAAAATACATGTGTAAATACATATAATACCTATTAATTTATATATGTACTTAAATTGTTAACAGGGCTAATTAAAACATTAAGGTGCATACTTTGGTGCATTTCTTTTGAATTGCATTGAAATAACTTGGATGAATTAATATAAATCTTTAAGAATCCTGTATGAATTGAATCTGAATAGACTTAATTTTAGTTTTGAATTCAGATGTCCTTGGGAGATAATGCTTTTAAAGAATGGATCTCAATGATATTCTAGAAATACTCTCCAGTGGCAGTCTGAGACACAAAGATAGAATGTGACTTCATAGGACAAGAATGATCAAACACACAAATGCTTTTATGGCTAATCTTTTTAATTTAGTTTACTCCATGTGAGAGATAACAGTTTGTATCAGAGAAAAATTACTCAAAATTGCTGAAATAATTCCATTTCTACAAAATTCTTTTAGAGACAGAATTAATTATATCATCCTATAATGGAAGCTGAAGCAAACACTCACCTTGGATGTACTTGCATTCAGGTCCTTTGTGTCCTTTCTCCAGTACTTTGTATTTTCTTCCATTATAAATCAGGCTCTTTTATAATGATTAATGGTAGATTTTAGAAGCACATAGCAGTGACATTTTAAAATAAAGTTTGAAGTCATATCTTTTATTGTTATGGTAATCAGGTCCCAATTATATTAACATTTTCCCAATCTGGTATCCCTTATTTTCCTTACCAGAAACATCTGAAGTCTGTGAAGCAATTGAAACCTTTCAGAAGGGAATACACACACACACACACACACACACACACACACACACACACACACACACACACACGCTGTTTGCCATAAAACTTACGTACTTTACTTACAGACGAGCCTAATGACTGACAGACTTTGGTCTGATGTTTAGGTTAAATTTATACATCGTGTCATTTATACATTGGTGTCATTAAAGTATTGGTAAACTGTGATTCATGAGTGTATCTCTGAAGCCACAGATAGGAGGGAATTCATAGAAAGACATGTCATAAAAAAGTGTCTTCATACACCCTGGCTTATTAGGAAAATAATGATAAAGGGGTCATGTCCTCATGGATATTGAAGGAGACAAGTCTACTTGCACGATAATTTCAAAAATTTAAATATGCCTAACAACTATAAAATAAGCAAAGTATTTTTTCATTCTTTTAGACATTTTCTCATGTAGGACATGAAAAAAAGTATGTACAAGTAACTATAAGAAACAACTCTGGTAGGCACACATAATTTTGCAATATGGAAATTCATAAAGATAATATCTTATTGTAAGGCTTGTTTAGAATATATTATCACACATTCTTCTATTATATCCTATAAATCAACGAGTTTTAAATCTTGGGGTAGAATTTATGATTTCTAACTTGCCAGTGGGGAAGCCACAGCCCAGTGAGTTAATGTAGTTTCCTTCAGTCACAATGAATGGATCTTTCCTGGTCCAATCAATGATCAATCCATCCTGCCATCATCTCAGTTCTCAGATCTTGGATTCACTCTCCAGTCCCCTCTTGTTTTTCATAAACTGCATGCAAAAGAACTGAGAATCCTAGGATCACTTATTTGCATTTTTAGTTGAATTAATAAGGAATTAATTTCCTTATTAATAAGGAATCATTTCCTTCATTAACTATGTGGGGAATACTGACATATAGTTTTGACAGTAATAAAATGACTTTCTTGCATTACCAAAGATGGTTAATACATTATTTTATGGTTTCATTATAAATTTATAGATAATAATATATCAAAGAATTTCAATTTGTTTGATAAAAATGCTATTTTTGTTTCAGTTGCCTTATATTTAGTTTATGGAAACTATTCAAGTGTTTTTTAGGATGATTTGTATAGTTGTATTAGGTTTACTTTCATTCTATAATCATGTGTTTCCTGTCTCACAATCAAAATACAATACCTTGCAGAAACTTCCATCGATATGATGTAAAACAATATTTAGTTTATAATATGGATATTCAGCATACTCTTTTCTACTCCATTAGGTACAGTTGAATGAAAGTTTGGATGCTTAAGACTATTCTTTATATTTGTGGGTATTTTTTTTTTACACTTTCCAATGGTGAAACTGAAACACGGCTCTGATCCACGTTTGGGTTTTGGATCTGAATCCACAATATAACCTCACAATAATTGTCACTCTATTACTGGACATTGTCTCTCAAAGTGTGGTACATGTATTACATTGCAATAAGAAATCAAATAACGGGAAAAATAAGATACATTTCATGAGTATTTGGATTAAATGTATAAAATATATTAAACATATAATAAAATATCAACTCCATAATTTCCTCAAAATTGTTAGAAATTACCCTAAGAAACCAAAACAATGTAAGGTGAATTTTCACATGAATGTAAGACTCATAAATTAAATATTGGGAAAGTTACATATGATTAATTCAATTTATGGATATTTACATTAGCAAAAACAAGTTATTATGTTACTTTATTTGACTGAAACAGGACATGGTTAACTCAAAATTAAATGAGAAACCTGAACGAGTAATTCAGACATAGGTAGTAGATAATAAGGATACCAATGGAAAATTTTCTTATTCTTTGCTTTACATTGGTATCTCTAATTCCAGCATCACAATATGAAGGTTGATTATTTTGTTTATTTTACAGGAAACTGTAATTTTATTTTACAGGAAACTGGATTCTAGGATATGGATGTCAGAATTCACTTAGAGGTAATATATATATATATATATATATATATATATATATATATATATATGCATGACAGTTGCATGAAGAAATCCACTTCTGAATAACTAAATCCCAGATATATTTTCAACTAACAAACCACAAGGTACCTATTCATAAGATGTTTAGTTATGGTTGCTGAGATAATTCATTTAGTTTTCATTCTCCCACATTCTAAGTCAATCTTGAAAGATGCTCATTCTTAGCCTAAGCCTCACTTCAATTGAGAAGGGTTTCAAAAAGGATGGCCAGATTCAAAAGCACAAAAGGTATTTTAGTATCAACTTCTGAGGTAATAAAATTATGATTAAAAATATTTTATGACCATAAGAATATAAAGAGACTAAATGTGTTTGTTTAAAGTGGAGAAACAGGGAGTTTCTTAAGTAGAGTTTTCACAAATGTACCTAAAGAATAGAAACCGTAAATTAGAAAATGCGCTACTTATGTATACTTAGATGCTATACCAGGAAAATATGTTTTGCACCCTATCAATTAATTGAATTATTTCAGCTTCCTTTATTTTTCTAATGCAAGAAAAGATTTCCTTCTGAGTATGGTGCTTGGTGAATGTAAAATTGCACAGTTGACCCCATGAGTTCATGTTCTTGAATAACAGGTCTGCGAGGCCTGGAATAGTAAGTGCCTATATTAATGTTCTTCATCTGTACTCAACCTGATTTAAATGCATTCTGTTTACATTAGAATAAAAATGTGTCACTCAAGATTGAGCTTATCATTCTGCAAATGTATCCTGGGTGCAATTCACTTTCAGGTGAAAACAGGCACAAAGAGACAGCTGTCCCCTTGTCACCATGGAGACCTACGGTGAATTCAGGACTTTTAACTCATAGAGTCCATAGCAGAAGAAAATAGCTCCATTAAAAAAGCACAAAATCAGCCAGTAGCAAGAGAAATAAGACAATACACACTCAAGATATTGTAGATTCATATAGTTTAGATTTAGATATGCTGGAATACTTTACATACTAGATTAATTCTATTCAAGATTAATTAGCAAACAAAAGAAAACAAAACTGAAAAGCTATAGAGTTGATTTGACTAGGAATATTTTACAAGTATTTGGTTTTTTTTAAAGCTTAGATTATATTGAAACAACTTCATTACTTACAAAGCAATAATCTCTTCAAACTAGTTTGTATTAACCTTACCCCATTGTCCATCTTACAATTTATTCTTCTTTTCAGTCATACATTTGACTCATTTCAAACTTATTTTTAAAAACAGGATCTCACTTGGCTTTCTTGTTCACGGATGGCTGACTGGTAGTCTATCACTTGAGTCATACCTCCAGCCCAGGTTTTCGCCTATTATATGGAGATGAACTACTATTTTCTCAGTCTCAGACTCCTGAGTAGGAAACATTACAGCCAGGTACCACTGCCATACAGTTTCATTTAAAATATTTTTTAGAAACTCATTTCCACTTGTTAATACAGTGTACAATCTCACTTCTGAAATCATGTTTTTCCTCCTGTTTCTTTTCCAATTCCCTTCCTTTCTTTAAATTTAGTTTTAAAAATAATTGTAATATTTCTCATACAATCACAAACATTAATTCAAATATTAAAGCTAAAAATTTCTGATGATATCTCTAAGTATGCCCCTTTATTTAATGAAATTAGCCATGAAATCATATGTGTGCCAATTTGTGGTGGAAATCTCTAGTCACCTTACCAGAAAAATACATATAAAAATTCACTTGCAATTTGATTCAAAAGGACATTCCTATCTCTCTGTAGGTCAGTGTGGTCATATGACCACATTCATCTTTATAGTTATGCCACCAGCACTATTTTGATATAGGTTGGCGATTCAGAGAGAAAGAGCACCTGTTTGGAAAAAAAGAAAGGAAGAAAGGAAGAAAGGAAGAAAGAAAGAAAGAAAGAAAGAAAGAAAGAAAGAAAGAAAGAAAGAAAGAAAGAAAGAAAGAAAGAAAGAGAGAAAGAGAGAGAGAGGGAGGGAGGGAGGGAGGGAGGGAGGGAGGGAGGGAAGGAAGGAAGGAAGGAAGGAAGGAAGGAAGGAAGGAAGGAAGGAAGGAAGGAAGGAAGGAAGGAAGGAGAGTTTTCCCAGTCTGCAATGAGGAAATGGGGAAATGACCGTGGGGAAGCAGCCAGCATTTTGGACACTCTGAGAATGGAGTACAGAATGTTAGGATTTTGACATCTGATGATTCTTTGAAGCCACTAGATTATTTCTTGAGTGTCAGCCATGATCTTCCTTTAAAGAGAGACAACTCAGTTGTGTGAACCATTTTTATCTCCGATTGATAATTACTGGTTTATTTCCAGGACTAATTGAAATAAACCTGATGACTAAATTATCTTGATTCCACTTATATTTTTTATTGGACAATTGTATTTCTAGGTTTTATCCTAGCTCTTAATTCTTCCTCTTCATAATGTTACATTGATTTTATCTTAGCTATAGTGCTTCTGTCAGTTCAAACATCTTCAATAGCTGACTTCTGCAATTATAAGAAACTACCTGCCTCTCATCTGAAGCTGTTTATCATAATGTTGGGAAGTGAGAAGACTGAGTCTAAGCAATGTCACCTTGTTCTCCCAGACATCCTGGTGCCTTTTGCAGGGTGGAGGGAGCGCTCCACCCAATGTTGAAAAGCCTGGAGGTGAGAGTGGCCATCCTTTGAATTGCAGAGGCCTAGCTCAAGGTGAGCTAGGAGAGCTCTGCTTGACCGCAGATGTCATAGGCTTAGGAAAGCTTTGTTAACTTAAAATGCTGGCCTAAAGATCTCGATTCACCCACCACTGAGTAGCCTCTGATTTCTCTATATAGAAAGGCTGAGGTGTATTCTCTATATGGGTGGTCGAGGCATACCTCCCTTAGATGGAAAAGGTCTGCTTGTACCTGAGCTACTTCCTAATAAGGTCTGCTTTTGTTAAGGCTTAGCCCCCCACCCAAGCATGTGGTTTTTGTCTTTCAAAACTTGTTGGACCTTCCTTCAGGGCTGCAGATCTTTGAGACAAGAGTCCATCTTCAGACACTGGCTCTCCAATAACCTCCCAAAATGTAGCTTCTCTGTTTCCTGGAGACTGAGATTTACTGAACAACAGTTGGACTAATCTGACAATAATACATAGCCCATTGTATTTGTCCAGTTTCCTTACATTTTAATCATAATGCATTTTGCCTCAAACACACTTGAATCCTAAGTATCACCTGGCAAATGGTTCCACATTCATAGCAGTGTTCTTACCAATACTGCTGTAGCTTCCTTCTCTTTTCCTACTAATGCACAGTATCTATATTTCTTTGGTGGTGCTTATCTCATTCTGATTGTCAGTGTGCATATTCTTTAATGTGTTTATTCTACTTTATGAATTTACTCTAGATCTTTATACATAGCAAGCACTATGGAAGTACTAACGTACTTACTCAATGAATGGATGACTAAATCAGTAGGTAGATACTGGACATATTTTTTTTTGGGGGGGTCCGGTCGTGGGGCCTAAACTCTGGGCCTGGGCACTGTCCCTCAGCTCTTCAGCTCAAGGCTAGCGAACTACCACTTGAGCCACAGCACCACTTCCGGCTTTTTTCTTTTTTCTTATGTGGTGCTGAGGAATTGAACCCAGGGCCTCAAGCATGCAAGGCAAGCGCTCTACCACTGAGCCACCTTCCCAGCCCTGGCCATATTTTTATTTTCTCAATTCTTCGCTTCATTTCATGGACTGATTCAGAAACTTGAATATCTATTTTCGTTGGGTCTACAATAGAATGTTAGGTTCTATTCCCTGTAATCAACTTGATTGTATTGTAAATTAAATTTTTGAAATAGTGATTAGGCATTCAAAAAGTTTACTTTTCTCTCAGTGGAAAACCTCATCATGTTGAAAATAATGTGGGCTAAAGTGTGCTCTCTGCTTGCTTCTGTGAAAATAGGATAGAAAGAAGGCAATATGGAGAAATGTACATTGTTTTCTAAAGATCACTATGAATTCTGATATATGTGATTTATGATCTAGGAGGGAAAACTGCTTTTTATTGTTTGTTCCTTGAAGTAATAAATATGGTATTTATTCAGCTTGCAGAACACTGTAGACTTCTTGAATAATTTTATCTGAGTAATTTTTCTGTAACTCAGTATTTATGACACATTACAGACAATCATGACTACCTTTATTTTAACTTCCAAGTAATGTAAGGTAAGAAAAGAAGAAATGTGGTAGAGTGAATGTCTACCATGCACGAAAAAACTTTTGTCTATTAGATCTTTGAGTGTTTGATTCTTACCTAACAGAACAAACAAGTGGTAAGTCTAAGGTGTTTTGATTTCTACACCAGCATCCTAATTCACATGTCTACTGCATTTCTCTTCTCTTCCTTTCCTATTCCTCTTCCTGTTCCTTTTCTTCCCTCCCCTTTCCTCCCATCTCCTCCTCTTCTCTGCTCTCCTTTTCTCCTTTCCCTTTTCTTCATTTCCAGGAAGAATTGATCAAAGTATGTTAATATACATTGTTCTAACAAAATATCTCATATTTCTTATTTTCTTTTCTAAATCAAATTTTATCATCCCATTTTCCTTTAATTCTATTTACACTGGTATGTGTTTCTCACATGGATCTCTGCAAAAGCTACCTAGCAAGTCTATATATTTCTATCCTGAACCTCCACTGACAGTCCATTCTCTAGGCACAGTGCCATAAAGGAATATAGATATGTACACATATATACATTTAAAATTTATTTACCTACTTTAAACTGACAGATAAAACAAAAACATTACACATATAATATATAGCAAAATTATATTCATGTATATATACTTAAAATTTATTATTTTATTTTTTATGACATAAAATTACACATATTAATGTGGTACAGTATTACATATCAATATATGTAAATTTAATCCATTTAAGTAATGTTTAGCTATTCAAATTCCTGCTTAAGTAGTTTAATGGTGTTAGAGAACATATAGAATACTCATTCAAATTTGAATTTTAGATAAACAACACATAATATCTTAGAAATTCTGTCCTTAAAATCTAAAAAATATACTTATCTTTATCTAGATAATATTTCATAAAACATGCTAAAATTATTATTCATCTGAAGTTGATATATTTATAAGTTGCCTTATTTTTTATTTGCTGAATCTTAAAAATCTGCATAAATTTAGATTCTCTGAGATTATGAGAAAATTCTTCCATTGGTCCATCTCTGGGAGCTTTCTGACACTGATTCTTTTTCTTTTCTTCTTTTTTTTTATGGTTGATTTATCTTTTATTCCTTTTATTTTTTATTTTATTGCTTTAATAAGAGCAAAACAAAAATAAAGACGCCTTAGGTGTCAGTTATGGGGTTCTCATTAGCTGTTACTGTTGTGTGTTGGTGTTGGTGTTCTTTCTCCCTTGCTTCAACAGTTCTTTGATGGTATCTATGTCTTCAGGGTGTACTTGGGGGTTAGAATCACATTGTCATAATCAAATTCTTCATCAAGTGAAAAGGGCTGAACTTCATCTCCAAGTATCTCAGACACTTGCTCCATGGTCCTTTTTACAGTAGGCTTCAGCTTCTCTTCATTGATGGGAGGCGGAACCACAGGAGTGCCTAATTCCTGTTCTACTTCTCCTGGAAGCGGCATCCTGTCCTTGCTCATTTGGGGATCAGTCCCTTCACCTATGTCCACATCTTCTAAACTGAGGAAGTTGTCCACCTTCACCTTTCCAGCCAACTTCAGATCACCTTGAAAGGAGCTGCTGACTTTCAGAACTTCATCTATCACCGTCTGTTCTTCTTCTTCTGAACACTCTGATGCAGTGTTCAGTCTTTCTAAGATGTGGTCCTTTTGTTCATTTTTATGAGTAAATTTGGCAGAAGTAGCTATGGTTTTTGAAGAACCAGTTCCAAGTACTCCGTTTTTGGTCACATTATCCTTTTTTGAAAGATGAGTAAAAGTGCTCAGAAATTCTTCATCTGTTTGCTCCTGACAATTAATAAACTTATCCAGGATTTCTTCAAATAATTGATCTTCATCCATTATCCTCAATTCCAACACTCGGGCAGGCATTCCTATTTTCCAGGCCACTTTATCTGTTTGAGACTCATCCAAGGAGGATCGGGCAGTTCCAGGCCTTGCCAGGCATCCTTCTTGCCGCTGAAGCCTGTCTCTACCCCAGCCTTGGGTCTGTGTCAGCCACCTCTCACCTCCTGCTCCCTCGTTGTCTGTTTCGGCTCCCATCTAGTCACTTCACACTTTCGGTGCCTTAATTCAGACAGACATCCTAGAAGTCTCATCTCCCTCTTCTCTTACTTCTGATGTTTATGACTTCCTGATTGTCAGAGACTTCTAATTATTGAGTTTGTTCTAATTGCTTTTGTACCCTAGAAACTACTCAAATGAGCCCATTTAATGCTTCAAACAATTCTTCCTACAACATTCTTGATTCCCTGACTCCTTTCTATGTTTTCTACAGCATTCATCTCTTGTTACCATCTATTTATTGTGTTTGTGGTTTATTGCTATCCATCCTAACTCAAAAGCAATCACAAGTATAAGAATTGTTTATTACGCTACACTAACTATGTAGAACAGTGTCTGACACATACAAGTTCTTCAATAAATTTTTTTTCAATGTATGACTAGGCAATATATAGCTAGGAGGAGTAAAAACTGGAAGACTGAACAATAATCTTCCATGAAGTAGGAAAATGATAGACTATAAGCAATTATGGATCAAGAACAAAAGCTAAAATATTTTTAGTATGTAGCCTGTTGATAGACTTCTTTCTGAGAACAAAAAATGTTCTTATGTAAGAAATTACTTCTCCATTTTTTTCATTAAATGCAGTAGATACCTGTGTGGATGCCATTATTCCCTAAGAATATTTTTTTTGGTTATGTGTTTTTTGTTTTATAGTATACTTTTATTTTGTGATGCGTTTTTTTTTGTGTGTGTGTTGGCCTTTTAGAATTGGAGTGTTTCTGTGTGATTCTATTGATGTCAGTAAAATTGTTTAAAAAAAGAGAATAAGGACTTGTTTGATATTTCTACTATAATCTCTTTAGAAGGGTCAACATTTTTTTTCTAGACAAGCATAAAAGTACAATTTGTACTTAATGTTGTAGCTTTCAAAAGCCCCCACTGTTTGTGTTCAAGTTTATTTGCAGGCAAGTCTTATCTCATAAATGCAAAGATTTTAGGACTTGTTTCTAAAGTTTAGACAAAGACATTTGGGGTAACATTGCGCAAAAAGAAATATACTCATTGCCAGACATGTAAATGTAACTCCTCTGTTCATCACCTTTACAATAGCAATTAAAAAATTAATGACCTCAAAGATTTAAGATTTCCACCTTGCTGAAGCAAGGAGGGAAATGGAATTTTAAAAATCCATTTTATATATAATGAAGATATATTTCTATGTTTCTTGGATATACAAATAGATTATGAAGGCCAGGCATTACTAAGGAAGACAAGTGTTAAAAACAAACAGCTCATTATCTCGCCCATGTAATTGTAACTCCTCTGTATAGTATTTTCACAATAAAAAAAATAAAATAAAATAAACAAAAAACAAACAGCTGTCACATTCCACATCACACCCTACTTGCATTTCTCAAGTGGCTGAACATAGACTAGATTAGCACATGCTTTGTTTTTATGGCTGTACAAAGTAAAATGATGGAATAAGGTTGGAGGAAGCATAGCCAATGACTTAGATGGACAATTACATGTTTCCTAAACTTTCTGTGACTAATGTAGAAAAGTAATGTAATATAGTAGTGTCAAGACAACAAAAAAGCCCAGAGAGTGATGTGGCAGAGGCAAAAGCTGTTAGCGCTGAAGAACTCACATGTTACATGATCCTCATTAACTTCCATATGAAGGACATTGGTTCATGGTCACAATAATGACAGGTCAGCTGTAGAGACAATGAGGAAGAAAGTGATTTTTTTCAGCCTGACAATATAAGTAAAAGCCTATGTTAATTTTCAAAAGGAACACCATCATGCTTTATAGAGTTAGAAAAGTCAAATGATCATAGTTATTTTGTATTAAAACTTCATTAAAAGACTCAGAATATCCAAATTAGGCCACTTTTGGTGAGCACAGAATGAATATAACAAAGAAGTCTTAAACAATAGAGAAACAGCAGCTATTTCTCAGCTGGAAAAGACTGAGGTAAATAAAAAATTTTATTTTGGTTTATGGATCTGAAAGTTCTAGTAAGATTAGGTGGTCCTATTCTTTGCTACTCTGACAAGTGTGGCACATTCTGGGAGTGGGTGTGGCAAAGAAAATAACTTTCCTCATGAGCTAGAAAACAAAGAAGACTGGTAAGTGCCCCACAGTTGCCTCTGTGAGAGAAATCCAAGAGCCTGAGGAACTCCCATAAGGTCCTGCTATCCAAAGGTCTCCCCTGCGCCCATAGCACCACCCTAGGCTTCTTGTCTAAACACCTGGAACTTTGGGAGAGTGTCAACATCTAACAGCATCCAAGTCTGTCAGTCTATCTATGTGTCTCTGTATGTATGAATCTATCTATCTGTCTGTCTATCTATCTATCTATCTATCTATCTATCTATCTATCTATCTATCTATCTATCTATCTATCATCTTTCTATCTACCATCCATTGATCTGTCTTTCAGTTATCATCGATCTTTCAATCATCTATCTTTGTATTTATTTTTTTCCTCTTTTTTCCATGAAAACTCTGTGTTCATTTGGAACAAAATGAACATCAAAGTTTGACATTATCATTATATAACATGTTCTTGGAGTACTATTAATAGTAACATTTTACAAACATGCTTAAAACATTCTACTTGGAGGAAATTTACCTTTAGTCACTTCATTAGAAAAATAAGACACCAGAACTCGACTTTTAAGTTTGCTTTTTTTTCAATAAATTATTCCTTTAATATTATGCCATTTGTGTTTTTTAATTTACAGTGCAAAAACAACTAATAATAGAGATACGTGCTTAAGCACATAGGAAATTAAAGGAAAAGTTTTACTTTACTTTTATAAAAAGAAATGATATTGAAATGTGGAAAGATCATACTGTTTTAATTAACAAATACATTCTTTGTTAAATTAGAGACAAGGATGAGTTAATTTTTTTAATTTAATAAGTCAGAGGAAAAGCTTAATGTACTTAAATTAGCTTAGCCCATGATTCCAAAATAAAATGCATTACCTTTAACTTGAAAATGATCTCAATCATCAAAATTATTCTGGGATCTTTCTATTCTAATAAGAAGTTATATATGGAAGGGGACGTTAGAGTTGTGAAAAGGAAAATGTGTTTAGATCAAATGTGTTCCATTGTTACCACATTTTAGTCTCTTGAGTTTGAAATGGCGTTGTTTTAAAATAAGCAGATCTCTGTACTATAGTTTATAAATTAGCATACTGATTCTTTGTGTGTTCACTTTAAGTAATACCACTTCACTGATTTTTATCAAGGTTAAACTAATCTAGGAGAAATTTTATGTATGTGTATATGTATGTATATGTATGTATGTATCTCTATCTATCTATTTATCATCTATATCATCTATCATCTATGTATCTACTCAATAGATACCTTCTACCATCTATCCGTTGATATATCCCAACACTGTAGGACTGAACTAGGGGCCTCATGCCAATTAAGTTAGTGTTCTAAGAATGAACTACCTTTGTACTACATTCCCTTTCATTTTGAGTCCAGATTTTGCTAAAATGCACAGGTTGGCCTCTCTGGCCCTTATGCTCTCACTCCTTCAACCTCTCAAGTGTCATGATTACACATGAGTGACCCTGTGCAGAACTGCTGGGAATATATTTTATTTTTTGTTTGATAATTAGGTATAGGAAGGTACATAAATATTTGAACCCAAACATGTTCTTCCCTAAAACATACTTTCAGAACTGCTTATAATCCCAGATGGGCTTTATGTGTAGTCTTTCTTCATTTAAGTTGCCAGTGGTGATGTTCTGTACTTTTTGTTTCTGCCTGAGGTGACCAAGTACATACAAGTGAATCATGCTCACTAGGAAGATGCATACACTTTCCAGGTGGGATACTGAGCAGTACCACCGCCCTCCTACAAGCTATTTGTCACTCAGCTTCTATTTAAACAAGATATAACTTCTTTCTAGAAGGTTATTAGTTATAATCTTAAAATCTGAATGGATACTCAACATTAACTTTATAGGTAGGTGTCTATGTTTTACAAAGACATAGACAGCACTAAAATCACATATTTTTACAAATATGTGAAAATATGTTTGATTATGTTCAAAAAACATTCATTTTTCTAAATGTGAACCCAAGTAGGAGGAAATGCAAGGACATGAATAATGTTTGTACTCTGGTTTTATGAGAGAGAAAGATAACATAAAAGTTAGTATCAAATCATTCCCATGAGGCTAATTTATGATTCTGCAGTTTTCATCTGATTCCTAATAACAAATATACAATTTTCAAGATTCTTGGTGATTCCCTATTGGCCATATTCTCTTGCTTTTACATATATGAGTCACAGCTGGGACTCATATATGTTGTTTGTTTTATATGTGCATGAATATATATATGCATATATATTCATTTATGTTTGTTTTTTAAAGATTTTTTTTCAGAGATTGCTAAATTGTAGTACTTGGCTTAGCTGCTGATTTTTCAATGTTATGATGGTACCAAAGCATAGACATACAAACATTCCAGTTTTACTTTTGGTATAAATTCAATAAATTACTTGAGGAAGTACTTAATACTTCCATTAAACATGTTTTGTGGTAGATGGCTTTGCCTAATGGAAGGATATGTTTTAAGCATGTCTATAGAGTTTAGGTTAGGTATATTAAATTACTTCTTAACTTAAGATATTTTTCCAATGGGCTTTCCAAGATGAAATTTTGTCAAAAACGTATTATCTGAATGAATCAAATCTTTATTTGAGCCCAATTTTTACAGATAGGTGCATACTAGATCATGATTGTTTGGAAAGTCAATTAATTACAAAACATCTTGTGATTAATTTTAAGTGCCAAGTATATATATATGTATATATACATTTCATACTTGTTATGGTCATTATATAATATATAGTATATAGATAGTATATAGATAGTATAATATGTAGTCTATATATATATATATATGGTAGCTTGTACATAACTCCTGTGAAAATATTAAAATTTATTGAAAATTATTTATAACCTACTATAAAATTATTTGATTTAATTTTTTTAATAAAACAAATTTCTAGCTGGGAGCCTGTGTGGATTTAGCAGTCAAAACTAACAAATGCAAGAAACAATATCAAGATTCCCAATTCTTTTGTATGTACTTTATGAAAGACACAGATGTGGATTCAAGTGTTGATAGCTCAAACATCCTCCACATGTAACAATCAGAATCACATAAACACATAAGCACACTGATTTCACTAAAGAAAAGTTAAGCTGCTAAGATATACTTTAGCTTCCTAGAAGTACGAGCCCATGCCTTATTGTGTTCTCTGGCTATTTTTGTGGTTGATTAAGTCAATTGAAAGGATTAAAATGAGATAGATAAAATTCTGTCTGCAGTGTTAGCACCTATTCAATAAATGTCCACTCCAGACAGCTGAGGTTCAAAGTGAAGGTGTGCCAGGTCACCAGCTTTCGTGGGTTCTGATGGATGTTGCCATGTGAACAACACTCTGTCAGAATATGCTCGGCTAAGGATAGCCACTGTTTCTCATGAATAAGACATAAAGCCTACTGATACATTTTGGAGCTAACCCCAA
This sequence comes from Dipodomys merriami, assembly GCF_024711535.1. Lineage (NCBI taxonomy): Eukaryota > Metazoa > Chordata > Mammalia > Rodentia > Heteromyidae > Dipodomys > Dipodomys merriami. The sequence goes on along the minus strand of NW_027206512.1, from coordinate 39,938,893 downwards.
ATAAGACTCCTGAAGAACTTGGCACTGCTAAATGTTTTGTTAATGAGTGCCAATGTGCATTTGATGGATTTGATGGTGTGTCACTGCACACCTGCAGCAGATGGCATGTGCTTTTCAGCCACTCTTATGATTTAGCTACAAGTATTTTAAATCCCAGCTGTCAGCCTCTGAGCACTGACCGTGAATGTTAAGTTTCACTAGCACATTGCCAGCAGCAAAATCATACTTGCAGGGTCATGTTGTTGTGGACAACATGGTACCACTGATCTCTTCACTCTAGTTACTTAGAGATGCCAGAAGAAATTTCCAATAGAAGGACTTGATCTATTTTGTGGCACTGCCAGGGACATTCCCTTTTTTTCTAAGATAAGTTTTTCTTGGTATCTATCACTAGAACACCAGTAAGCCACTAACTTAATACTATTTGTTATCCTTCTATATGATTTTGGCAGTTACAAAATATTATTATCACTATCTCTAATTTCATCACTATAATAGCTTTGTGAAGTGAACGACAAAGCATGTTCCATTCTATTTATCTGTTGAAGAAACCAAAGACTAAGGAAGTGGGTATTTGCTGGGTAAATTGGCTGCATATATCGTAATTAGAAGAGAAAGAATACTCAGGGAACCATGAGTGATTTTCTTAGGCTGAAATAAGAAATATGATGGTTTTTCAGAACTTTCAGAACTTCATGAAATCATGAAGCATCACTAAGAAGCTCCCAACAAATTTCCTTTGTGATCAGGAGCTAGGCGTGTAAGTACTTATGTACTGAGGCTTCAAAAGAATGCAAATGGATTGTTTCTAACATATTTATCAGATGATTTCTTTGTTGCTTTGTATGTCCCTCCCCGATGGTATAACCCCTGCTTTCATTGATTTGATGTTGGTATAATTTGTGGAGGGGAAGAGAAAAAAAGAAATATTTTAAATAGGGATACAGGTGGACCCATTGCAATAATGAGGTGTACAAGTAGTTATGTTGAAAAACAAACTTTACAACTTTGGTGGGGGGGGTCAGGTGGGGGTAAGCGGGTGGGAGATGGGAAGGGATGGTAAGGGGAAACAAAGGAGGAGGCAACATTGCTTGATAAGAAATGTACTGATTATCTTGTCCATGTAATTGTAACCCCTCTGTATGGTATTTTCACAATTAAAAAAAAGAATGCAAATGGCAAATATTGCCTTCAGAAATTGTAGCATTTCACTTTTCCAACTCCAAATCTCAAATGAACATTTCTATTTTTCTTAATAAAGATTTTTTATAAGTTATATCAAATTATTTTAATAAGTTCCACACGTAGGTCTGTTAGACCAAATGAACGTTTCTTTTTGGACAATTTTTATCTCAAGTCATTGAGAAAGGATTTGAAACAATTTCTGATTTTTTGTTGTTGTTACAAAGAGATCTTATAATGACTTTGTGGTGATCTTTCCTTGTCAATAAATAATGAAACAGACTCTATCTTCTTGTTTAATTCAGAATATCCATAAATAACATTAACATGCTTTTATCTTAAAAGATAAGACAAGGACCTGTACTCATGTTAGCATTCTGCTCTCATGAGTGAACTTATGTCAGTTTCCTTGCTTAGTCAACCTTCCATATGACCTTTATATATCTTGGGAATATGCCCATTGCTTTCCTAATTCTGTCACTCTCCTCAAATATCTTCATTATTGAGTTATACAACCTTCCCTAAATCATGAATGGAAGTAAGAGAAAAATCAGTTAACATCTACAAATATGTGTATGTTTTATCATAAAATGGACACAGTTACTATCATTCAATACTCACTGGGCTATACATTTTGAGACCTTTTTCATTACTATTTTCTTTGTCTTCAGATACTTTCTCAGTTGCTTGTTGTTCTTTACATATCAGAATCTAAATGATCGGTGGAAGTGTTTATGACATAAGTCATCTTGCATACATTACATGTCTATAGCCTTTCATTTCTTATTACTACTTAGCACAGGTGTGCTGTGTTAAGTGTTACTCTTGATAATATTCTAGATACTTGTTATGATCTTGCAGGACTTTAAATGGGTTACAGATGTACTACTCCTTGATAACCAACATTAACCACACCCAGAATAATAACCTTGTTTGCCTATAGATTCAGTGACATGAATAGTTCAGTTCAAGGTAGCCTTGTGGCAATTTCACCTTGCAGTTCAAAAGAGCTCTAATACCATCTAGGAGATAAACTTCCTTTTTAAAGACCCTTTGTTACTATGATGAAGTCATAATACTCAATATATATATATGAGAAAATAAGTCCAGGTAATTTGAGGTGATGGGTGGGGATGGAATAGATGAGGAAAGGAGAATGTTGTAAAGAGCGACACAGCTCAAGGTTCATTGAACTTATAAATTGACAAGTTGGGGGATTGGTAAGTGGGAGAAAATTAGTAACACTGTTTAAAAAGAAATGTATACAGTACCTTACTTATGTAACTGTAACCCCCTGTTCATCACCTTTACAATAAATTCAGAAAAAGAAATTGACAGTTACATCAAAACCTCTTTGTACAATGATTTAAAGATAATAACAAAAAATAAATACTAATTTAAGAAGAACTTCAGCCTCTAAAACCAACGAAGTTATAGAGGAAAACTATTTTCCTAATTAATCATTAAATACACTAGTAGAGGAACTGATTCCATTTCTGTGATTTGATATCCATATTCAAGATTTGTGCCAACAGGAAATGGCAAGAAAATAGAAAACAACAAATGATGGAGACAATGCAGGGAAAATGGTTCCCTTGAGCACATAGGAGTTATCAGATGATGCTATCATTAGCCTGCCATTTCTTGTGCAGTAATACAGATTTCACTATCATATTTTCTTTACATTTTGGACATTTTAATTCATATCTAATGCTGTTATACATCAGCGTTAATTTGTTGATATTTTTAAAAAAACATTCTTAGTGTTGGAAAAATCCCATAAGTCATCCATTTTTTAAATTTCTAAATTAAAACTTAATGTTAGTTTTATGTAACTATACACCAGTGTGGTAGACAGTAAAAGGAGTGTTGTTATTAGTATTTCTTTCTTTCTTTCCCTTCCCTTCCCTTCCTCCCTTCCTCCCTTCCCTCCTTTCCTTCTTTCTTTTCTATCTTTTCTCTCCCCTCCCTCCCTCCCTCCCTTTCTTCCTCCCTCCCTTCCTTCCTTTCTTCCTTCCTTCCTTCTTTCCTTCCTTCCTTCTTTTCGTCCTTCCTTCCTTCCTTCTTTCCTGCCTCCCTTCCTTCTTTCCTCCCTCCCTCCCTCCCTCTCTCTCTCCTGGTTTTCTTTCTTTCTTTCTTTCTTTCTTTCTTTCTTTCTTTCTTTCTTTCTTTCTTTCTTTCTTTCTTTCTTTCTTTTCTTTCTTTCTTTCTTTCTTTCTTTCTTTCTTTCTTTCTTTCTTTCTTTCTTTCTTTCTTTCTTTCTTTCTTTCTTTCTTTCTTTCTTTCTTTCTCTCTCTCTCTCTTTAGACAGTTTTTTGTTATCATTGACCTCTTTTATTTAAATTAATTTCTTTATTATTAGCAGATAATAATTGTACAAAACAATGAGTTTCATTCATTACTCTGCCTTATCTCAATTTTTCCTTAAGTACACTTTCTCTTCTTTTAAGAGTCTCCCTCATACTTGCATGTTGTTATTTCCCCTTAGAGTCTACATAGAAAATAATATATGGGACATCTGCCCTTATATGTCTGCTTATTATGCTTCACATAATGCTCTTAGTTCCATCCATTTTCCTACAAATGCCATTTTATTATTTTTGCTATGGTTGAATAATAATCTGTTGTGTACATAGACCATTCATCCATCTGTTGGTAAGCATATAGACTGATTATATAACTGGCCATTGTGAATAATGCTATGCTAAATATGTAGATAAAAGTACCTCTATGCTAAGTTGACCTTTATTTCTTTGGTTGTATTCTCCAGAAAGGTATAGTTGAATCATATGGTAGTTTGTTTTTGAAATTCTGTGGAATGTCCGTACTGACTTCCGTAATGGCTGCAGTAATGTGCATTCACCATAACAGTGTATAACAAGAGCTATATTTTCCCTAAATCTTCTCCAGCATTTATTTTCTATTTTCCTCACAATAGCCATTCACACTGGGGTAAAATGTAATTTCATTTTTTTCTTTTTAATTATGATGTAGTTTTAAATTAAATATATATTCTTATTGTAAAGATACTGTACAGAGGGGTTACAGTTACATGAGTAAGTTAATGAGTACATTTACTATCAGGAATTGTTACCCCCTCCTTTATTTTCCCGAGCATCCCTTCCCTCCCCAGCTCCCCACCAACTCTCACCACCCCCAAAGTTGTAAAGTTCATGTACAACAGTACAACATAGTGTCTTGTACATCTCATTGCTACAATGGGTCAACCTGTATCCTTTTGAAAATATTTTATTTATTTATTTTTATTATCTTTAAGTAGTTGTACAAAGAAGTTCCCATTCTACAAAACAGTATATGATAAGGGAAACCATGGGACCTATGTTTCTTTGGGCTTGGTTTTCTTCACTTAATATAATCTTTCCCAAGCATTTCCATTTCTTAACAAATGGGGCAATGTCATTCTCCTTATCTGCAATATCTAGTATATGTCCGAGTCAAGCAGAAAAGGTCAGATAAGATGATGTTAGGGAAATGAACCCTAAGATATGTATTCAAATGTTTTTCTTTCATGCGATTGTTTCTAACACATTTATAAGATTATTTCTTTGTTGCTTTGTATGTCCCTCCCCCACAGTATAACCCCTGCTTTCACTGTATTTGATGTCGGTATAATTTGTGGAGGGGAGATACGGGTGGACCCCTTGCAACAATGAGAAGTACAAGTCGTTATGTTGAAAACGAACTTTACAACTTTGGTGGTGGGGGGGGAGGACTGGGTCGGGGGTAGGGGGAGGATGGGAAGGGGAAACAAAGGAGGAGGCTACAATGCTTGCTAAGAAATGTACTCATTATCTTGCTCATGTAATTGTAACCCCTCTGTACAGTATTTTCACACACAAAAAAAAAGATTCATAGGCCCTGCCCTAAGGATCTTTAGTAAAAATTAAAAAAAAAACACAGTATATGAGTACAAAGTGTCTGACAACATTGTCACCCATCTCTCTTAACCATCCCTTCTCTCACTTTTTTTCCTCAATTGAGATTAGGTGATTACATAAATTTCATATATTTCCCATCTTGTGTAATAGTGACAGTTAGAGTCAAACACATTTTAACTTTCACAAGGCAAATTGTCATTATTATGGTCTATACATTTTGTGAATTCTATGAGCTTTGACAATACAAGTTATTTTTTCCACATCAGGTAATGTTTACATTTCTTTCCTTTTGCTTAGTGTGGGCTGTTTCCACTTAGTCTGTTCCTCCTCCTGGCTTCCCTCTGTTGTGTGCATATATCTATCATATATAAGGTCCAGAACATGGAGTCATTTAGCAATGATATGACAAAATGGATGGCTGTCCTTTGTTTCTTCAGTCCTGTTTGGCTTTAATATACACATATCAGGGAGACCATGTGCCATTTGTCTCTGCTTTTGGCTTACCTCACTCAAAATAATCTGCTCTAGTTCCATCAATTTCCCTGCAAATGCCATTATTTTGTCCTTTCTAATAGCTGTATAATATTCCATAGTATATAGTTACCACAATTTTGGGATCCATCATCAGTAGTGGTGCATCTGGGTTGTTTCCAAATCTTGCTATTGTGAACAGTGTTGCAATGAACATGGAGGTGCTTGTGTCTTTGTATACTGGTTCCTTTTGCTCAGGGTAATGCCTAGATGTGGTATGGCTGGGTTTTAGGGGACGTCTATATTTAGCTTTCTGAGGTATCTCCAGACTGCTTTCCAAAATAGATGCATTAGTGTACATTCCTACCAGCAATGCAATAGGGTTCCTCTTTTCTCCTCATCCCCTCCAGCAATTGTCCTTGGATGACTTTAGGATGTGGGCTATTCTGAGTGGGCTAAGGTGGTATCTCAGTGTTGTTTTTATTTGCTTTTCCTTTACAGCCAGGAATGATGAACATTTCCTCATGAGTTCTTTGCCATTTTTATCTCTTCTGAGAAGTCTCTCTTTAGCTCCCTTGCCCATTTCATGGTTGGTTTGTTAGATTTGGGAGGGGTTAGTTTCTTGAGTTCCCTGTATATAATGGATATTAGATCCTTGTCTGATATTTTGCTGGTAATTAGTTGACTATTAGTTGACTATCTTTCTAGTTTGGTTGCTATTTCTTTGTCTGTGCAGAAACTTCTTATTTTGAGGTAGTCCCATTTGTCCAGTCTCTCTCCAATTTGCTGTGACCCTGGAACTCTGTTCAGGAAGTTCTTTCCTGTGCCTACAAGTTCAAGTGTCTCTCCTACTCTGTCCTGCTGTAGTTTCAGAGATTCAGGTTTGATGTTAAGGTCTTTAATCCATTTTGAGTTGATGTTAGTGCATGATGATAGGAGAGAGTCCACTTTCATTTTTCTGCATGTGGCCACCCAATATTCCTGCAACAATAGTGTAAGAGGTTATGATTCTTCTACTTTATGTCTTTGGCTCATTTGTCAAATATCAACTGACTGTACATATGCTGCTTTATTTCTGGGTTCTGTAGTCTGTTCCATTGGTCTTCGGGTCTCTTTTTATACCAGTACCAAGCTGTCTTTGTTATTATGGCTCTATAGTAGAGCTTGAAGTTTTGTATCGTGATCCCTACTGTGTTGTTTCTTTTGCCTAGAATTGTGAATTTATGTATCAATTTTGTCAGTATAGCTATTTTCACTATGTTAATTCTGCCTATCCAGGAACATGGGAGATCTTTCCATTTCCTGGTATCCTCTATGATTCCTTTTTTTAGGCTTTTATAGTTTTCATGGAATAGATCCTTTACATCTTTGGTAAGGTTAATTCCTAGACACTTTATTTTTTTTTTGAGGTTATTATGAATGGGGTTGTTTCCTTGATTTCCATTTTTGCTTGTACTTTGTTGGTGTATAGAAAGGCGACTGATTTTTGTGGATTAATTTGTATCCTGCTACTTTGCTGAAGTGGTTTATAAGCTCTGAGTTTTTGGGGATGGATCTTTTGGGATCGTTAATGTATAAAATCATGTCATCTGCAAAAAGCGATAGTTTAACTTTTTCCTCCCCTATGTGGATCCCTGCAATGTCTTTTTCCTGCCTTATTGTTCTGGCTAAGGATTCCAGAATTATATTTAATAGGAGTGGAGAGAGTGGGCATCCTTTCCTTGTTCCTGTTTTTAGGGGAATTGGTTGTAGTTTTTCCCCATGAAGTATGAAATTGACTGTTGGTCTGTCATATAAGGCTCTTACTGTTTTAAGGAATGTTCCTTCTATTCCAATTTTTTCCAGAGCATTTAACATGAATGAAAGTTGTATTTTATCAAAAGCCTTTTCTGCATCAATGGAGATAATCATGTGATTATTGACCTTAGTTCTGTTGATGTGATGGATTTCATTTATTGACTTAAGTATGTTAAACCATCCCTGCATCTCTGGGATGAAGCCTACTTGGTCATAATGTATGATTTTTTTGATATGTTTCTGGATTCTGTTGGCTACAATTTTATTGAGGAGCTTTGCATCTGTGTTCATCAAAGAGATTGGTCTGTAGTTCTCTTTTGTTGTTGAGTCTTTGTGTGGTTTGGGGATGAGTGTGATATTGGCTTCATAGAATGAGTTTGGGATTACTCCCTCTGCTTCTATTTCTCTGAAGTATGGGTATTAGCTTCTCTTTAAAGGTAGTGAATCCATCTGGTCCTGGTCTTTTTCTTGTTGGAAGGTTTTTGATTGCTTCCTCTATCTCATTGTAGGTTATTGGTATATTTAATTGATTTATTTTATTCTTGGTTCAGTTTGGGCAATTTGTATTTCTCTAGGAATTCGTCCATTTCTGCTATGTTTTCCTTCTTTTGTGAGTATAGAGTCTGGAACTATTTCTTTATAATTGTTTGGATGTCTTGGATGTTTGTTATAATTTTTCCTGTGGCCTCTTTGATCTTATTGGTTTGGGTCTCCTCTCTTCTTTTTTTTAGTTAATCTTGTCAGTGGTCCATCAATTTTATTGATTTTTTTAAAAACAGCTTTTTGTTTTATTAATTTTATTTATAGTTTTCTTAGTCTCTACTTCATTAATTTCAGCTCTTATTTTGGTTATCTTGCTCTGACTAGTGACTTTAGGTTCAACTTTTTCTTGTGTCTCTAGCAGTTTTAATTCCATCATGAGATTGTTTATTTGGTCTGTTTCTGTTTTCTTGATGTGCTCACTGAGAGCAATAAAGTTGCCCCTCAGGACTGCTTTCACTGTGTCCCATAGGTTTCTTTGTGATGGTCTTCATTTTCATTGACTTGTAGGAACTTTTTAATTTCTTCTTTAATTTCTTCTGTGACCCACGTGTTGCTCAGCAGTGTGCTGTTTAATTTCCATGTGTTTGACTTTTTTCTATTGTATGCCTTGTTACTGAGAACTAGTTTGATTCCATTATAGTCAGATAAAATACAGGGGATTATGTCAATCTTCTTATATTTGCTTAAATTCTTTGTATGAACTAATATATGATCTATTTTAGAAAAAGTTCCATGGGCTGCTAAGAAGAATGTGTACTGGGTTGTTGCTAGGTGGAAAACTCATTATATATCAGTTAAGTCTGTTTGAGACATGACATTATTTAATTCAGAGACTTCTTTGCCAGTTCTTTGGTTGGTGGACCTGTCCTTTGATGAGAGTGGAGTATTAAAGTCTCCTAGTATTATTTTATTTGGATCCATCATTTCCTGTAAATATGAGAGTATTTGCTTAACATATTTGGGTGCACTGATGTTTGGGGTATATAGATTGACAATGGTGATGTCTTCTTCTTAGATTGTTCCCTGTATTAGTATATAGTGATCTTCTTCGTCTTTATTTTACCAGATATCATAATGGCAACTTCTGCCTTCTTGCTGGGGGCATTTGCATGGTAACTCTTTCTCCATCCCTTCACTCAGTTTGCTTTTATCTTTGGCTGTGAGGTGGGTCTCTTGAAGACAGAAGATTGATGGATCTTGTTTTCTGATCCAATCTGCAGTTCTTTTTCTTTTGATTGGTGAATTGATTGCCTTAATATTTATGATTATTATATAGAGAGATTGTATTTACTGTCATTTTTATACTTTCCTAAATTTTTCTTCTTTCCTTCCCTCCTGTGTTTACTAAGTTGTTCTCCTAACAATATCTATCTGGTCAGGATCCCTGTTCTTGAATGCTCTCTTTGGAATGTATTCCTGCTATTAATATTCTTTGTAATGCTGGCTCATTGTTTATGAATTCATTTAATTTTTCTTTACTATTAAAATTTTAGTTTCTCCCTCGAATGTGAGTGCTAGCTTTGCTGGATATACCAGTCTGGGCTGGCAGTTGTTGGTTCTCAGGGCTCAGATGGTACTTTCCCAGGCTTTCCTTGCTTTCAGAGTCTATGTGGAGAGATCTGCAATGATTCTAATTTTTTTCCCATTGTCGTATAGCTCCTTCTTTACTTTTGCTGCATGCAAGATTGCTATTTTATTGCTAAAATCTAGCATTTTTACTATAATGTGCCTTGTAGCATTCCTCTTGGTATCTTGTTTGTTAGGTGTTCTGCAGGCCTCTGTTATGTAGGTAAGATTTTCTTTTTTAAGACTGGGGAAGTTTCTAGTGATGATCTTATTGAATAAATGTTGCATTCCTTTATTCTGGTATTCCTCCCCTTCGTCTACCCCAATTATATGAAGGTTAAATTTCTTGGCACTCTCTGCTTGTTCTTGGGCTTCCCTTTGGAATGTTTTGAGTGTTTTTTCCATATCTGTAACTTTTTTTCCAGTGCTTGCATTTTGTCTACACTATCTGATATTCTGTTTTCCATTTCATTTGTTCTATTAACTGTGGCTTCCATTGTGGTTTGCATGAGGAAATTGAATTTTGCATGGAGGAGATTGAGCCATTTATAATTTCTATGCCATTCCTTAGAGTACTAATCTCATATTTTAGCAAGGTAAGAACTGTATCTATTTTTGTGTGTATTTCTTGTTTGAAGGCCTGGATCTCTTTCGTTAGCTCATTCATTTGTTCTTTAAATTTTCATCTATTTCTCATTTTAATTCTTGAGTCATTGTCTCTATCATGTGGCTTTTGAATATGTTTTACAATCTTGGCTGCTGATGAATTTTGTAATTTTTCGCTGTGATTTTCACATGTGGTTTCAGGGATTATTGGAGACCAATTCCAGGCCCTGATTGTTTTGGCAACCTGTATCCTTATTTCAACATTTTGTTATTTCCCTTCCCCTCCCCAAATTAGAAAAATGTGTATACAAGATGCAGGGCATCAGAATGAAATACAATGAAAACAGGGGTTATACAATGGGGGAAGAACACACAAAAAAAGAAAAAAGAAAAAAAATCACCTGGTAAGTTATAAGTACATTAAAAACAACAGCAAGAAAGATAAAACCTCTTGTGTCAATATCTTGGGGTTCATTTCACTTAGCAACGTCTTATATGGTCATATGTATATAGATTGTGACCTTTTCTGCTTATCCTAGACGAATACTAGTTATTGCAAATAAGGGAAAGCATGAGATCTATGTTTCTTTGGGCCTGGCTTACTTCACTTAATGTAATTTTTTCCAAGTCTTTCCATTTACTAACAAAGGGGGCAATGTCATTCTTTCTGATAGAGGCATAGAATTCTATTGTGTGTGTGTGTGTGTGTGTGTGTGTGTGTGTGTGTGTGTGTGTGTGTGTGTGTGTGTGTATCACATTTTCTTGATCCATTCATCTACTGAGGGGCATCTGGGTTGGTTCCATATCTTAGATATGATAAATAATGCTGCAATAAACATAGCTGTGCTGGTAGCTTTAGAATGGCCTTAGTTGTGATCATTTGAGTAAATGCTCAAAAGTGGGACTGCTGGGTCATAGGGGAGCTCTATGTGGAGCCTTTTGAGGAACCTCCATATGCTTTCTAAAGTGGTCGAACAAGTTTATACTCCCACCAACAAAGAAGTAGGGTTCCCTTCTGTCCACATCCCCTCCAGCATCTGTTGTTATTAGAGTTCTGGATTATAGCTATTCTAACTGGGGTGGGTGGAATCTCAATGTTGTTTTGATTTGCATTTCTCTTATGGCTAGAGAAGTTGGACATTTCTTCATGTATCTATTAACCATTCTTATTTCTTTTCAGAGAAGTCTCTTTTTAAGTCTTCAGCCTACTTATTTATTGGGCAGTTGTTTCTTTGACGATTTGTTGTTGGGGGATTTAATTTTTTGAGTTCCAAGTACATTTTAGATATGAGACCTTTGTCCATTGTATGGCTAGTGAAGATCTCCCAATCTGTGGGCTTTCTATTGATCTTGGTAGCTATGTTCTTTGCCATGAAGAAGTTCTGCAGTTTCATGCAATCTTATTTGTCCAACCTTTCTTTGATTTGTTGTGTTTCTGAGTCTTTACTAAGAAAATTTTGGCCTGAGCCAGGGAGCCCTAGAACTTCTCCCATTCTGCCTTTAACTGTCAGAATATGTTTGTTTTTGTGGGTAATGTGTGTCTCTTGAATTAAGCAGATAGAATGTTCTTGCTTTTTTGATCCAACTAGACAATCTATGTTGCTCAATTGGAGAGTTAAGTCCATTAATATTGAAAGTTAGGACTGAGAGATACTTGGTAGTTTCTGCCATGTTATTCACTTTCTTGAGGGCTATGCCAACTGGGTTCTTCCTTTGATTTTGGAGTCTCTGTTTTGGGTCTATTTCTTGGCCTTTATTGTGCTCTTGCTGGTTTTCAATGTGTAGGACATCTTTAAGTATCTTTTGTAGGGCTGGTTTGGTGGAGATATATTGTCTTAATTTTTCTTTGCTGTGGAAGGTTTTTATCTGTCCTTCTGTTATGAAGGAGAGTTTAGCTGGGTACAGTATTCTTGGTTGATAGTTGTTTGTCTTTGGGATGTGGCATAAATCATTCTAGACTCTTGTTGCTTTAGTTGTCTCTGCTGAGAAATCTGAGGTTATTCTGATAACTTTCCCTTTATAGGTGATTGATCTTTTTGACAGCTTTAAGGATTCTTTCCTTGGTCTGAATTGATCTTGTGTGGATTATAATGTGATGGTGGGATGTCCTGTTCTGGTCTGGTGTATTTGGGAGTTCTAAAGGATTCTTGTATCTGAATGGGCTTATCTTTCTGCATGTTTGGGAAGTTTTCTGCTAGGATCCTGTTAAATAAATTTTCTAGACCTTTCATTTCTGTCTCTAGACCCTCCTCTACATCCATTAACCTTAAATTAGGCCTGATTGTGTCTTCTAAATGTTGAATAGATCTATCATATTTCTTGGATTTGTCTTTCATACTTGACTGTTCTTTCTATATAATGTCTAGGCTGTCTTAATCACAGAGATTTGATCTTCTGCATGGCTGAACCTACTGTCAAAACTTTCATAATTTTCTTCTTTATTTCCTTTCCTCATAATTGGTCAGATTTGATGGCTTCAAATTCTATGCTGGAGCTTTATTTTAGATCTAGTATTGAATTCTTTACCTCCTTAATTTGATTTTCAGTGTTCATTCTCAAATCTTTTGCTGATTGGTTATCATTTCATTGGACTCCCTTTCCTTCTGTTGGGCTTCATTCAGCATTCCCTTTGTGGATTCCTCTAGCTTTCTATTTGTGGATTCCACGAATGCTTCTATTAATCTTTGTTTATTCTCGTTTGGCTCACACAATTCCTCAAATAATCTTTGATTAGCCTCCTCATGCTCATGAAATTCTGTATTAATCTTTGGTTAGTCTCATCATGCTCACGCACTTCCCTATCATGCTCACAGAGAGTCCTTTGCAGGCTTTCAATCTTTTCTTCAAGCATGCTTACCAGTAGTGTTTGTAGAGAGTTTGGGAACTCTCCTCTGCATTATTCATTGACTACTCTGTTGCCTGATTATAATGAGCGGGAGTTGAAATACCTGGACTTGCCATTTTTCTTGTGTTTCTCCAGCTTGTTCTGCCCATTTGGGTATGGAAGCAAAACCAATTCCACACTAGAACACTATTTTAAGGCAAGCATCAGTCAGAGCCATGCAGTTGATAGATTGTTTGACATAGTCAAAATGAGTACAGATACAATCTAGTTCAACAGGTACAATCTAGTTCAACAGCAAACTAGAGATCAATGGACTAAAAAAAATCGAAGAAGGAGTCAGTAGACCATAAATTAATAGATATAGGGAAAATTGTGAGGAGAAAATAAAATTAGAGGAATATGGGGAGGGAAAGAAAGAGAGGGAATATATACTCAATACCTAAATGCAGAGAGAGGAAAAGGATAGAAGGAAAGGAGAAGAGAGATACAAAAATAGGAAAAATTAAAAATTAAAAAATGAAACACTTAAAAGTTATATATAAGTATAAAGAAATAATACTACAATTAAAGGAGTTAAGGCTGAGAGTTTGTGAACTGAGTAATTGATATCTGAATAAAATATACAAACAATGAAGGATAAAGGCTAAGAATCGAAGACAGGGATATATCTGAGGATGAATAGAATAATTAAGTAAAGCAACAACAACAACAACAATAACAAACGACCAAAGGGAAAAGAGTAAAAAGACAATCAAAAAACAAAAAACAAAAAAACCTAGAATAAAAATGATGGGAAAAAATAGAAAACTTTTTTTAATTAAAAAAAAGTTAGGTAGAAAAAAGTGTTCTTCAATTTTATTTTTATTTTTATTTTTATTTTTTTTGGTGGTGGGGGTTTGTGTCTTCTCTGTGTCTGTATCCAGTCTCTTGGTGGAGTCTCTGCTTTGCTTACAGTGTTTGTTTTCCTGTGTCTTGACTGGTTTCTTAAATCTGTTTTAGGAAGCAGAATGGAGCTCTGCATTACCAGGGACTTTATGAATCTCCTCTCAGGCTAGTTCAGTGGGAGGGAGATCTGCTTTGAGTATCACAAAAGAGAGAGATGGCTGTTTCCTTTAGCTTGGAGTTGCTGTGTTGGGGCTAGGTTGTGGGTAGGGAGGAGGCTTGTCAGCCATCAGTAGCTTTTCCCTGAAGGGGTAGCTCCTGAGACATTCACACAACCCAACCTGTAACCATTCTCAGGATTTATGTGTATTGAGTTTCCAATTGTTTTTCTTTTACCCTCCTGCAGCTAGGTTTTTTGCCTGTGCTGCAGTGGGTGGGGCAGCCTCTGGCTCTGTTTACTAGTGAAGAAGATCACTCCTCCATGGGCAGAGGTTCCTCTGCCTGGGAAGGACAACTTTCCCCTGGGTGGAGCTGAGCCAGGCAGGTCAGGTTCCTTTGACCTATAGAATGGCTCCTGTTGTCTTCTTCCAAGGCTTGAATTACATCCTAGCTGCTCTGGCCTGGTCTTTGTCAGTATCAGAGATGGAGTTCTCTGGTTGTTGAGGAGGGGCTATCTTCTCACCACTGCTTCGTGAGAAGGAGTGACGATGTCTTTGGGGTACTCATGCCTTTTCCTTGGTTTCTGAGCCATCCATGGCCTGTGACTGTCTGTGGTCAACAGGATGAAGATTTCTGCTCCTTGTCAGTTCTTGCTGGCAGTGAGTAGACTCCGCTTACACATGGCCTTTGGTGCCTTTGTCCAGGGCTTTCTCTGTTGATAGGGAGGCCGTGGAATCAATTGTTGCCACCATCATTGACACTGGTGAGTGCTCCAATCTATTTCCTTAACCAAGCTGCCTGAACTTTTCCTCTATTGCCAAACTCTCTGTATTATGATGGCACACTTTGTGTAACTCTCTAGCCTTGGACTTTTCATTGGAATACTAAAACTGGTTTCTGTGTGAGATCTTGTTTAATCCCCAGCTTCTCCTCTGCCATCTTCCTCTACCACCTAAAATGTAATTTTCTTGTAGCTTTGATTTCCATTGCCATGACTGCTAAAGATAAATTTCTTGACTACTTTTTCTTCTTTGGAGACGTGGCTGCTGATTTATTTATTGATTGATGGAGTCATTTAATTTTTTGGGATTCAAATTTTTAAAATTCTTTATTATACTCTGATAACAATCCTCTGTCAGGTGAATACCTGGCAAAAATTTTGTCTTATTATGTAAGCTGATTCTTCATACTACATTATGTGTTTTGCTCTTCAGAATCTTTTAAATATGTGATACAATTCCATTTTTCAAACTTTGCTCTTATTTCTTGAGCTACTGGAGCCTTAATCAGAAAGTCATTACATAAACCTAAATGTTGAATTATTTCCATTATTTTTCCCTGCAGTAGTTACAAAAGTTCTGGTTTTAATTGAAATTCATTTTGAATTGGATTTGTGCAAGGTGAGAGTATCAGTCTTATACACATGGATATGCAGTTTTTCCATGCATCAGCTTTTAAGAGGTTTTTCTAGCTTTTTTGTGGTTAATTGGAGTAAGAGTCTTATGGATATGCCTTCCTGAGCTAGCTTCAAACTGCAATCCTCAGATCTTACCCTCCTGAGTAGCTAGGGCTACAGGTACAAGCCCTTGGCTCCCAGCTTCCAATGTATATTTTCATAGGACTCAAATGGCTGTAGCAATTTATTTCTTGGACCTCTATTCTACATGAGTGCTTGCATAACTGTTTTTGTGACATTATGAAGATGTTTTGTTTGTGGTGTCTTTGTAGTACAATTTAAAATCCAGTATTGTGATAACTTGACTTTTCCTCTTTTGCTACGAATTACATTGACTAGATGGGGTTTGTGTATTAATATAAATTTTGAAATGTATTTTTGTGTCCTGTGAAGAATTTCATTTGAATTTTTATGGAAATTGCATTGAATCTGTAAATGCTTTCAGTATTACAGACTTTGAAACAATTCTAGTTCAGAAACAATAGTAACCTTTTGAAGTAACTCTCATATATTACCATACAAATAAATACAGAATGTCAATATTTCTTACAGGGATATAAGATATCAGATGACTGCTAAATTAATCCTTTCTCATGTTATAATCTTTATAATTCCATAATGTGCTTTTCTTTTAAGTACTTCCTAAGTCCTCCTTTCTTTTTTATAGAGTCATTCACTTAAAATGCTTTTTAAAGTGCAAATGAATGCTGCTTGTTGGTGGCTTATGCTTGTAATCCTAGCTTCTCAGTAGGCTGAGATATGAGGATCATGGTTGGAAGCCATCCTGGGCAGGAAAGTCCATGAGACTCTTATATCCAATAATAATAATAATAATAATAATAATAATAATAATAATAATAATAATAATAATAATAATAATAATAATAATAGCTGGAAATAGTGCCATGGCTCATGTGATAGAGTTCTAGACCTGAGCGAAAGAAGTTCAGGAACAATGCCCAGGTTGAGTTCAAGCTTCAATATCAGCCCAAAAAAAAGAAAAAAAGAGAAAAATGCAAATAAATGTGTTTTGTGATAACAAAGTCTTTATGTGAATGTAAGCTAATTATTTGTTTTGGTACGCACCTGGGAATGTCAGATTTCTTCTGTAATGTCATGTATGCAGAAGATGTTTAATGTATGATGAAGATCTTGTGTTATCCCAAGTAATGTGAGGGTAAATTAAAATAAATTTCCCTGAATGTATTCTCTTCCCTTACTTTTAGTAATGCATACTTTTCCTCAAAGACATTACACTAGAAATTTTATAATACTGCTACTGACTAAACACATTTATCAACACCTGTGCTGAATATGTGCTACAATTAGGTAATGCAAATACATTGCATTTCTACAAATGTTCAGGAAGAGATAAAAATGACCTTTACAATCTATAAATTTCTGGAAATCCTGTTCTTAAATTAAAACCCTGCTGTTTTTTCCTCTAGTAATTTGTGATTTATTCATAGGTTCATGGAAAATCCTAATGGTGTTTAATCTAATAACTGCATGTGTTTCAAATTTAGTTTTTAAAAAATTATTACTAACAAAAGTCAATCCATTATAGTGAAAATAAAGTCTGTGTTTCTGGCTTACTACAAGGTAGACATCCAACACATTTATTCTTTTCTCATAGCTCATGATTTTACATTCATAGCAAAGGCAGCCAACCATCTGGGAGTCAGAGGCTCAGGATTGGCCCTATGTGTCATGAAATTGACCTTGAAATTCTTATAACTAACTTCTAGATAAAAAGTGAAAATCTAGTCTATCTGTTAAATGTTCACAGAACTGTTCTTTCTAAAATAACAAGACCTTTGCTCCTAAGGATAATTTTTAATGTAGTATTTTATCTTTTTGTCTAAATCCTAATTTAACTTCTTTTAAAATAGATAATAATGCATTCTAATGTCATATTTAGTATCAAGCAAATTACCTTCAAATTTTCAAATATTTCGTTGTAATTTTATAGTATTTCCCATAGAGATTTCTCATCCCTATATATACCTCTAAGGCATATATATATATATATATATATACATATATATACACACATATATATATTAGATTTAATCAGTGTTTTATATTTCCACCTGTGTATACAGAATAGAAAACAATTTAGCCTCTTTTGTATCTTGCAGTATAATATTGAAGACTGAAGTATTACCATGTAGAGCTTTAATATCAAAGCAATGTTGCAATTCCCTTAATACATTATTTTTTTCATCAATCTCTGTCAGGAAGTTAAAGGCCCCTCAGGAGAAGATCTTTAAAGTATCTAGCTCCTATATATATATATATATATATATATATATATATATATATATTATCTATTATATTTCTTTTATTTAATGGTGTTTCTTCTATTTCTTTGCTACTTTTTCATAGTATCCCATAATCATCTTGAAAACAATCTCTTGTTCCCATTAATGGAAAATATATTTTTCTCTATGCAAGTCAAGTATTTAGGCTTTCTAATATGAACTAATATTTGCCAGTATTTATTTTGGTTAGCGATTTCTCTCTAATGCAATTATTTACCTCAAAGTCTATAATATCTATATTTTGAAAAGACTCTCTCACATTTTACTGTCTACTATGTATTATGATTTGAATATTCTGAGCTCAAAACATATTCCATTGAGATGAGTTAGAATGCTTTGTAAGAATTTGGCTGATGTCATTCATTAGAAAATCAAGTTGCCCCCGACTTCTCTAAGCTGGCTCTATTTTTTTTCTTTATCCTAGACATTGTATTTTATTTTAGAGTAAAGTGGTGTTGATGAAAATGTCTACCATGAAAGATATAATATTGAAATTTCTCCCTAGGGAAAATCCAAATAAAGTAATGATGGATGATTGATAGTTTAGGAAGGCTTGGGCAGTGTAGAGCTATAGTAACACCATTTATTTGCAGATTTCCTTATTTATGCCAATTTTGGCAAAAAAAATACTTGTTTGGCTTAGGCTCAGCTTGATTCGTTGTGACTCTACAACTCTGGTCATTTATTTTGCCAGCTTTCTGTTAGTTATTTTGGAGATGAAATCTTATGAAATTTTCTGCTTGGGCTGGCTCTAACCATGATCCTCTGGATCTCAACTTCTTAAGTAGCTAGGGTTAAAGGCATGAGCAACTGACACTTGGCTATTCACAGATCTATTATATACAGTTTGGATCAAGTAATATTAAAATTAATTTATTGCAATATGTATAAATTTCAAACAAAAATTTTAATTTCCTATGCCTGAATTATTCAGCTTAATTACTGTGGAAAAACCATTAGACCTGTGTTCACATAGTTGTGTTAAAATTGATATGTAATCTGCTGTTTCTTTGCCATGAGTTTCATGATATGGCCCAAATGCCACAATACTCACAAAAGCAAGATAGGAGTTTATGTGCCCAATTTAAATGGTAAACTGAAAGGTGACCTATCTTTCATAAAAGTTGAATTGTGTTGTGAGAGAAAAGAGTCAAGTACCTAAACTATTTGAGATAAAGAGCATCAAGTAAGACCTATTCTTCCTATACAAAAGAATTTTGAGATAAGGATACATCTACTCCATGTGGTTATGCAATATGAATGTTCAACCTGTTGTGTATCAACCTACTGTAATGCAATATAGTTAAATTCATGTAATTTAAAAATATTAAACACTATCCTGAGCACTGATCCTTTTGGAACCTCATTTAGCTGCCAAGGATCAACTGCACTGTAGTTTGACTTTTTGAAAATGAGAAATCTCTACCAAAGCTGAATTGGAAGAAAATATGTAAAAAAAAAAAAAAAGAAAATAAGACACAAGAAAACCATACCTTGCCCTTTGGGTTGATTGTAAAATTTTCTTTGGGAGATCTTCCTCTTGCCCATTATTTTGTAAATTTTCAATATGGAAGACAGAGCAATTTCCCTCATGTTCAGTCTATTTCTGATATAAAATAGCTATTTTGTTGAGAGTTGCAGGCCACCAGTTTGAATCTTAAAATGAGGGTTCTGTCTGTTACTGCTATGATGTGAGCAGTGTGATTGGCGTGAGTCCCTTTCTGAACTGAAATCAATATTTGGGATTATCTTTTACAGTGAGCCATTTTGGAAATCATCAAGTAATACCATGGGGATAAGTTGTATTCAAATTTAATTTTCATTTGTTATGGGATTGTTATGGAATAATGCATACCCTTCAGGTCTAATAAACCAAAGTTGCTACAAAGGCATTCTAACTTTTAGTCATTTAATAGGATTATGTTTTCCCTTTAACTCTTGAACCAAAGTGACAGTTTTTCATTTCCATAGGTTTACACTTGTGACATGCCATTTATATGTACAAAGGATGATAAAGGATGATCATATACTCTTAGATCTAATAATCATGTTCTGTGTTTTCAGGTGGGAAAAATAGGAATTTATATTTATGGGTCACCTCACTGGTTTATAATTGTTCACTCCTTTCAGCTTCTCAGAAAATGAGAGAGATTGTGGCTATAACCCCATACTTTGCAAATGAGACACAAGTTAAGGGATATATGGAACATGAACATGTATCATTTAGGCTTGTTTTGCCCCTCAATTCCTCTGGAACACATAGGGTTTTAAAATTTCTGGCTCTCTTTTTACCAAAATGAGACGCAACCTTCAGATCTGTGAACCTTGAAAACAAGCAGTCATCACATATGTAGATTTATTTTTGTATAAATAAGTTTTTTTATTGTGAACATATTGTACAGAGGGGGTTACAATTACATGAGCAAGGTAATGAGTACATTTCTTATCAAGCATATGTAGATTTATAATTGTAGCCAATAAATATCCTTTATCAAGGATTTGAATAAGAGCCCTTTCTTAGGGCTCTCTCCTGTAATTCTGAGTGTTATAAACCAGGTAAAGCTGGCACTGGATGAGAAACTATCTTTGCATATACACGAAGACATCTTAGTTAAGAACACTGCCAATAGAAAACCCAGCAGGAGAAAGAGACTGTGGAAAAGATCTATTTCAGGGACAAAATTTGAACAGCTTTATATATAACCATAAAACCTAGTCCACGTGTATATCATGTGTGGTATAATATATGTAATATATATGTTATATACAGTATGCTAGAAATCAGGATAAGTCACAGCTAAGAAAACCATTTTTATTTTTAACATTCAGCTTCACACAACATAGAAGTCTAATTCCTATATTCTTTTAAAAATTTAGGATATGCTTAAGATAATTGTTGACAAAACAAAAAGAATTCCAGTTTTAAAAAAGCGAAATGAGACATTGAATTATGTTGATCATGTAAAATTTAGAAATCAAGGAGGAAATTCTAAAGGATAATTCTGGATCATGTCAGAGGTAGTGGAACACATTATTGATTTTTTGTGATTAGAATCACAAATGTCTTTTTCTGATGTAACAAAGGAAAATGGAAATACTAACACAGAGAACTCCTGGAACATAATCTATATTGGCCTTCCTAGGTAGTAGATTTGTGTTCAGGGTCTTGTCTGTCTCCTGCTATTCTCAATCATGTCTGAATCTTTTAAGGGCATCACTCCATACATGGCCTACATACTGTGAACAGCTGCTCTCTAAGCAGTGGCAATCTCGATTGTTTGAAAGTGATCCATTCCAAAGACACTTTCCGCAAACTACAGAGAATGCACATGATATTCTTTTGTTTTCTTTTGTTTTCTTTTGTTGTTGTGAAGGAGAGAGTATGTTTCCAGAAGTGTTTTCAGAAAAATAACCATAGGGTAGCTGATGATATTTATGCTAGAAACAATTTACTGAGTACTTCTAAAATTGCAGCCACAGGGTTAAGTGTGTTGGGCTATTAACCTTTAGGTGCAGCTTTCAGGGTTTATATAAGAGGGGACTGAGGCTCAGGAATTCTCACTATGGAGAAGACATGAAGACTGATGAGCTTATATGAGGGGAAATACCCAGTACAGACACCACACATAGCGGGACCCTTTCCTCTTCCTTTCTACCCTTCACTTCCCCAGCTCTATCTTACCTCTATCCTTTTGCTTGCTCTGTTGACTCTGTATTTCATTTTCCCTCCAGGTATCACTTTTTTCCCCTTCCAATGATCTATTTTGGCATCTGTGAAGTTTTTTTTTTTTTTTTTTTTAAGAATTTTACAGTCTTAAGACCTTTATCATATGGTTGGTGAATGTAACAGCTCAGATCTAGGGCATGTTACACATTTAACCTTGTTTACTAAGCACAGGAAATTCCCAGGGTTTGTGCTTGCATTGGATCTTGCTTCACGTCAGCATGAGCTAAAGTCTAAAAATAAAATACATTCTGTGCCTGAAGTTCTTCTCTAATGCTTTTTAACCTCTGCTTTTGAGAAACATCGATGCAGCTTTGAGCAGAGAGAGAAAAGAGTAGTTTCATCACTCAAAGTGGGAGAAAATCATATTGAATCTTTCCTTATGTATTCTGACATACCTGTTGCTCTAAATTGCTGTAGTTTATGGTCATGTTTTCAGGAATAAAAATGTTGAAAATTTACATAGCTCGAATTCATGTCTGAAACTATGGTTTAGAAGTCTAAATGTCATGATTGCGAATCAGATTCATGTACATGTTTACTTTGTATAAGGATTTCTTAATGCATTCTTAATATTCTTAAATCCTTAATACATTTGGAATATCATTTTAAAGTCTTCTTTGTTCATTCCATAATAATCCAGACATTTCGTAGTATTTTTTTTTCAACTAATATTCACCACTGCAAAAACAAAAGTCTAAACAAAAGTCTAAACAAAATTCTTAACTTAGAGTTGTGTCTTTATTTTCCATTTGTAGATTTTTTGTTTACGGTGTCAGATGCTCTAAGATGAAGCAGTAGCTACTGATTATGGAGTTCCAGATGAAGTGTCAGATTTAACTAAGTGGCTGGAGATACTGACATCTCAAGCAGTGCATCTTAACCAAACATTTTTAGAACAGTATATTGTATTGTGAATGCCTGTTTACTATCTGTGTTGTGTCTGTGCTTTAGTATCTTGAGGTGGGGCAGTCTTGCCATATTCATAGTGGTGTTTCTTCCTATAATGTTGAATGTTTAAGCTTTTCAAATTTGTAATAGTGTATCTTGGGGAAGCTAGGAATATCATTTATAGAGGTCAAATACTGTCATGTTCCTATTAAGTAAATTTCTGTTTGCTTCAATTCCATAATAGAAAATGCAGCATCTACTTACCTGAATGCAACACCACAAAACAAACAATAAAAATCAAGAGTGCCTAAAAATTATTTGATGTTGAATTAAATATATATTTTGGAAACTCTAATATATGTAATGGTGGATGCCTAATTAGAAGTTGCTGAATTTCCCCCACCATGTGTTCTTAAATATCTGATAATAGATGATTCAATTTGTAAATATTATAGTTGAATTCTTAAACAAATTGTGACCACAATATCATTAGCAAACCTACAGATTTTATAATCTGAATAATTATACTTAAATTTTCTACCATTAATAGTATCTCTTCACAATTATTTTTGCTGAAGACTGGGCCTTCATTTGGCAGAGTTCTGGGGTGTCATTTAGTAGAAAGCTTTTACTTCCTTTATCCATGTAAATGGATTATCGGTTGGTTCTTGCTAGACCCTGCTCCCCCTCTCTCCTGGACCCCAACTGGGTATCAAATCCAGAGATTCATAAATGCAAAACAAGTGCTTTACCATTAAGTCATATCTCCAGTTCTTAGATTTAGGATTTTGGTCCCTTATAGGTTTACTTATTTATTTTTGGAAGACATTATTTTACACTTTCATCTGGGCAAACATAAAACCCATTACTATTTTTATACCATTATCAGTCATTGATGTTTATCATCTATTATATATTACTTTCTTAGATAAAGTTATTATTTACTACAATTCATGCACCATTTCTTTGTTTATCAGTGGGATGTTATTATACAGAGGAGCTTAACATTGACAATTTCCTGCCCTTACACAGAGGTAGCAAAAAAAAGTAGAGAGCTGTATTGTTTTCTTTTTAATGTAGCACTTTAAAAAATACTGTTATTTCTCAGTATCTTTTACAAATTTCCAAGTTAGGTCTTTTCTTTATTGTGAAAATACCGCACAATTAAATGGGCAAGATAATGAGTACATTTCTTATCAAGCATTGTTGCCTCCTCCTTTGTTTCCCTTTCCGATCCTTTCCCATCTCTCCCCCACCACCTGATCCTTTCCCTCCCCCCCACCAAAGTTGCAAAGTTCGTTTTTCAACATAACGACTTGAGCATCTCATTGTTGCAATGGGTCCACCTGTATGCCTATTTAAACGATTTGTTTTTTCACTTCCCTTCCACAAATTATACCAACATCAAATACCTCTGTTTTAGAGGTTATACTGTGGGGGAGGGACATACAAAGCAACAAAGAAATCATCTTATAAATATGTTAAAAATCACATGAAAGAAAAAAACATTTGAATACTTATCTGGGGTTCATCCCCTAACATCAACTTATCTGACCTTTTCTGCTTGACTCAGAAATATACTAGTTATTGAAAATAAGGGAAACCATGGAACCTATGTTTCTTTGGGCCTGGCTTACTTCACTTAATATAATTTTTTCCAAGTCTTTCCATTTCCTAACAAATGGGGCCATGTCATTCTTTCTGATGGAGGCATAGAATTCCATTCTGTGAGTGTGTGTGTGTGTGTGTGTGTGTGTGTGTGTGTGTGTGTGTGTGTGTGTGTGTGTGTATACCACATTTTCTTGATCCATTCATCTACTGAGGAGCATCTGGGTGGTTCCATATCTTAGCTATAGTAAATAATGTTACAATAAATATTGTTGTGCTGGTAGCTTTAGTGTGGTCTTGTTTGTGATCATTTGGGTAAATGCCGAAAAGTGGGATATCTGGGTCATAGGGGAGCTCTATGTGGAGTCTTTTGAGGAACCTCCATACTGCTTTCCAAAGTGGTTGAACAAGTTTACACTGCCACCAACAATGCAGTAAGGTTCCCTTCTGTCCACATTCCCTCCAGCATCTTTGTAAAGTATTTCCATCCACATATCTAAATTGATGGTTTAAATTCTAATTAAGTTACATATGTTGAATGGTGTTGTTATACTTTACTAAAATTAGACTACTTTGGCCACTGGAGACTGGGTCCTTTCAAAAGTAATTTTATGGAAGGAACTGCCTACTCAACAAGGAGTATTTTATTTCTATTAGCAAGAAATGATCTATTGGAAACTAGCCAGCAATATGGGAGTTCATTAATATTAGTGTTCTCATTGTTTTGTAGACCTTTCCAGGTGAGAAAGGATATATTTATTTTATTTTATTTATTTTGCTAGGAATAGCATGAGTGGGTATTATTCAGATGCTCTCAATTTGAATATATTCACTTTATCAGTCTTTGTAGTTACAGGTGTTTCATTTATAGATTTTAAGTTTAAAATCATATTTATTTATATACATTCAGTGTATAGCATTATGTCAAGATATGTATCACTTACCTTTTAAGCCATTTAAATATGCTATATATTTTTATTATATATTATATTTTAAAATATATGAAATATTTTTTTCTGTCTTTTATTTTTGGGGGCAGTGCTGGAGTTGGAACTCTTGGCTTTGGACTTGATAGGAAAATACCCTACAACTTAAGTCCTTCTCTCTACCTTTCTTTGCTTTAGCCATTTTCCAGATAGGTCTCAGATTTAGAACTCTATCCTTGATTCTCCTACCTGTTTCTTCCTCATAGCTGGAATTATAGGCATGAACCCACTACACCCAGCTCGTCTTTTGAGGTAAGGACTCACGCCTTTATATTTGCTTAGGCTGGCCTTGAAATGTATGCTTCCCTTTTCCACTTCACATGGTGGTACATGTTCTAAACTGTGTTGAGTTTCTTATTTTTGTAGTTTCTTCAAAGTTGTGAAGTTGCAGGATTTTTTTTTCTGGCCATGATTTTTTCATATAGACTATGTGCTACTTCTTCAGAAAATCAAACTATAGGTGTATTAGGCTGTTAGTTTAGTTCCATAGTTCCTGACAGTTCTATTGATTGTTTCTAGCTGATTATTTTTGAGGTTTAATTCTGTACAGTTTATGTTGCTTTGTCCTATATTGCTTTATACATTTTTCTTATGTGTTGTGATCTGTTATTAATCTCCCTTCAATGCACTATGATTTTCTGTTTTATATAAGTTTTTTATTGTGAAAATACTGTACAGAAGGGTTACAGTTACATGAGCAAGGTAATGAGTACATTTCTTATCAAGCATTGTTGCCTCCTCTGTTTTTCCCCTACCATCCCTTCCCTCCCACTTCCACAACTACACTCCTCCCCTCCAGTTTCCCCACCTAAATTGTAAAGTTTGTTTTTCAACATAGTATCTTGTACATCTCATTGTTACAATAGGCCAACCTATGTAGTTATCCTCTTCATTGTTTTCTAAATGTCAAATGTTGTACAAAAGGGTTATAATGCAACATGTCTATTTAACTGTCTAATGGTTCTTGATCAGAGATACCTGATATATTGCTTTTCTAAATCTTTGAAGATGTCATCTGTGGACTTGTCTCTTCTTCCTGTATTTGTTGCTCTCTTTAACTTCTTGAGCATGTATAATATAGTAAAACATTGGATTAATTTGTCTAGTAAGTCTGTATTCATGTACCTTTTTGACCAAATGACTTTTTGAGCCATTTAGGTTTGCATTTCCTTCTTCATTACATGCTTGGTAATTTTTATTGGAAAACTCACTGGGAATTTTTCAAAGATAGGAAAATTCTTTAATTTCTCTAATTCTCTTCCTTCTAAACATTTTTTATTCCTCTAACTCTTCTTTGTATTCCTCATACTCTTCTGCAATGTAGTAAAGTTTGAAAACAGTTTCATCCTTGCAAACAGTTTGATTCTTTCAGATGTTGTTTGTTGTGTTTGTTGTGTTTAATATTCATTTAGTGAGACTAGGGGTGGGGAACATCTAAATCTGATTTTTTCTCAATATTGAGTCAAGTTTCTTCTATGTGCTCTGTTCAATACCTAAAGAAGATTTTTTTCAATGTGCATGATAATATTGGGTACCAATATTCTGTCCTGGGAGAGAGCCAGTCATTTTAACATAAAGTCCTTTCTTCTGGAAAGGATCATTTCCTTAGGCAAGGCTAGTTTCCAGAGAAAAGCAATCACTGACTCTTCCGGAGGAAGTTTGAAATGTTTACTTGCCAGTTTGGAGAGTTATTTTTTTTCTCTGTGCATGTAGTTCTCTAGTAATCTGTGTAACCTATCTCATACGAAATAAAGGTATGGAATATGACATCATTAAGAACCAGAAAAGGAATCTGACTCCTGTAGACGTATTTCTAACACTCAGGTTTCCTCTGCCAGAAGAAGTCAAGGTGAAGGGGACCATGATCACTCTGTGTGGATGGGTGGTGCGAGAGGAGTAGGAAAGGGATGAGAGGTAACATGTGGAGGGAAACTAGATGAGACTATTGATACTGTGGGTGGATTCAATCAAAATAATTCATTACTTTGTAAGTTTTCCCAATTTTCACCATAAGCCAGAAAAACAAGTATTTTGGTTTATCAAAATAAAAATGAAAAAAATGTAAGAAGCTCTCATAAGGCCACCTATTAGGTCTCTACCAATGTGAGAATTGAAAAGCACATCTATACTTGTTACCCTATTGCATAGTGATAGCATACATTTGAATGTGGAGTCTGAATAGCATGTGTTTGTTAGTGTTTAGCCCAAAAGGAATAGCGAGGAATAAAACCATTTGATTAAGACAGTCCATGACGGAAGGGAGCTGTTCTAAACCAGGTTTTCTAATAGAATCAAGTTTTTACTTTTTTATTGTCAGTTGTGGGTTGAACTCAGGATCTGGGTAATGTCTCTGAACAATTTTGATCAAGACTAGTGCTCTATCACTTTGAGTCACAGCTCCACATCTAGTTTTCTGGTGATTAATTGGAGATAAGAATCTCATGGATTTTCCTGCTTGTGCTGGCTTCAAACCATGATCCTCAGATCTCAGCCTCTTGAGTAGCTAGAATTACAGGTGTGATCTACCCGTGCCTGACAACTTTTAACTTTTATAAGAGTGATATAGAGAAAAATATGTCACATATTAAAAAAAGATTACTGATAACTTTTGTTTGATTAACTGTCTACATATAAGAGGACATAGTTTCAATTTCACTTTCCAATAAGAATTCCAAACAAAAAACAACTCATCTAATCACACTGAGAGAAAAAAAAATCAAAGCTAATCAAAGTGTGCCCAGGATCAATCACATAGTACAGTCCAGTAGAGTCCTGCGTAGGTAAATACATATCAGCAGCCACCCAAGCATCATTAAAACAGTACTAAAACCTTGGAGCACATAGCAATTTAAATAAAGCATTATATTAAACAATTTCCTGTGAGTTTTTCATACATGTTATTTTCATATTACTTTGTTGTTGTACTAAGCTTTTAAAACTGATCAAATCAGTTATTGGATTTTCTTATGGTTCACAGATTGTGAGCTGAAGAAGATCTGAAATGTGCCCCACATCACTTTCTTTGCTTCTTCTGTGCACTGCTGAAGTAGTACTGAGGCTGTAGGAGCAGTTGTCAATGTAATGAGCCTGGGGATGATGTATACCATTCCTGGTGCAAGGCTTTTAGGATGTAGACATTCTTTCTTTTTATTCTTTTCTCCCCTGTAACGTGAGCTGAATAAAATTGAGATGGTATTAGATAAGAGCCAGACAGTGATCACATCCCGAAGTCCCAAATTGCTTTTTAAGGAGGAGAATCCTGCTCATCTGAGACAGAAATTTTGAATTATGGTCAAATAACACTCTTACATTGTAGAAGGATTACCATACATATTGTAGTGTATTTTTTTATCAGTGTGTTTGACAGCGACTGCCTCTCAGACCTATCTTTCTATTGTGTATGGAACTGAAGATCTAATAGAAAGCATCACAAAGAGCTTAATAGATACGCTCTGAATCTAAATTCTGTGGCAGCCTCACCTCCCGCCCTGAGCTGGGGAATCTTGGGTACTTCTCTCAACCTCCAAGCATCTCAATACTTTCTTGAGTAACAATGAAAAATTAATAACATCTATTTTCACAACTGATACCCACTAGGTATGTCTCCAACGTTGTGATAATAATATGAATGGAAATAATATGCTAAAATGGTTTAGAATATGTTGGGCATATACAATAGAGCAATTATGTAGTAAGAATGATAACACTTTTTAAAGTGAAATTAGATATGCTTTTATAAAATGTCATTAAAGGTATTTTTTGGTAGGGAAATGAGATTTAGTACTTTTTTGAGCTTTTTAAAAAAATTCTTATGATGAAGGGTAAATCATTTATCTAAGGGAGATTTAAATGGAAATACATTTGTAAAGACCTTTTCTCAAGAGCCTTGAGTCGAATATTAATTTTACCTTTCCATTCTAGTGCTAATATTTTCTTCTGCGTAGTTTAAGGGACATAACTGCACCATTAACACAGCATTATCAGAATAAAGATATGTGATAGTTCATTCTAACACACTTGGAGATCATGGGCATCTTGAGACAGTTACTTGGCCTCAGTTCCTGTGTGAACTCTATATGAGCTTCTGGGACTACTTGCCTAAGTATATAAAACACAGTAGAGTCGGCTCATTGCTTGAGTGAATGCATCTTATTGCCTAAATAGTTCATTTATACCAACCAGTAGTGCATGTGCATTTACTTCTTGCCTTGGAGCTTTTCTCAAGCTGTGTTTTATTTGCTAAATATGTCTTTTTCTCTGCAGTGTCTTAAGACAATTTTTTTTTTTGGTCATAGCATTGCTTGTGAAATCTCATTTTCTCCATGGAATTTCTCACTAGAAGCTTTAGAGCAACAAAAAAACAGTAATGTTTTCCTGTGTAAATACATGGCATTGTATGACTCTACATATATTGTATGAAACATAATGAAAATATTGACAGCATATTATTTTATGAATTTAATGTATAATGTGTATGCAGTTGAATTGTTTGAGCTTTAGCACTGAGATAAACAACAGACAGATGTTATCTTCTTTGGTAAATGGACACTTTCTCACATTTGATAATGTTACTTATTGAGAAATATGTCCAAAGTCCTATCAAGGTATGCCACTTTTTGTGAAATCTGTCCCTAAATTTTGGGATGATGCTTTGCTTAGCCTTAGGTATTCTAGAAATAATTTCACTGATTTTTTTTTTAACCAGGCTCAAAAATTCAATGTCTTTAGTTACAAAGTGCTTGCCTTCTGATTCACCTCAGAAAGTCATGTTATCTAGTTTTGTCACATGTTGTTTTGATGCTGTATGAAATGTGTGAGTTACTAATATACCTGACACCATGTGTATGAAGAAAATTCCTTGAATCAATACCATTTATATATGAAAATGAAACAGAAACTGTAAGTAATATGGGGCATTGAAAAGCAACTTAGTAGTAAGTGAGTGTGTAAACTTTTCACCGGCTATGCGATTATTTCCTGAATAAAGCAAATGTGACAATTTTAAAAACATAACAGTTTTAACCTTAGCATAAACACCCATTTAACTTGCTGGAGAAAAGAGGGATATACACATTGGTGGCTTCAGTGTTTTATTCCTGAAGTGGGAAAATAAGATCTACTTAGCAAAGACTCTGCTGTGAAAATTAGGTAATATTTCACCCTGCAGTGGTTTTCTTTTACTAAGAGATAAATAAGACAGTTATCTAAATGATGTAAATTTTCATGCAGAGGTAAAATTATTGCTAATTCCTTCAATATATTACTCTTGAATGGGAAATATATGTATGTTAGTAATAATTATAAGTCTATTAGAAACTTCTTACAATGGCATTTGGCAAGGAATCAACATCCTCATGTAGCACAAAAAATGTTCTTTGTACTAAAGCGAACCAGCTGTGGGCCTTTGATCAATACATCTATATGTAGATTCTCTTAAATTATTTTTTCTTTCTTTTCTTTTTTTTTCTGTCTCATTCAGCCAATAAGGGCTCTTTAGATAAATGTGAATGAATATGAACAGCTAGTAGCACCATTTGACAAATCATTCTGATGAACTTTTGAATGCTTAATATGATCTTGTTTAATTTCATGTTTCATAATAGCTTCTCAACTAAAGGATCAATTATTTTCAATCTCCACATCCATCAGCCCAGATGGTGCTCATTATTTGCTAAGCCCAGCTGCAAACTGAAGATTTTGATCCTGTGATGACTTTTGTGTTCATCTGTGCTATGGAAAAGTCCTTTGGCACAATAGTCAGTAAAGCTGAAAAGGTGTGTTTTACACTTACCATCTGAATATTGCTTAAAGATTCAAGTGAGCTCTTTGTATGTTAAGCCAAGCTGAACATTGGCAATGGTTTTCAGAGAAATCAAGTGTTCCGTCATGTTAATAACTCAGGCACTGTATTCATTGCTGAAATGATAATATTATTTCATGTCTAGTTCTAAATGGATTTTGATTTAAAGTTTAAAAAGCTACCACAACGTTGGAAATGAACTTTACGACTTGAGGGAAGGGGAGTGAGGAATGAGAAGTGGGAGAAATTGAGGGAGGGTGTAACAGTGTTTGAAAAGAAATGTACTCATTACCTTCCTTATGTAAATGCAAAGCCCTGTTCATCACCTTTACAATAAATTGTTTTGTATTCTCCAACTCTCACTGTAACTTGTTGGCTGGCTGTCAGGCTAAAAAAGTGTGCGTTATGTTTTTATTTATATTTTATTAGTTATTTTCAATTTTTCTCAACTTATAGGCAGAATATATTTTAATTAGAATTGAATGTGTAGCTGTGATAGGGGAATCATTTTGCTTTTGGTACTAATTTAATTAAGAAGATGATATATAATGATAATCGATTCTAGTGTTAGAATTTCATTGACTTTAATTATTTTCTGTATTGAAAGCAGTCATGAAGATTAATTTTTATACAACTCTCTTGCCTTTCATATAAGCAATTTAATAGCAAGATGAACTTAGAGGGAAACTAAGATCATTTCATTTTTATGTTCGTATATGTGTCTAATAGAAAATTGTGTCTTTTGAATGTTCAATGAAGGACATGAAATGTACAAGATGTAGAAAATATAATCTTAAATAACATCACAATATGCTAAAATTTCTTCATTTTCTTTATTTCCATTAACATTTGAGCTCTTGCAGATATTGCTCTCAGATTCTCTATATTAATTTAATAATTTTTATTTTTTTGTTGTTCTGCATGGGTGTGAGCATATATACTCCAGGAAGCAGCATTTGTAAAGAAAAACAAATGTATTTTCAGACTTTAGGTGGGAAGTTTGCTTCACTCTTGATGGTCTTGTTTGTTTTCTTAAGGTGCTTCTGAAAAGAAGAACCATCCATTTTATAAATGAAAAAAGTTCTTATTTGTCAACTTAACTGAAAGGAAGCACTGTGTGTTCAAAAGAAATGATAGCTTAACTCAAAGTAAATGGAGATGAAAACATGAATTTGATCTGTAATAAAAACTTTTTTTCTTCTGAATCTGGAATTTGGTCCTTGTAAATAGTTCATTTTGAACTTTTATTATAATTAAATTTCACTTTAATTCACGAAGGAGACTTCATGAATTTTGTACTGCTACCAGAGTGTAGTTTTTTTAAATTATAAAGATGTACCATCTCGAAGGTGATCTTTGCTTTAATTATATTTGAGATGAAAAAAAACAAAACAGATCATCGCCCCTAAAATTCATAATACAAGAAATTCTAACTGTGTTAGTATTTTACTTCTCTAAAATGTGTTGAAGATATATTATTAAAGGTGGAATATTCTCTTCCATAATATGTGTGTCCTATCTCCTGTGGAATAATTTTTTTCTTTTAAGTGAGTGACTTTTTGGTCACCCATGTTGAAAATAATTTCAAGTAGACCATTCATTCATCCCTTCATAAGGAGTAGTATTTCTGGAATGAATTCTTCAGGAGTCCAGGCATAACTGGCATAAATCTAGGGGGTCAATTATATAGCCATCACATTCTTCTCTCTAATAAGAAGAAAGGAAAATTGTGCTTATTACTAATAATATAGTTTTGCTTTGATATATTAATTAGTACCTTCTAATTACTGCCACCTCTGAACTCCTGAATTACTTGAGAACTAATGTATCCTCAGAATATTTTGCTTGTTGAGACTTAACAATCTGGTCAATTTAAGAAGCAATATATTGTACAAAAAGAAATAGGCTTTTTTGGGGGGGGATCTGGTCATCGGACCTGAACTCTGGGTCTGGGCGCTGTCCCTCAGCTCTTCTGATCAAGGTTAGTACTCTACCACTTGAGCCACAGCACCACTTCTGGCTTTTTTCTTTTTGCTTATGTGTTGCTGAGGAATTGAACCCAGGGCCTCAGGCATGCAAGGCAAGCGCTCTACCACTGAGTCACCTTCCCAGCCTAGGCTTTTTTTTTAACCTGACTTATATAGCTGTAACCTTTCTGTATATCACCTTTTAGAATAACAATTTTTTTTAAAGAAACAATGTACCACAACCTGTGTTGGAGCAGGGTCATCTGTCTACTCCTAACCCTTTTGAGGTCTTCCTGTATTCATAAAGAAGGATATGAACACCTCTTGTTTCTCTAAAATAGCTCCTAAGCAATGATCAGACATGCTTAATGACTGATCTAGCCGTCAAAATCTTATAGGGCTCCTAATGGATTACTCAAAGAAAATAAAGGGTGAAAGAAATTCATGAGCTCTAAGTGTACTCTGGATATTAGGCCCTTATCTGGTGTATAGCTAGTAAAAAAAATCTCCCATTCTGTGGGTTTCTTTGCTTGTTTGTAGCTATCTCTTTGCTGGGATGAAAGTTTGATGCAATCACATTCATCAAGTCTTGCTTTGATTTGTTGTATTTCTGGATCTTTACTACAAGGTTTTGACCTATGCTCTGGAGCCTTAGTGTTTCTCCTGCCTCTTCCTGTAATAGTTTCATGGTTTCAACTCTTACATTGAAGTTTTTGATTCATTCTGAATTGATACTGCTTAGTCATTTATTAGAAAGAATGATATTGTACCATTCATGAGGAAATGGAAAGACTTGGGAAAACTTATATTAAGTGAAACAAGCCAGACTCAGAGAAAGAAAGGTTGCATGGTTTCCCTCATTTGTGGTAGCTAAAATGTGCTTATAAATCTATAAGTAAACACAGTGGGTGGCATGAAAGAGGTTACAAATGAATTAATTGAAGTATAGTATACTCTACTCTGTAGAGAGCTCAAATAGTATAATATTTTTTAGGAAGACTATGTCAAGACCCAGTGAAATCAACATCAGGAAATAAGTACATCCAAGAAGAAGGGCTGGGTCCAAGGAGGGAGGAGTAAATGAATGAAGAGGGGAAGATGGAGAGACAGCAGTCAAGAATCCATTGTATATACCAAAAAATAAAAAAATAAGGGAGGGTTAGGCCAAAGGAGGGTGAAAATGAGTGACACAGAATAAGGTGCATTGTATTCCTAAACTGCTGTATTAAATCGCAAAACAATTCAACACATACCCTAAAATATTTTTAAAAAGTGAGAGAAGGGGTCAGTTGGGAGGGGTAAGTGAGAATGGTAAAAGGGGTGATACTGATCAAGATGCACTGTATTTAGAAACTGCTTTGGTGAAGACAACGCCTTTGTACAACTACTTAAAGATAATAAAAATGCTTTTAAGTGAAAAAAGGACTGCAGACATACTAGGTCATGTTAAATGCCAAGTCATTGCTTTTGATGTCTAACATGTCTAAAAGTTGTAGACTTTTGTGGTGGTCTCTGCTATTTGCTGTAACCAAAGGGTGGTGATTGTTTACAAATATTGATACAATTCATGTGTATGTATCTCCAGGGACACAGTATTGTAGAAAATCTTGTTTGAGAATTTTCTTTTCAATCACCCATGGTCTGCATCAAGTATATGTGTATTTCTGCTAACACATGTGCAATGGCGCGCTCACATCTTTAGATTTTGCTCTACTTATGCCCAGGTTCTGCTTTAACTGGCTTTATTTATTCCACTCCTTTGGTTCCTGTTTACTTTTTGTCTCATTGCTTTTCTCTCCAGCTGGAATGTAGCTAGATAACTGGTACTGTAGCTTCTTTTACCCTGAAGATTCCACGTATAGCTTTGGGCATTTCTACACATGGTAATTAATATTTCTGAGTACTAATTTCCCCATTTCTGCTATCTGACTCCACCTCACTTCAATGACAGTGGAAGGTAGAGATTCAGGGCTAAGAGATAAGTCATTTTCTCCTAAAAGGAAAAAAAAAACCATAACCAAAACCATAGCTCTGCTATGTGTTAATTAGTGGCTGTCTCTAAGTAATCTAGATAACGGTAAATCATGTTTGTGAGTAGATGTGTGCTTGTGGGGGGTGTTGGGTGATTCTATAGCTTTTGTGCGTGTGTGTATGTGTGTGTGTGTGTGTGTGTGTGTGTGTGTGTGTGCATGTGTGTGTATGTGTAGTTTTTGGTCCCTTTGATCATTTATGTAGAGAAAATTAGATAAATATTCAAATAAATATCATTTTATATAAATAAATTGCCTAGATTAAAGGTTCCTGAATGAAGTAGAAACATTCATTTACAATTTAGAAGCATTTCACACAATTCCTTGAAGAATTGCTCAGTTGGTAATAGCTTCAGGTTTCTCTTTGCCAAAAAGACTAATATTTGGACTGAAATTGAAAAGAGAAAGCATTGGTAAGTGCCAGTGGAGTTTCCTTAGGAAGTAACTGTATCACCCTACGGGGAAGTGAGTTGGATTAAAATAAGCACCACGGGAATTTACTTGTTAAAGAATATTCTGTCTGGGGTTGGAGAAAGTTTATTTCTCTTTTGCTGCCTTGTTTCTTTTCTCTCTGACTCTGCCAATTCATGCCATTATAGAACTATTTTTAAAAAGTTATTTTCAACTAGTTGTACACAGGTTTTCAATTGAACTTGTCGTTTAGTGGTACAGTACATCATGTTGAGAGTCTTCCTTTTCACTATTCTTTCCCCTCCCACCTCCCACTTCCTCCACCTGTCTCATTAAGATCACCAGTTCCATGTTTATGCATGTGCACTGAGTATAAGTATAGTATAGTACAGTAGACTCTGTAGAGGTATAAAAGTATAGTATACTCTATTGGCACTCACCTGTCTTTCATGGATGTCATGATTCCACCATTTATTTGAATTGAGCTGCCTGGTTCAATTATATTCCATTAAGTTCTTTCTTAGTATCATAACAAAAAATTCTCTGAAACAAGCACATATTTTCACATGAGGCTGGGTTTCAAAAGTTGTCTTTCTTTGGAATAGGTACATTCTCTCCCTTGGTCTGCTAACTGGCCTTTGTGAGATGTAATTGCTATCTGATTTTCTATTGGGTTGGAATCTTATCTCTGGCTCTGTTGTTCTAGTCTTAAAATTAGATTTCTGTTTCAGAACTTTCCCATTTTAATCTTGAAGCCTACGATGAATAAATAGATAATATTTTCCAGCAATCTACCTAGATTTTAGCTTAGCTGAATTATATCCTAAGAATTTAGTTCACCTAAAAATTGTAAAATGATTGTCACTTATTTCTGGAAAAAATGTGTAGAATAGAAAATATACTGGGTAAACAGTAACTTCTAAGTCCTCCAGTGAACTAAATTTCATATTCGCACCTTTATGTGATTCTCTCTGATGCTGGCTTCATAGAAATTTGACAAGTGATGAGGAAATGCGATGAAATAGTTCTACTGCAATGTAAGAAACCTGATCTAGCCCACTACAGAGAACCTGTACAGAAGGACCAAGGCCTCCTTCCTGATAGGAGTAATCAATTCCCAGACATTTTAATTATGTCATTTTGGATCTGTTAGACATTATCAATCAAGTTAGCAAATCCAGACACGGCCCAGAGTACCACCACATTGAGTCCAGCACAATTTACCAAATTATGTTTTTATTTTGAGCAACTGAGTGTTATTTGCTACATAGCAATGAATAATTGAAATAATAACTGTGAATTAGTGACAACAAAAGATGTTGTGTTTAATGAATTGGTATACAAATGTTTCATAAAAATCTGTAACTTGGGGCATTGTAAGTTGTGTTTTATTGGATATTATTACTTGAACAAATTCTTCAGGCACTGATGAGAAGGTGGATTTTCACACTATTTTATTTATTTCTTGGTTCAGTTACATGGAAGCAGAGTGTTGCTTTCATCTGAGGTATTTTAAAAGTTTTACAGATTGTTTTTACCTATCAACTATGGAATGAAAATAAGATGTTCATTGCTCTCCATTGAAATAGTTTTGCTTACATGTGTTTTCTTTTTTTTTGTAAATTAAGAACATCTTAATTTAATGTTTAATCTTAGTGGTATATGATAAATGCTCTTCTGACAGAAGTTCTCATGGCACCTCTAGTTTTCAAATTATCAGTGAAGAAAACAAAGCAGCATGTGTGGGAACAAATATTATGCTTGAGAATATTAAAAACCTAAAATATTTTGACCTAGGTTGGAACAGTAATCCAGTTTAGCATGACAAAGTCACATGAAATATCGAACATATGCAATATTTTTAATTGCTGAACATGTATTTTTTAAATATCAGTTTCAATCTATGGTATAATATTTATAAGCCAGTGATATCTGTGGTTTTCTATAAGCTAAATAGAACCAGGGCAAAATGTACAAGTTTAGAAACAATATCTGTATTATGGCAGCTAGAATTTTGAGTCCATATCTTAAAATGCTTACATTGAACAGCTGACCTATAGATTCAAGTAATGTAAAATGAAAGAAATTCCTAAAAATGATCTTAAGTTGTTTAGCAGTAATAGACTTCTTTATTTCTCACATAAGTCAATAGTCATCTATTGAATTTGCCTGTCATTAACAATAGGCAAAGGTTGTCATTTGCTTTAAATCTTAAAGAAAGGGAATGCTAGACAACTTTTTAAGAGATGAGTTTAGGCTCTCCAAAGAAATTTATTTAAGATTAGTGTTGCTTCCACAAAACACTAATTACCGAGTTGGTTTATGGGCCATGTTATAGGATATAATACACCAGGTGGTTAATGTCGGGAGACTTAGTTGAAATAAATATGAGTGCAATGTAGGGAAGGACATTCTTACATTTGTAGCAGTCTTAGGGTATATTTTATTCTCTTGAGAAATACTGAGTTGCCAGTATCTGAAAAGATTCTCACATCAGAAAGAATGTAGGCTTCTTAATGTTCAAAATCCCTTCAGACTGTAGAGATTGTCAGGCTGTGATGGTAATTATCATTTCACAAGAGTGTAATTAGCTTCTTTTAAGAGACATAGAGTAGTCCCTCTGTGTTATCCCCAGTCACACATTTCCTCAATCGCCTGGAGAAATGTTCAGCAATCCACCTGGAATTCCTTTCACTGAGGCTATGAGAAAACATTGTTGAATGCATTTCGAGAACACTAGACTTGAGGAAAATGTGGCGGGGCTCTCAGTTAATTTTGCCTCTCTTGTTCTAAAGAAAATAGCATGCATGATCATCAGAAGCAAGACAGTTCAGGAAAAGTCTTGTAGTTGAGACTGTGAGTCAGTCCTGGTCACTGGTTCAAGGCTTACAAAATAGATGACCAGTTCTATTCTTTGTGATTTCTATTCCTTTGATTTGGTTGTTACTGTTATATTTACAGAAGTATAGATCAAATTCTATATACATGGTAGAGATCAAAAGGTTTGCAGTTTTACCAAAATCCCCTTGAGTAAACACTTCTTCTCTGTTTTGTAAGTATGCATCAAAAAAATTACTTTGCAAAGACCTCTTACATTAGAAGGAATAAATTACAGATATCTATTTTCTATCACATTTTGAGTTGTATCAGTTTTTTAAAATTTCACAAATATTCTTTTTAAAATGATTTTTGTTGTAAAAATATTGTATAGAGGGGTTACAGTTACATGAGCAAGGTAATGAATACATTTCCTATCAAGCATTGTGGCCTCCTCCTTTGTTTTTCCCCTACCATCCCTTCCCTCCCACATCCACGACTATATTCCCCGCTCCAGTCCAACCCTGTTCCCCCCACCAAATTGTAAAGTTCGATTTTCAACATAGTGTCTTATACATCACTGTTACAAAGTGTCAACCTGTACTCTTATTTAAGTATTTTGTTTTTTCCCTTCCCCTCCCCAAATTAGAGAAGTGTATATACAAGATGCAGGGCACTGACATCAAATACAGTGAGAACAGGGGTGATACTTTGGGGGAGTAACATACAAAGAAAAAAAAAATCACATGGTACATTATAAATACTTAGGAACAACAGCAAGAAAGAAAAAAAAACACTTGTGTCCCTATCTTGGGGTTCATTTCATTTAACATCATCTTATCTGGTCATATATACATAGCTTTTGACCTTTTCGACTTGTTCCAGACATATACTGGTTATAGCAAATGAGGGAAACCATGGGACCTATGTTTCTTTGGGCCTTACTTCACTTAATATAATTTTTTCCAAGTCTTTCCATTTCCTAACAAATAGAGCATTGTCATTCTTTCTGATGGAGGCATAGAATTCCATTATATATCTATATATCGATGTCTATGTATGTATGTATGTATATATGTATGTATGTATGTATGTATGTATGTATGTATGTATGTATCTATCTATCTATCTATCTATCTATCTATCTACCTATCTATCTACCTATCTATCTATTTACCACATTTTCTTGATTCATTCATCGACTGAGGGGCATCTGGGTTGGTTCCATATCTTAGCTATGGTAAATAATGCATAGTTGTGCTTGTAGCTTTAGTATGGTCTTCTTTGTGATCATTTGGGATGCCCAAAAGTGGGATTGCTGGGTCATAGGGGAGGGAGCTCTATGTGAGTCTTTTGAGAAACCTCCATACTACTTTCCAAAGTGGTTGAACAAGTGTATACTCCCACCAACAATGCAGTAGGGTTCCCTTCTGTCCACATCCCCTCCAGCATCTGTTGTTATTAGAGTTCTTGATTATAGCCATTTTAACTGGGGTGGGGTGGAATCTCAATGTTGTTTTGATTTGAATTTCTTTTATGGCTAGAGAGGTTGAGCATTTCTTCATATGTCTATTGGCCATTCTTATTTCCTCTTCAGAGAGGTTTCTCTTTAAGTCTTTAGCCATTTATTTATCAGGCAGTTGTTTCCTTGAGGATTTGTTGTTGGGGGATTTAATTTTTTGAGTTCCAAGTATATTTTAGATCTGAGACCCTTGTCCATTGTATGGCTAGTGAAGATCTTCTGCCAATCAGTGGGCTTTGTATTGATCTTGCTAGCTATGTTCTTTGCCATGCAGAAGCTCTGCAGCTTCATGCAATCCCATTTGTCCAACCTTGTTTTGATTTGTTGTGTCTCTGGGTTTCTATTAAGAAAATTTTGGCCTGTGTCAAGGAGACCTAGGGTTTCTCCTATTCCTTCCTGTAATGTTTTCAGAGTGTCTGCTTTGACTCCGAGGTCTTTGATCCATTTGGAGTTGATTCTGGTGCAGGGTGATATATAAGGATCTAGCTTTAGTTTTCTTCAAGTGATTAACCAATTTTGCCAGCACCATTTACTGAAGAGGCTGTCTTTCTTCCATTCTAATTTTTAGCTCCTTTATTGAAGATTAGTTGGCTATAGGTCTATGGGTTGATTTCTGGGTTTTCGATTCTATTCCATTGGTCCTGAGGTCTACTCTTGTGCCAGTACCAAGCTGCTTTGATTAATATGGCTTTGTAGTAGAGTTTGAAATTTGGTATTGATGATCCTCCAGCACTGTTCTTTTTGTTAAGGATCATTTTGGCTATTCGAGGTCTTTTATTGTTCCATATAAATTTTTGGATTACCTCTTCTATTTCCTTGAAGAATGAGGTTGTAATATTGATAGGTATCACATTGAATTTGTAGATAGTCTTGGGAAGTATCTGTTTTTTTAATTGTGAAAATACTGTACAGAGGGGTTACAATTACATGGGCAAGATAATGAGTACATTTCTTATCAAGCATTGTTGCCTCCTCCTTTGTTTCCCCTTCCCATCTCTTCCCATCTCCCCCCCTTCTCCCTTCCCCTCCCCCCTCCTCCCCCACCGGCAAAGTTGTAAAGTTCATTTTTCCACATCTTGTACATGTCATTGTTGCAATGGGTCCACCTGTATCCCTATTTAAACAATTTGTTTTTTTTTCTTCCCCTCCACAAATTATACCAACATCAGTGAAAACAGGGGTTATACCGTGGGGGAGGGACATACAAAGTACAAAGAAATCATCTTATAAATATGTTAGAAACAATCGCAAGAAAGAAAAACCATTTGAGTCTTTATCTTGGGGTATCAGTTTTTTTTTAATTTAATTTTATTGTCAAGGTGATGTACAGAGGAGTTACAATTACATCAGTAAGGTAGTGAGTACATTTCTTGTCAAATGGGTAACTTTTTCACACAGAGTACATTCTCATGTTTGGTGAGAAAGATGATTTACTGATTCAGAGAAACTGTTGTGCACAAGTGTATAAACTCTTCTAGAAAGGGCACAACTATTCTGAGTATCTAAATTTATCTTCCCTATGTTTTATTATCATTGCTACTCATACTGAGTACTCTCTTTGAACAAATGTCAAGGTTCCAATAGGCATTTGTTTCTAATACAGCATCCATGTCATTAAATCTCTCTAGTTCTCAAGTTTTTAATCTACCTCCTTTGTATAGATCCAAACCAGTTTTCAATAAGGATAAAAATTTCAACTTCTAATTACTGAAGCATATAATTATTTATGGTGATTTTTCTTTTACCCCTTGTGGAGAAATTTAATTCAATGTGGAAATTTTTATAAATATATACCCCTACAAAACATGAAAATCATTCAAAGGAAGATATTTTAACATAAAAATATTAGAAGAATATCTAAAGGGAATCTATCAGGTCAGGTATATATTTTTTTAAATGCTGGTACCTACATGAAATATTTACAGTAAACCTCCCAAGTCTAAGGATATAAACTCTTTCCTAAGGTGAAACTATTTTTGGTTCACCCAGATTTCTGATTGTGTTTAATTGATTTAGAGGTTCACTGGACAGAATCAGGGTAGGGAGTAAGAATTATTAACTCAGGGAGAAAGAGGAAATGCTTACCAACTCTTCTCTCAACTTCTGTTAAGGACTTTATGCTGTAGCTACAGCTATAACTAATTTAAGTAGTTTGAGAAAAAGCTAGTAAGTCTTAATTGTTGATTGATTGATTATGCACTTGTTAAATAAGGATTAATTTGCTAGGCTTCTAATGCAAAGGTTTCACAGGTAGATGTTAATTTAGTAGTTTAACAATTGATAGCATGAAGACCTATATTAGGAAAAAGAAATTAAAATATTCAATATATCATTTAGAATTCAGTAAGACAGATATGAGACACTTTCCAGAAGTAGGAAAATAGTTCAAGCTGGGACCAGCACATACATACAAAATAAAGAAAGGAAAGAAAACTGTAGGGCACACTTGTGCTGCTCTAGATAACACTGTGTGTGCACATGGTGCTCAAATCAAACCACCTACTGAGATGTTTGTCAGCTGACATTCAACTTCTATGTCACAAAAGATGTTGTTTCTCTTGCCTCATGAAAGAGTGGCCAGAATCCCTCTATTAAGAAAAGCAATCTCATTTATTATAATGCTAAAAATTTTTGCTAAATTAAAACTCACTTTCTTACTTTATTAATCCATTTGACTGTGACTTTTTTTTAATCTCTTTTGGCTGTGTAGTTGAATCTCTTTGCTTTAGTCCTTTACTGGCATTCATTTGGATTTAGTTTTTTTTAAAATATTTGCTCTTATTGAATTCCTTTATTTCTTTGTTTACTCTTTGTGTCCATGAAATTGCTTATAGAAGTCCTCTTTCATTTCAATGATCATTTTTATCAACAGTCCTTTGAGCTCCATGTTTGGATTTGCTTTACTGCTATTCTATTTCTTTCTGGTAGGATTGATGTTTTCTGGGAGGGTTGTATTTCCTTGCTTTCTCATATTTATTTGATAGGCTTGAGTCATTTGAGGACCATTTTTGGTATAGGCTTTTTAGGTATAGGCCTGAATTCTTCTATGTATTTTGTATTCTCTGTATTTGCATTGGAGTAAGTTTTTGGTGGCTTTATCAGCCATGTCACATTACTGATGTGGGATTGTGTCTCAGCTCTACTACCTTCTCTATTAAAAATAATTATTATGGGGCTGGGAAGGTGGCTCAGTGGTAGAGTGCTTGCCTTGCATGCATGAGGCCCTGGGTTCAATTCCTCAGCACCACATAAGTAGAAAAAGCTGGAAGTGGGGCTGAGGCTCAAGTGGTAGAGCTCTAGTCTACAGTTGAAGAGCTGAGGACAGCGCCCAGGCCGAGTTCAGGCCCCATGGCCAACAAAAAATTAAAGAAAAAACCTATTATATACAGTAGTACA
Organism: Dipodomys merriami; assembly: GCF_024711535.1. NCBI lineage: Eukaryota > Metazoa > Chordata > Mammalia > Rodentia > Heteromyidae > Dipodomys > Dipodomys merriami. The sequence goes on along the minus strand of NW_027206512.1, from coordinate 39,896,011 downwards.
CCATTGGTAGCTTTATGTGTATATCTGATCTTGCTATATTTCAAGGAGAAGTGTGTTTGTATAGTATTAATATAGGAGTTAGAACTAGGCTTTTGGGGTAACCAAGATGAAGAAAGAGATCTGGAGTAACAAAGATGGTGAGACAAAGAATGAGCTATTCTTGTGGAGTCACATGGTTTAGTAGCTAGAAAGAGTGTTGATATAAGCAGTAAGGTGTTACTAGAAAAGATTAAAAAAATGGAAGGGTAATGGAAGGGTAAACTGAAAAGCTGTGAGGAGGGAAAAAAAAATGGCAAAAGAAGAAAAAACAAGTAATCATGCCAAACAAATGAACAACAACAACAAAAATGTACAAAATTAAAATTAAAGCCAAGCAGATTTCTTTCTATCTCCTTCATGAACACACACACACACACACACACACACACACACACACACACACACACACACACACACACACACACACACACACACACATTCCCCAAACAGCTTTCTGTTCTTTTTCATCCAAAGTTTGTTACCAGTCAAGTTCTTCCTTTTAAGTCCTGCTTAGGAATTAGGGTTGAGTGGAGGTGATACTTCTAGTAGGAGAGGCAGCTCTGCTTCTCTCTTGAAGACCCCCTCATGTTCTTCTGAATGTCTCCACGGTATCCAGAAGAAGGTAAAGCACGGAAAGTCTCTAAAGCTGGTGTTTGAATGTAGGCCATGATGGGTCCACTCAATTAGTCTTTACTTCAGAACTATGCATGTGACCCTCTGCCCCTGGCTGGAATTCCCTTCCAGACAGGCCCACTGGACCCATTTAGGCAGTGTGGTCGGAGGCCCTGGTTGGAGGAATGGCTGTCCCAGTCATTTCGGTCCTAGCCCCTGGGTTTGCTCCAGCTGTTTCCAAATCTCCAAACCTCGTCTTTCTAGACTTTCATTCCTCAGCGAAATTAATTGGCAAATGCATTTTTAAAAAGTGGGAGCAAAAAATTTTAAAGACAGAACACCAAGCTTCATGAAAATTGACATCCAAAACCTGGGTAGAATTATTTGGGACTCTGGGGGTTCAGGAAGATTCTTTTACAAGCTACTTGCTTCTCTGATTTAGCCTTTGGAAAAGCCTGAGGAAGCAAAGAAAGAAAAAAAAAGGACAATTTGGGGGGAAAAAAGCATATAACTCTAAAATAACTAATACTCTAGGTAAATGTTGATTGACAAGGCTTGACTTTCAGAAAAGGAAAATTTTGGAAAGGGACCACAAACTCATACTAACTATGATGATAAAAATGTGCTCTGTGTCTCATACAAAAGCCTCTGAGTATTGGATTCAAATAAACAGTCTATTTGGATGCTTGGCATTCTGTCAGATTGACAGCAAAATCTCCTGAGATGTCTGTCAACAGAAAAGAATTTCTGTGTCAGGAAAAACAAAACTTAATTAGTGATTGACTGACCTCCTGAAGTGATTGTTGGGATAGGAATGTATGCTCACCTTTGTCACATGAATCCTAAGCTGACATAATTGTTGTAAAAGAGATACATTATTATTCTCACTGCTTAGTGTTTGTCATGCATGATGTGGTTAGAGTTAACCTTTCCTCTTATTGAGCAATACTGCTTTGTGGTGTTTTTATTTTGAAAATGAAAACAAAAAAGAGCCTAACATTATTTGACAGAGAATAGCTCTTTGACAAAGAGCCTAATATTCATGACAGAGAGCAGACTTTAAATTAATTAATGTTAAAGGAAGTAACAAATACAGGGTCTAAATAGATTTGTTTTCACTGTTGAAGAATGTTTATTTTAAAATGTTTATTCGTAGTGCTTGTTTTTCCAAGGCTCCTTTCTGTATCTTTGAGAGGTGAATGATTCAAATGACATAACTTTAAAAATGTATTGACAAGTTCTTTATAAGTATTTACCTTTTTCTATAAATGAATAGGATTGGGGAAAATATTTGACAAATTGACTTGATTCATCTCAGGACAGCTGATAAATTTTATTTGTCTAAAGGTCTTATGATTTCATATGACATGAATATAACCAAGTAAAGGTTATAAAAAATTATAGTCAATGTATATGTGTATGATGCATATTCACAATATTGCAACCATAATCCTTAGGTGGCAAATATCATGCAGTCATTGCTGTGATTGAAAAAAATGATAGCATTGAAAAGGGCCACTAGAGAAGAAATATTTTACCTTCATTGTCAGCAGATATATTACCTACTAATTTACAATGAACAGTAACTTGAAGTACTTTAGGAAAAAAAAAACAAAAAAACTATGTATTTGCCAGGCTTAGGTTTCTTGGATTAGTCACACAGATTAATTTTTCAATTAATAAGAGTCTTGCAAAGTTAGACTTCTTTCTTCCATAAGAAAAGATTAGACACATTGACTCTTTAAGATTGATGATGCCCAAGTCAAGGTAATATTTTAGAATCTTTTTAGTACACATAAACAAAGAAAATATAAGAACACAGTAAAATATTGAAAAACCCAATTATTTTTGAAAATGGATACTAAAATGGTTTAGAGGGCAGGTCATATGAATGTCTAAAATGATTCTAATTGACTCTGATTGGTATCTTCTGGTAATACGTCAGATAGCATCAAAAACAAATTTCTGTAATTGAGAAAAGAAGAACAGACCAAAAAACATTATGTACAAAAGTTAAAGATACCTACTAGATTAATATTTTACATGCGGACATGTATGCCAGCCAGCCGTTAAATTGCCTTGTGTTCTACTTTTTAACTCATGCTTCACCAGTTTAGTTAAAAAAATAATGTTGTCAGTCATTGGGCTTGAACTCTGGGCCTGGGTGCTGTCCCTCAGCTCTTCAGCTCAAGGCCAGAGCTCTACCACTTAAGCCAGAGCACCACTTCTGGTTTTCTGGTGACTTATTGGAGATAAGATTCTCACAGACTTTCCTGCTGGGTGTGGCTTTTAACCACAATCCTCAGATCTCAGCCTCTAGAGTAGCTAGGATTACAGGCGTGAGCCACTGGCGCCCAGCTATGTTTTTACATTTTTAAGACATGCTTTCATTGGGTTGCCAAGGTTGTCTTTAGATTCCTGAGATAGCCCAGACCAGCCTCACGTTTGCAAATCTTTCTCAGTTCTCCAGGTGCTTATATTCTACATATACATCACCATGCCTGGCTTGATAATAAATTGTGGGGGAGCAATTGACATTTTTTTAAAGATTTAATTATGGATTTTTATTACTGATTATACAGAGTGCTATGAATATAGAAGTCACAAAAATATCTGATTTAGAAACTGCTCATACATTCTTAGGAAAAATATTTAATTTATAAATGTATTTCTGTGTTTACTTATTCCTTTCTTTTGATGACTTGCTCCATATAGGAAAATTATAGGATAGAAGTTTTTTTTTTTTTTTTTCTTCCTGTGCCTGTCTAGGAGCTTGAACTCAGGCCCTGGGAGCTATCTCTGAGCTTTTGTGCTCAAGGGTAGCATGCTGATACTTGAGACACAGCTCCACTTGTCTTTTTTGTGTATGGTTAATTAAAGATAAGCGTCCTGGACTGACTTTGAACCACAAGCCTCATATCTTAGCCTGCTCAGTAGGTAGTTACAGCCATGAGCCACCAGTACCCAGCAAGGACAAGATTGTTAATCATGTCATTTGTATAACATGAGTGGCAGAATGTAAAAATGTAGAGGGAAGAATTTGAACATGCATCAGAGGAAAGATGTTGTAGCCCTGGTCCTTCTGTCTTTCTCCTCTTTGATGCTCGATGGATGGTTTAAACCTCAATTTCTTGCTGTAAAATGAACATACAACTTTGCAGAGGTTCTCACTTGCATGGCAAAGGGACAAATGAAATAATATATGAAGTACTATTTTCGAGATAGAAAATTGTGATATGAATTGCTACTATCAGAATAATTCCAGCACACGCATGATTTAAATGCATCCTCACACAAGAAATGTACTCACTACCTTATGTATGTAACCATAACTCCTCTGTATATCACCTTGACAATAAATTAAATTTAAAAAAATCCATCCTCTCTCACACTCACCTGAATTGTAAGCTAACCAGTAATTGTTTACTTCCTTTTGCAATCAATTTTTAGTTTTGAATTAAGCCTTTCTGATTTCTCCACTCCCACTTTTAAAATCCCACTTATAAAATTTCGTTTACTTCTGTACCTGAAGACACCACAGGGAAAAAAAAAAAACTTGACCATGATCATCTGTGAAAAAATTTATCATAAGATCTTTTACACTCACCCCTATAGAGAGAGTTTTTTCTCTTTATAGTCATTCTATATTCATTTCTTGTCTATTTAAATTAGAATCCTGGAAAATACAGTAAGCAAGGACTTTATAAACAACCAGCGTGTCTACTACTATCATTTCCTACCCGTCTCTTCCATTGCCAGCATTATTTCTGGTACAGATTTATAGTTAAGACCACACAGAATCATCAAAATAAAATTGTCCAGGGTTTCTGCAAGTGTCTCCAGCTTGTAATCAAGATGGATCAATTCAGTGGCTCCTTTCTCAGACACTGATGTGAAGTGGGTATTGGTGGATCTTGAGTAGGTGAGTCAGGATTAGGCAAGATAGAAACTCAATATATAGGCAGATCCCATCATATACTGTGTGGACAAGTGTGCCTATTAAATTATCCATCTATAGTTGTTTCCCAGTTGAAACAAGTGGATACGATAAAGCTTACAACAAAGGAGGACCTGGAAAAATAATCATCAGTCAGTCCTACCCAAGACAGGAGGATAACAGAATAGAATAGAAATTTAGGTATAAGGTATTACATACTTTTTCATTTACATGGGGGAAAAAAGACTTCAGGTAAAAGATGAGTGTAGCATGACTCTAAATTTGGAAGGATATAATAATGCTACTTTTCTTCCATCAGTATCAAGTTGCATGTTAAACTTCCCTCTTCGTTATACATGAAGTGAGTTTACTTACCTCTAGCACACTGTAGCTTTTCCAACTTCTTTTGGTGAGATTTTTTGATTGCTCATTTCATTATCTATAAAAAGGAGATGATAATAGTGCCCAGATAGTTAGAACTCTTATAAAAATTGAACTTGACAATCCATTTCACTCTGCCTGGCTGCTAATAACATTCATAAAAGAGTGTTATAATTGTGACAATTATTGGTAATGACCCACATATCTAAATCTTTATTTTAGAAAATTTTCTTAATCTAAAAGTTCTGTGATATTTAAATTACAAATCAGTTTGATTTTTTAAGATGTTCAAGGAAGATAAGTCCATTTTTTTCTGCCTAATACCATTCCTGTAAACTAATCTTACATGTTTTATGATCATGTATCTTGTGACTTCCTTTACGAATCACCAGTGAACCCACACTTAGATGGAGTTACCATCTGAGATCTTTCGAGAAAAATCCTCATTCTGAAACTTTTTATGTGTGCTCAGGTGAATAGCCCCAATTTATAAATGTCCTGTGGTGGCAATATGTCACACATTCCTCTCTCTGTAACAAGATCCTACAAATTAGTAGCTTTGAGTAGGAGGACTGTAGGACAATCTCTGCAGGAGGAACAGTACCTACTCCCTTTACAGCTTAACATGCATTTTTCCTTTCTGACCAATACTGATTTTTGAACTAGTACTTTTTTTTTCTACTTCTCATCTGGTCTTAGAAGTCTAATTTTTAAATCAGAGCGCGAGTGATTTTTTTTTTTTTTATGAAATAATGATCGTCTCTTGCTTAAGACATTAAAGGAGACTTTGCCTTGCAGAATTTAAAATCCACTGATGTGTGTCTCAATCTGAAAATGAGTCTGTAAAGAATAATTGTCTTACTTAACCTCCTCAGGCTAAAATATGCCACGCTGTGGCATGTCAGTAGCAAAACAAATAACACTTGAATTGGAAACATTAGCAAGTAATTCCAAAGAACAATAAGATTTGCTGAGATTTTACTTCCTATGTATTCAGAAAAGGCCAAAAGTAAATGTTCTCAAACAAATGAGAACAAGGGATGACTACATATTATTTTTGCCAGAATAAACATTTGCACAATTTAAAACTCAATTTTTTTTTCTGCTCCAAATAGTTGTCATTGCTTTGATAGTCTGGAAAAATAACAAGAACAAACAAGTACTCTCAAACACTAGATTAAGAAAATGTATAAACATCACATTCATTTTGGTCCAGATATCTCAACTTTGTCATCTACTTTCATGCCTTTATTTGAATTTGGGACTAATTTGAAGAGAACATCCTATTTTAAAATGATGTTGGAGCTATGGGTGTGTCAAAACCTTCCCTGTGAGAGCCTCTCTCTCTATTTCTTTTTTTCCTTTTTTTTTTTTTTTTGTCGGTCGTGGGGCTTGATCTCTGGGCCTGGGCAGTGTATCTCAGCAATTCAGCTTAAGGCTAGCATTCTGTCAGTTGAGACACAGTGCCACTTCTGGTTATCTGGTGGTTAATTGGAGATAAGAGTCTCAAGGACATTCTTGCCTGGGCTGGCTTTGAACTGTGATCCTCAGATCTCAGTCTCCTGCATAGCTAGGATTACAGGTGTGAGCCACCGGCGCCTGTCTCTATATTTCTTAAATCAACTTAGTCCTTAGAATGTTGAACATGCCCATACTATCTTTTGTTCTATGTCCTGTCTATATTTATTCTGATTTTCTTTATTTTTGTGATTGTTACAGTATTCTGATTATTATGTTTTGCTAAGTCTAATTTATTCCCTTTCATATGGAAACCATCAGCTCCATCTCATTTCTTGCAAATGACATTATTGTGATTTTCCTTATGGTTGAATAAAATTCCTCTGTGTGTATGTGTATGTGTGTGTATGTATGTGTGTGTGTATATATATTATATATAATTTATCTATTCATCTGTTGATGGGCACTTAGACTTATTCCATAACTATTGTGAATAGTGCTTCAATCACATGAGTGTGTAAGTATTTGTTTCTTTTTGCTTACCTTCTTTTACGTAAGTGATGTAGCTAAAATCGAATTTTTATTTGGTCTTAGTCAATTAATTGATTGCTGATTTTATTTAAAAGTTGTGGCCTATTTAGAAATTTTATGTCCTTTACTCAAGAATGAGCAGAATCCCTTGCATTTGTTCATGCTAGGTTTTTGGTAGCCATGATGTTTCTGCATGAATTTGCTTTAGAAAGACTGAAGCCACCTGGTCAGCAATAAAGCCCTGTAGAAATTCTTTGGACTTTTTCAATAAAAGATTTGTCCTAAGACGTAGATTAACAGCGTTCAACCGTTTTAAGTAAATTACTTCTACTGATCATATCCAAAACAACAGCTTTTCAGAACTCACATAATAATTTACAATCATGCACAGAATGAAAGTATCTTTATTTCTACTAGTTTATTTGACTAAGTTATTATATCTAGGGTTGTCCTTTTTGATCTGGTCTTTTTTGTAATTAAAATGGACTATCTCAATTCTTCAGGAAGACATAAGAATGAAAAGATAATGTTATAGGTAAAGATAGAAAAAGGAAAAATGGGAATTTTTTTAAACTTTAATGAACACCAGAAGCTAACAAATTTATATTTAAGCTGAATAAAAGAAATCAAGGCCCCAAACATTCTTATAACAGGAAATTTGGGAGTTATATAGGAAGAAATTGCAAAGTAAAAATGCAAATATTGAGTTTCAAATTACCTTGCCTGGAGACTCATATGCAAATTATGTTTTAGATCCACATTATGTAAGGATATTATCAACATTTGATAATGAAAATCAAGACATGCTTTACTTGGGTTTCTTTGCATGAGGAGGAATCCCATAACAAACTCTTTTTTGTGATTCTATACAATTTTTCTATTTTTTAAGACCTGTATGGAAACCACACATTAGGTTGTAAGGTTCTTCTTCTTTTCCACTTAAATTTTAATGCTGAAGACTTTAACTTCTAGCTTAATTTTTTCCCATTTTCTAAACAAGTTCTGAACAAACAGGACACCTTTTATATATGAACATGTTGATTGGTATAAACTATATATAATCATACTAAATTGTGTATCTTTAACCCCAATATTCTGAAGTTAGATAGTTGTTTTTATTTTTTCTGTTATGTTCTTCCCATTCATTCTTCTAGACTTTACTAAAATTTCAAAATTCAAATTCAGTTTAAGAAAAGCAATTAAGATTAAACTCAAAGTTAAACTCAAAAATAAACTCAAGAATCACGAGAAATCACTTTATTTCTTCAACCATACCTCCAGCAGTTTCAGGAACTCTTTATTTACAGTGAGATGTCAGTATTTACAGAAAGAGTCATTGACCAACTAGTATTAGTATGAATCTTCCTTTTGCTTCCTCATGTTTTCTGGATGGAATATGATGATCTCTCAATTAACAAAGATCAGGGACGTCTTTTAAGGACTTTTATATCATATTTGGATGCATTCTGAAGTTTTGTGCAGACAGTATAAAAATATCTATCTAATACAAACCATTCTTATGAGTCTCCAAATTCTGTTGTCAAATTTTAATTTCTAGACAGAAGGCCCCAGAGGCATTAACTAGCCAGATTAAATGCAAAGTTTCCTTGTGCCTTTGATGTGTACAAATTGCTTGAACATAAAGTAGTGGGAAGAGGCTAGATTTTGTAATAAGCTACATCAGGATTCCAATACTGGCTCTGACATTGTAATTGTGTTGTGTCTGTAGGCAACTTTCTTCATTTTATTCAATAAAAAATAATTGATTGTGTGTTCCAATTTATCAGGCAATGTAATATAACCCAAGGTTATAATGGTACAGTCTTTACCTTCACAAGGGCTCAATATGTAATAGAGGAAACTAATGGTTTAAAGAGTGAAGACTTTTAGGTGCAATAATAGTGATTTAACAGATAATAAAAGGTCAAAAGAAGAAAATACTAGCTAGGAACTGATGGTTCATGACTGCAATCCTAGCTATTCAGGAGACTGAGATCTGGATCATTATGATTTGAAGGAAAGAGTTCCTGGAGAATTCACTACCAAAATAACCTGTAAAACACAGAGCTGAAGGTGTGCTTAAGAGGTTAGAGCGCCAGAGTAGCAAACCAGATCAGCAAACTTGAGTTCAAATTCTAGTACCAACAACCAACAACAACCAACAAATTTTAAGAAACAAAGCCACAACACCCCACCCCACCCCGCCAAAATAATATCCAATTTTTGAAACTTCTTAGTTAAAATTCCATCTTGGATGAAACCAAGCAGGAAAAGTGAAGCAAATCAAAACATGTTTTGTTACATTCTCAGCCGATAATCTGGTATGTACTCTTAAGTCCTCACAATCTTTTCATTTAAGAAAAGGCATGCTCCTTTTGGTTCTAATTTATTGAGGTAGTGATAATTTCTTATCACTGAAATTAATATACTATCCTGTTACAAATGGATAAATTGAAGTACATAGCATGCATCCTAATGAAAATCCTTCATACATTCATATGTCCATTTATATATAAGTACAGCATATGTATGTGTGTGTATATATATATATATATACATATACGTGTGTGTGTATTATATCTTCATGATTTATTTCCATTTAATAGAAATTACAGTCTTAAAATGCCATGCCTAACCTGTGGTCAAAATCTGTATTTGGGAAGATATCTCTAGCTAATATAGAAAGACACCAATTTTATGAGCCAATTAAAACCCTAATTACAGATTGCTTGGCTATTGCAGGGCCTGGATTGTAATGTAAACATGCTTAAAATATACATTTTTAAGCAAAGTGCACTATACTTAACAGATCAAAACTATTCCCTGAAATGAATTTTATTTACTAAAAAGCACTCTCTGATATTCTTCAAAATTCCTTAACTTACATTTTTTCAGTCCCTGCCACATGGAATTAAATTTAAAATTTAAAAAGTAAAACGAAACCTCTCTTTATTTCTTAGACTCCCTTTTTTCATGGATAATTCATATCCACATTTGTATGAAATTCACTATTTTTGTATATAATTCTGGCTGACACTTTTCACACTAAATTAAGCAAAAAGCTGTCCTGCTGAGCATATCTTAGTTCCTTCCAGGTGCAGAAATTCAGCACTTCAGTCTATGTAAGGGACTTGGTGATGCCTGTGGGTTATTTGAAATGTAGGCACTTTCCTGTTGATTTTGAAATATGATGTGATGGCACTTAATTTAGAATGTAGATTTTGAAAAGCCCCGCTTAAGAAAAAATGTAAATCACTTATTTTCAGGCAAAATAAATGTAAAGAATTTAATTACATGCAGGACAATTACCCAGGTTTTATTTGCCCATGTGATTATTTCTTTCATCTCTATTATCTGCAGGATTTTGAATAACAGTTCCATTCCTCATCTCTAAGTTCTATTATTAATATAATAAAAGGGATAATGGAAGTATGGAGGCTTGATGGTCATATCCTATGGAAAATCAAGAAATAGTATAAAATGTTGTCTATTAAAAGCTGTACTGGTGATTTTAACAATGGTGCTGGTGATAAGCCTAAGATACTTTAGTGAATTGTGGAGTGGCACTTGCATATCTGTAGAGGACGTGGTCATCTTAGACCATGTCTTACAACCCTGAAAATGCCTGAAATATCTGATCATGCCAAATATCTCTGACGATGTTTAGTCTATGTTTAGATATAGTAAGGAATTCACAACTGAATTATTATAATATGCTATGACAAAATCATGTTATGTATGTAGTATCTCTCTCTCCAGATATACTCTTGTGCTCTTTTCACTCTTCTTGTGATAATATGAGGTTGTCCAAAGGTGGCTATAATAGTGGAAATAGTGAATCAGTGTATTAAAATATCTTAAATTAATACGTTGGTAAAATGAAAGTTTGAGAGAACTTTATGAAGAAGAATGCTGTAAAATGTCAGCAGCTCAGGAAATTTAAATAAGACTATTGACAAATATCCATTGTAATTACCAGTAAGGTTATTAGTGACTATGCAACATTATGGAATCCTTATGATGGAGACAGAATATATGTCAGGTGTCCTTACTTGAGTTTTTTTCAAGATCTATATTATGACTGTTTGGCTATTGTAATTGGTCTCTAGTATTGCTACCAACCGATCACCAACTTCCTGATCATTTGTTTTCCTCCTGTATTGCAACCTGAGAACTTTGGTGAACTTTCACATTGATTCAATAACTTAGGTTAATACATTCTGTCATCAATTCTGAAATTGTTATTCCCACAGATGGCAATGAGAATCTGAATCTCTCAATCCTATAATGAACAGCATATATTTCATTTACATTGGAGATGTCTTGCAATGTGTGATTAATTACTATTTGTTGCCTCTTTGTATGGGAAGGTACCACCAGGGACTGTCTGCATATATTATAGCATATACAAAAAGTATATTTGCAAAATCAAATTGAGACACTCATAAGTGTAGACATTTCCATTTAGAGTTCAAGACTCTTCCTTGTTAGAATTTTTTAAAGGAGATTAAAAATGATGGACAGTTAGCCTACACCATTTTCTAAAGCTGGGTGATATAAAGAAAGGCAGAGAAAGGTAAATAAAATAATTTGCAAGAATAAGTCCTTTCAACAGAAATAAGACATCCATAGTCTACTAATGTTTTTTGACACATTAATTAAAATCTTCACCATTCTTCAATTTCAGAGAGTTATAAGTAAGGTATTAACATGAAATAGTCTGTCTTGTCATTTATCTTTGCACTTTATATATAAGATGCATATATAAAATGGTCTTTCCTGTTCCTTCAATTTCTGAAATTCTGATTGTGTAGGCCAGGTTGTATACGAAAGAGGGAATTCACATTATAACAGTTGAAGTGGTAGACAATGGTAACATTTATAATTTTGTCAATATAAATGAGGCAAGAATGTTTGCTTAATGCTTGTAGAACAAAGTGGTTAACTTTTTCAGGTGGAAAAAAATGTTTTGAGGTAAAGTTAGGCAGAATTAAAAATTGTTCTATCAATTGTTTACTGATTTAATTATTCATTTCTTTGTTTTCAGTCTTGTGGGTGATTCTTGACTACTTCAGGAAATGTAATGATCTGTTGCTGGTAGTGGCAATGGTTATGGAATTTTTCAATAAAATTTTTCAATAAAATTTTCAATAAAATTTTGGTTTCTCATTAACATGCTTTGATAATAGTCTGTGAGTTTTTAGCATAAAAACATCAAACTTAATGACCGAGGTATCATAGTAAAGTAGAATTGCTGTTAAAAATGAAGCTCAGTAAGTTGCTTTTTCTTGACAGGGTTTCTTATTTACCCTTAGAATTGATTAAACATAGTTAAAACACAAGAGCATATCGGAATAAAGATCTTTTGTTATATTTCCAAAGTTTTCAATTTTGTTCCATTTGCTATGCATCTTAGAATCCATGTATTAATTTCCATCTGTATTTTTACAGGGCAGTTGCCAGATTACTGAGGATACATTTTGCAGCAAGACTGATCCTATATGTTTATGAAGAACATAAAACTTAACACAGAGGCAATATGGGTTGCTTGTTTCGGATGGGATATGATTCTAGCAGGTGACTACTGTCCAAAATGTGACTCAGACTCTTCCTATCCAAGTCTTTTCTATCAGACTTATAGTCAGCAACAAATGATGCTATTTATCTCTAAACTTCCTGCTGAAGTTTGGTTTTAAATAAAGAGTAGTCTCTGCTGATTTTTATCATTTATTATTATCCCTAAGTAGTTGTCTGAAGAAGCTTCAATTGAACGTCAGAATGGGGGTTCAATGTACTTTTGCAGAAGTTATTTTTGTTATCATTCTCTTCCATCTCTCCCAACCTCACCCATACTTTCAATACTGTCAACATTGGCTGACTCAAATTGAGTTAGGCTGAGCCCAATTCAGCCAATTTGAGATAATAAAGTATCCATGATATTCTTGAATAATATGTCTGCCTTCTTACCCCAGTCTTTCAGCAAAGTTCTTGCCTTACATGATCACATATAATAAGGGCAGACACTCTCATACAGCTGCAAGCAGGTTGAATTATGGCTTTGTCTCTCCTGGAGGACTCGAGTTGAAAAGTAGATTAGGCAGGGCACTGGTGGCTCATGCCTGTAATCCTAGCTACTCAGGAGGCTGAGATCTGAGGATTGTAGTTCAAAGCCAGCCTGGGCAGGAAAGTTCGTGAAAAGCTTATCTCCAATTAACCAGAAGAAAACCAGAAGTAGCGGTGTGGTTCAAGTGGTAAAGCGCTTGCCTTGAGCTGAAGAGCTCAGGAACAGTGCCCAGCCAGGCCCAGAGTTCAAGCCCCACAACCAACAAAAAAATGAAAAAAAAAGAGAAAAGAAAAGTAGCTTATTATTGTAGTACAATATAGAGTTCTTAGGAAAAGCCAACCTTATTTATTTATTATTTATTATTTACTTACATTATCATTTGAGAGGCTGGGGTTGACTTTTAATTTCTTCTGTTCATTAACGATTAAGATATTTGATACGAATATTACATTTTATAAAGTTAGATTCAGAGATAAGTTAAATCTTGCTTTTAAATATTTTAATTTAATTGAAACATTTTGATTTTCTCCACTACAAGGGAGTTAATATATAATGTTCTCTTTCAGCTCCCACAGCATTTTCCAGACATTTAGCATACAATGTCCTTTTCAGACTACATAATTAATACTGTAGAGTTTTTCAAGGAGGTGGACAACTTAGCTTCTCTTTCTAAAATGAAAAGCTTAATTAGGATTCAAAATTGTAATGCAATTTCATATTTATACATCACAATTTGTATGATTAGTTTTTAATCACTCATAATGGAAAAGGAAAGCTTATTCCATTATTTCTGCTTTCTCAAAATGGACAGCAATGTGAATTTGAATTTATAATATTAAAGTTTTATTTTAAGCCCATAGGTTAGTTACTTCATGTGAGTCATATAAGTAAAACTGAACATCAGATAGTATTGAATGACCTGTCAGATTTTAGTCATTTTATTATGTATGCATTTGGAAATTATAGTCACTTTTATTGTAACATAATTGAAATCAATTAACACAGCTACAAATTAACAAACAATATAAAGAATTCAAACAAAACAGGAAAGTACTGTCTTTTTTCTTCTAAAGCACAATTAAGTTTATAGATTCTCCCAGAATTCTGTGCATGACACAGGGCTGGTTTTTCAGTTACATATCTTAAGGCTAATTGGCACAGCAATGAATAAGATGCACACAAACATGGCTAAAGAGTAACAATACTCTGTGTGTAATAACTTTCAATATCCCAAAGAGTGAACTTTTGAAACTAAATGAATGACTTCCTATAAATGTATGTATGGGTCAACCTGCATCCTTATTTCAACATTTTGATATTTACCTTTCCCTCCCCAAAGTAGAAAAATATTTATATAAGACGCAGGGCACCGGAATCAAATACACTGACAACAGGAGAAGAACATACAAAAGAAACAAAAAAAAATCACATGGTACATTATAAATACTTTAAAAACAACAGGATGAAAGATAAAACCACTTGTGTCCTTATCTTGGAGTTCATTTTGCTTAGCATCATCTTTTTTTTTTTTTGGTTGTGGGGCTGGAACTCTGGTCCTGGGCGCTGTCCCTGTGCTCTTCAGCTTAAGGCAAACACTCTACCCCTTGAGTCACAGCACCTCTTCCTGACATCATCTTATAGGGTCCTATGTGCATAGCTTTTGACCATTTCTGCTGTCCTAGACATAAACTAGTTATTGAAAATCAGGGAAATCATGGGAATTATGTTTCTTTGGGTCTGTTGATCCATTATCACAATGAGATGTATAGACACTGGGTTGAAAACTAACTTTACAACTCGGGGGAAGGAGAGGGAATTGTGGAGGTGGGTAGGGAAGGGATGGTAGGAAAAATGAAGGAGGAGGTAACAATGCTCGATAGGAAATGTCCTCATTACTTATGTAACTGTAACCCCTCTGTACAGTATTTTTACAATAAAAATATATAAAAAAACCCTAAAAACTAAAAAAAAATCAAAAATATGCATGGTATATGTCCTAAACATTTTTCTTAAATAAAATAACAGGAAGAAATACTGTGGGTTTTCTATGTACTTTCATGGTTCTTACCTTGGTAATTTAATCTCTTTTATTACATAAGCCCATTATTCCTCTGAGAAGGAAAATTGCTTCTTAAAATGCCTCCATGGAGTCTTACGTCAGTGAAAGAGATCAGATGACCATTACCTGGTGTTCTAATTTAAAAAATACCTGTTAAATGAACTTAGGAGTTACAGAAAGTGGAAGGTGTACATCAGTATACATGATCTCAATTAACATTTGAGTATTAATCATTGGAGAATTCCTTTTCTGTGATTTGCATATGAGGAATTTAGAAAGCATTTTTTTTTTTTAAATTCAGCACATACTTCAGCTCAACAATCTTTTTTTTTTTCTGGTATCTCTTATACACCAAATCACAATTCACAAGCAGCCTTGTCCCACCTACCATCCCCAGTTCTGTGATTAGTTTTCAAGTTTCTAGATCCATGAGGCAAACAGAATGACCATGACACTATGCAATAATGCTGAACTGAGAGTATACAAGCAAACACAGTTCTCAGGGAGGACAGAGGGAAGTGTGGCCAATTCATTGCTCATGCACACTCTGTTGGGCCACTAATCTTATGCATTTTATTCACTACCATATATTTTCTGCCATCCATTTTTCTCAAGTGAGATCATTTCCTTAAGAATGCAAATTTGGAGGGGTCTGGGAAGGTGGCTCAGTTGTAAAGCGCTTGCCTTGCATGCCTGAGGCCCTGGGTTCGATTCCTCAGCACCACATAAGCAAAAAGAAAAAAGCTGGAAGTGGCACTGTGGCTCAAGTGGTGGAGTGCTAGCCTTGAGCTGAAGAGCTGAGGGACAGCGCCCAGGCCCAGAGTTCAGGCCCCACAATTGGACCTCCCCCCCCCCCCACAAAAAAAGAATGCAAATTTGGAATTCTTTTAGAGTCAGAATTTCTTCATTACTATCTGTAGAAATGAAGTTCCAAATCTTAATACAGTCCAACAATATCTTAAGTCTGTTTAGTAGCTTTATATATATTCATACAAAACTGTGGATTATGTTCTCTAGTGTTTATTCATGTAGGAAACACCTTCTTAATTAGCCCACAAACCTGTCTGTGTCCAGTCTTTTGTAAAATATAGGTCTTTCTCCAGTCTTTTACTATTCATATGGATAAAACAATATCTTTTATTTCTCTGTTTAGTGTTCTATGTCAATAGTCAGAATGTAGCAGACTATTTATAGGAAGTTCATTGCTTTTGTTGACATATTTCGTACTGCAGTAAAACATGCTTATGTGTCCATGATTACATGAATATTATGACATTTCTCTAAGGTTTTAAAGACTGATGATTGCTTAAAAATTATGTCTTGTGAAATCCTTCTTCAGGTGAACCAATTCAGTTTAAGAACTTAGACACATGCCATCATGTAGTAATGTCAACACTTCATTTCACCAACATTACTATCAATACTATGAATGGTTATTTTATGAATTGGAATTAGACATCTTTAACAGGTGCTTATTATCACTCTTGGTGGAATGCTAGAAATAAATACAAACAGTTGAGACAAAAGTATATCATCATTTATTTTACTTATTTATTTATTTTTGGGTCCAGTCGTGGGTCCTGTACTCTGGGCCTGGGTGCTGTCCCTCAGCTCTTCAGCTCAAGGCTAGCACTCTACCACTTGAGCCACAGAGCCACTTCCGGCTTTTTTCTTTTTGCTTATGGGGTGCGGAGGAATCGAACCCAGGGCCTCATGCATGGAACCTACACCCATCATCATTTATTTTTAAGGAATAAATTTCTAAGACACAATCTTATTCCAATAGCATGATAAAGAATTCTTTTAAATCACTATGTAGTAATATAAAGTTCCAACCCTTAATTGTGTGTTCCAACCCATTTGTGATTTCAAGCCACTTACTCATCTCCCCTTGTCTCCCACTCAACCCTTCCATTGAATACAAATTAATGTGCCACGCTTTTAGCAGGTTTTTCTAACCTGTTTGAGTTCTTGCTGTATCTTTTATTCCTTGTCTTCTTTCTTATAAACTTGTGTTTACCTTGAGTTTCTTAAAAGTTATACTCTATGTTTCTTGCAAATCCAAAATTTCTCCTTCAAATTTATTTCTATCCTATTTTATTTATCTGCTGATACTCTTCAATATTTCTAACTTCTAGGCTGGAGAAGAGGTTATTAATATGTCATAGTCATTATGATCATAAACTGTAAATTTGAGATCTCAATCTGCAGTTGTACCCCGAGCAAGTTACATGCTAACTTTATGGCAATATTCCTCATAGGTGAAATAAAGGTAATAGTTATATCTCCCAGGAATTTCCTACAGGTTAGATTTCAAAAAAAACCTTGAAAGTAGTGGCTGATAGATATAATCATTCACACATATACATGGTAAGATTTTTTTCTTAAAAATATTAGCTTTTTGTAAAACTGCCTCTTTTTCATATTTTGAAGCAGCTAAGATGAATGTTTAATCTTTGTTTCTGAATTAGCTCTGAATAGCTCATGAGGCGGTCAGATGTGAAGTTAAGAGTAGGCTTGGCTTAGAATGTTATCTTAGATCTGTGTTTTTTGTAGCTTTGTGGCTATGTGACCTTATTCAGACCACTTTAGTGTTTATTGATTTGTTTGTTTCTCTTCATTCTAACATAAAAATAGTAGAATCAAATTAAAATGTGACAAGTTAAGTGTCAGAGTATCTGGTAAGAACTATAAACATCAACTGCTAATACTGTACTTCAAAATAATGACCAGGCTCCTGAGTGAAAGAACTCTTTCTCAACCAAGGAATAGAACAAACATAATAATATCTACAACACAAGTCTTTCTAAAGGATTCTTTGAAATAACTGGTAATACTATCAAACAAAATACAATGATTTAATAGAAATTCTTTCTATGTGCTTTTCTGAAAATTAATCCAATTATGAGTTATTTCCTCTCAAATATTTGAGTACAATGTATTCAAAGAATACTAATTCTGAGTGAAACTTCAGAATACTTCCTGAAATATTTTTCATATTTCCATAATATTACAAGGGATTTAAATAAATCATGCTTCTTTTTAAATCATGTGATTCTGTGGTTTGGTTTTAGATACATACTATATTATTATTAAGTGATCATTAAATTGTTTCTTCCTAATAAAGACTTACTTTTAGCTGCAGGTATTTGAAATATTTATTACTTTAGTATTAATCAAACAGATTTTATTTTTGTCTGTCTTGGGACTTGAACTCTGGGCTTGGGCCCTGTCCCTCAGCTCTTCAGCTCAAGGCAAGCACTCTACCGCTTGAGCTACAGTGCCACTTTCAGTTTTCCAGTGGTTTATTGGAGATAAGAGTCTCAAGGACTCCCCGAATAACAAAAACGCTCCTCAATGGAAAGAACACTGCCGGTGGAATATCAATACCAAATTTCAAACTCTTCTATAAAGCCATAGTAATCAAAACAGCTTGGTACTGGCATAAGAACAGACCTCAGGATCAATGGAATAGAATTGAAAACCCAGAAATGAACCTACAGACCTATAGCCAACTAATCTTCGATAAGGGAGCTAAAATAATAGAATTGAAGAAAGACAGCCTCTTCAGTAAATGGTGCTGGCAAAATTGGTTAACTACTTGTAGAAAACTAAAACTAGATCCTTATATATCACCCTGCACCAGAATCAACTCCAAATGGATCAAAGCAGACACTCTGAAAACATTACAGGATGGAATAGGAGAAACCCTAGGCCTCCTTGGCTCAGGCTGAAATTTTCTTAATAGAGACCCGGAAACACAACAAATCAAAGAAAGGTTGGACAAATGGGATTGCATGAAGTTGCAGAGCTTCTGCATGGCAAAGGACATAGCTAGCAAGATCAGTAGAAAGCCCACAGATTGGGAGAAGATCTTCACTAGCCATACAACGGACAAGGGTCTCATATCTAAAATATACTTGGAACTCAAAACATTAAACCCCCCAACAACAAATCCTCAAAGAAACAACTGCCCAATAAATAAGTGGGCGAAAGACTTGAAGAGAAACTTCTCTGAAGAAGAAAGAAGGATGGCCAATAGACACATGAAGAAATGCTCAACATCCCTAGCCATAAAAGAAATGCAAATCAAAACCACATTGAGATACCACCTCACCCCAGTTAGAATGGCTATACTCAAGAACTCTAACAACAACAGATGCTGGAGGGGATGTGCACAGAAGGGAGCCTTACTGCATTGTTGGTGGGAGTGTAAACTTGTTCAACCACTTTGGAAAGCAGTATGGAGGTTCCTGAAAAGACTTCACATAGAGCTCCCCTATGACCCAGCAATCC
The DNA here is from genome assembly GCF_024711535.1 of Dipodomys merriami. Taxonomy (NCBI): domain Eukaryota; kingdom Metazoa; phylum Chordata; class Mammalia; order Rodentia; family Heteromyidae; genus Dipodomys; species Dipodomys merriami. The sequence continues at coordinate 39,876,634 of NW_027206512.1, read as the reverse complement.
CACTTTTGGGCATTTACCCAAATGTTTACCAACAAGACCACACTAAAGCTACCAGCACAACTATGTTTATTGCAGCATTATTTACCATAACTAAGATATGGAACCAACCCAGATGCCCCTCAGTAGATGAATGGATCAAGAAAATGTGGTATGTATACATAATGGAATTCTATACCTCCATCAGAAAGAATGACATGGCCCCATTTGTTAGGAAATGGAAAAACTTGGAAAAAATTATATTAAGTGAAGTAAGCCAGGCCCAAAGAAACATAGGTCCCATGGTTTCCCTTATTTGCAATATCTAGTACATGTATGAGTCAAGCAGGAAAGTTCAGATAATGTGATGTCAGGAAAATGAACTCTTAGATATGTATTTAAATGTTTTTTCTTTCATGCATTTGTTTCTAACTCATTTATGAGATTATTTCTTTGTAGCTTTCTATGTCCCTCCCCCACAGTATAACCCCTGCTTTCACTATATTTGATGTCCGTATAATTTGTTGAGGAGATGGGGAAAAACAAGTCGTTTAAGGATACAGGTGGACCCGATGCAACCATGAGAAGTACAAGTTGTCATGTCAAAAATGAACTTTACAAGTTTGGTGGGGGGGGGGAAGGGGAGGATTGCGGGGGCCGAGGAGAGGCTTGGAAGTGATGTGAAGGGTAAACAAAGGAGGAAGCTGCAATGCTTGATAAGAAATGTACTCATTATCTTGCCCATGTAATTGTAACCCCTCTGTAGAGTATGTTCACAAAAAATAAAAAAAAAATTAAAAAAAAAGAGTCTCAAGGACTTTCTTGCCTGGGCTTTGAACTGAGATCCTCAGATCTCAGCTTCCTGAGTAGCTAGAATTACAGGCGTGAGCCACCAGTGCCAGGCTCAGATATTTATTTATTTATTTATTTTTTATTTTTTTAATTGTGAAAGTACTGTACAGAGGGGTTACATTTACATGGGCAAGACAATGAGTACATTTCTTATCAAGCATCATTGCCTCCTCCTTTGTTTCCCCTTCCCATCCCTTCCCATCCTCTCCCCCCCCCCCCCAACAAAGTTGTAAAGTTCATTTTCGACATAAGGACTTGTACATCTCATTGTTGCAATGGGTCCACCTGTATCCCTAGTTAAACTATTTGTTTTTTCCCTTTCCCTTCACAAAATATACCAACATCAAATACAGTGTAAATAGGGGTTATAATGTGGGGGGACATACAAAGCAACAAAGAAATCATCTTATAAATATGTTAGAAACAATCTGAAGAAAGAAAAAACATTTGAATCCTTATCTTGGGGTTCATTTTGCCTAACATCAACTTATCTGACCTTTTCTACTTGACTCAGACATATACTAGTTATTGCAAATAAGGGAAACCATGGGATTATGCTTCTTTGGGCCTGGCTTACTTCACTTAATATACTTTTTTCCAAGTCTTTCCATTTCCTAACAAATGGGTCAATGCCATTCTTTCTGATGGAGGCATAGAATTCCATTGTGTATATATACCACATTTTCTTGATCCATTCATCTACTGAGGGGCATCTGGTTCGGTTCCATATCTTAGCTGTGGTAAATAATGCTGCAATAAACATAGTCGTGCTGGTAGATTTAGTGTGGTCTTGTTTGTGAACATTTGGGTAAATGCCCAAAAGTGGGATTGCTGGGTCATAGGGGAGCTCTATGTGGAGTCTTTTGAGGAACCTCCATACTGCTTTCCAAAGTGGTTGAACAAGTTTACACTCCCACCAACAATGCAGTAAGGTTCCCTTCTGTGCACATCCCCTCCAGCATCTGTTGTTATTAGAGTTCTTGAGTATAGCCATTCTGACTGGGGTGAGGTGGTATCAGATATTTATTTTTATGTTTTGAAATTCCAGCCAAGTTTTGGTGCCTCACACCTGCAAACTTATTTAGAAGGCTGAAATCCAGAAGGACATGGTTCAATGTCAGTTTAGGCAGTAAAGATCTAAAGATTCAATCTTCAATTAACTAGCAAAAGATTGAACTGGAGGTGGTATTCAAGTGGTGCAGTGCCATCCATGAGAAAGTGTGAAGCTCTGGGTTCAGAAAAATATAGAATATGTCTCATTAATTATGTCCTCTGGAGAATCAAGTTGATAAAGCAGCTTTAGGGTTAATAACAGTAATATGTTAAAGAGAATTATTATTCAAATTTAAAAGTATAATTTAAAATAAAAATGTAGCACAATGTTTTAATAAAAACAACTGAATTTAGGAACATCTGAAATGGAAAACAACTGTTTTGAAACTTATTCACATGTTTTATTGTTTATGTTTGTATGTGTATGTGTGTGCGAATGTCCTGGGGCTTGAACTTAGCACCTGTGCATTGTCCCTGAACTTTTGTGCTTGGCCAGCACTCTAATAATTGAGCTCTAGCTCTGCTTCGGGCTTTTGGGTAGTAATTTAGAGATGAGTCACTTTGTTTTTGAAACAGAATCCTCAAGCGGGATACCGGTGGTTCATACTGGTAATCCTAGCGACTCAGGAGGCAGAGATCTGAGGATCGTGGTTCAAAGCCAGCCTGGGCAAGAATGTCCATGAGACTCTTATCTCCAATAAAGCACTAGAAAACTGGAAGTGGCACTGTGGTTAAAGTGCTAGAGCCCTGGCCTTGAGCTGAAGAGCCCAGGCCCAAAGTTCAAACCCAAGGACTGACCAAAACAAACAAAAAGACAACAACAAGAACAAAAAAAAACCAAACAAACCAGAATTTTCCGATCCCTGAGTAGCTAGGATTACAGTTGAGAGCCACCAGTGGCCCATTCAAACATATTTTAATCCTATTCTATTATGCTCTCTTTAAAAATAACATGTTCAAAAAATATTCATAATAAATATTAATATTATCTTAATTCTATGAGCAGTCATACATTGATTGTTCAGTTTTTTTTACAGATTTGTCTTCTATAAGAAGCTTTGATTATTTATCACGAGAACACAAATAAATTTTATCGTTTGAGAATAGCAGTAATTTTGTAGGAAAGTACTTTCATCAGAAGAATTTAATAACAGTTGGAGTTTTAAACAGTATTGTTTTATAACTTAGAATCCATTGTTTGTAAAAGTTTTGAGCTTTATGAAAGGCATTTGAAGAAAAGTATTTGTCCTTAAAATATTTATATGATGAACAGTTCAAACTTTTGTTTAAATTCATATTCAAGGTTCTATTTAGAACAATTTGAAACAGCCTCATTCAATCACTCTGGATTTTCAACTGATTAGTAGCACATTAATCAGATGAATGTATTCACAAATCTGAAAATCACATACTATTGAGTTTCATCTATAGGACAGAAATCCTTTAGGATTGAGTAATTTTTCTTAATAATAAACACTCAGTGTTGGCTGGCTTTTATATATGCAGCTGGTGAGGGGGAAAAAATCTCTGGGGTAGAATTTTCCTCTAGAGCTTTTGCTATAACTCAGGGCAAAATTACCACCTGATGGGAGTTCAAGCTAGGAGGATAATATCTTCCTGGACAATGTTGCCATCCCTTTCCACTCACGACCATTACTGTTGACATCCAATGGATTAGTCAAGAGAAAGTCTGCACCAGGGAGATAGGTGCAGACAAAACAAATGAGTCACCTTCTCTAATGTGAATAGTTTTGAATGACTTTTCTTCTTGCAGTCACCTTTCTTATAGGCTATACCCCAAGATTCTTTTTGTACTTATTCATGGAAAATAATTACATCTATAAAAATGCCAGGAGAAAACAAATAAATGGAGCACAATGTAAAGATAAATTCAGAAAGAGAACATCATAATCATCATAATTACATTCAGTTAATGCCATTGTCACTATTAAAACATACATGTGAGCTTATACTAGCCCAAGTTTAAAACAATACTTTATACTTTTATTGATATGCATCAGTAAGTCATCAGGGAATCGAAATTGCTTTTCTGATATACACATGAACATCAATAAACGTGAAATTTCCTTGTGAGTGATAGAAAGAGGACATCAAAGATTAGATACTCAGTTACAAAAAAAACCCCAAAGTATCTTATAGTAGAAGCCACAGCTGTGTCTTCCCATGGAGGAATGTAGTACAAATGGAAAAGGAAACAAGTTTGTAGATAATTAAAATATTCTACATCTTCCTCTTGTCCACATGGTTTTGTATACTTTTCTGTTTGCATGGACTTTTATATTTACATTTGTTTATTTCCCAAACAAGAAATCTACCCTCCATCCCACCAAAAGCCAGACAAATCTGGGCAGCAGTGACTTACATCAATAATTCTAGCTTGTTAGGCCATGATCAGAGGATTGAGGTTCAGCTAGGGCTGAAAAGTCCCTGAATCTCCCTCTTCGATTAACCAGCAAAATGTCAGGGTGAAGATATGGCTTTACTGGTAGAGTGCTGGCCCTTATCTCAAACTCTGAAACTGGCATACATACACAGCACACATGCACGTGCATGCACGTGCACACACACACACACACACACACACACACACACACACAAAACAGAAAAAAAGACAAGACTGTTAGTTGTATTTGTCTTTATCACTTGTTTCTTTTAAGCTCTATAGAATTGAGATTCTCAAGAAGATACAAGAAGACTTGCCAAATTAAAAAAAAAAAAGTAGTAGCAAGATGTTGAGAAGAAAAAAGAGGCTGGAATCCACTGACCAAAGATCTAGAAAAAAATAGCTCATGTATAGAGAACTCCAGAGCTCTCAAGATGGTGGTTTGTCCATTAGCATTCGGCAGTGTTCATTAGTGCATACTTGTGGGCGAATATCCAAATCTGCAAGAATTTTTTTAAAGAACAAAAAGATTAATACCTTGAATTTCCTGGGCCAATACAATGTACTCATGCTGTTCCTCTCAGCTGTCTTACAAAAGAGGATAGTGTTTAGACTGAATGTTCAGAATTGCCGTGAATCATTGGCAGGGAATAATCAATCACACTAATTCTTGTCTGGTTTTGTCTAACAAATCTCAAAAGAAAACTCCAAAGATGAAGCTGTAGTCAAAAATATTTAAATATTTCCCCAAATATATTCTGAATATCTATAAGAATACAAAATATTCAACACCATAAAAAGTGAAATTTGTGATGACTGACATTTATTCAACACCATAAAAAGTGAAATTTGTGATGACTGACATTAAATAAAAATGCCAAGCATTCTAAGAGGCAAAATAATAAGATGACTAGGAAGACAAAATCAACCCAAATCAACTCAGGGCTGACATACATGAAATACATTGACTGGCATTCCAATTACTCAAGAGGCAAAAGGAGAGATCAAATGGTATACTAGTTTGCTAGGGCTGTCATAACATAATAATGATGGTCTCAATTTAGCTAAATGATTACTTTAAAGACCTTGTCTCCAGGTTCAATCATTTTTGAAATACTGGAAGTTGGGAAAATAACACTTGATTTTGGCTAACACATTCAATCCCAAATGAACATATAGATTATTCCTACTATATGTAATAAATAGAGTATATGAAACATAATTTTAACATAGAGTTATAAAAATATAAATAAAACATATAGGGAGCTGTTTACATTATCTATTAAATATGAAAAATGTATATTATAGATTTATCTATCTTTATATACAAAATAACCTACACATTTCATGTCGACACCAATGAACTGAACTTCTCTAAGGCCAATAGTACAATGTACAAGATGAAAATTTTAATGCATAGTTTTAAGGCCAATATTATAGTGTATAAGATGAAAATTTTAATGCACAGTTTAAGAGCTACATTTACATGACAGGATTAATTGATTTTATGACATGGTAGGCTATGGATATAAGCAGAAATAAGCTATAATAGTAAGTCAATTTTTGTTTCTCTGTTAACATGGAAAGGTCAGAGCATTAAAACTCAGGGTTTGGCTATCTAGAGTGTAGTACTCTACTGCAGCTTTTTTTACATCTCTCCAGGGTGGGGAGAGTTCATTTGGCAGAAGACTTGCTGATGTGACTAATGGAGCTTTACACAAAAAATCCTAAGTACTGTTTCAGAACAAGCAGCAACCTGGACTCAGACCAAGACTTTAATTTTAGTTCTATACTACTTTGTGACAACTTAGTCAGCTACTTAGTGACTTTGAGGCCTATATAGTGTTTTTGAGGCCTAAATTTTCTTGTTAACAGGAAAATTATATCATCTATTTCATGCACATGTATCATGGATAAAATGAAATTTTTTTAGGCCAGCCTACAGCATGTTCTAATTAATTTATGTTTCCTTAAATAACATGTACAGTAAAAATGAGTCAGAAAAGATTTCTCCTGCACATAACACAAGCATTAAAATGCTCTTGAATTTCCAAGTAATGAAAATGGGAAATCCATTTTGTGTTTTAATATTTTTAAGGTGAAAATAGTATCCTAAACTGGATTTCCTATTTTCATTGCTTGGAAATTCAAGGGCATTTTAATGCCTATGTTGTGTGCAGGAGAAATCTTTTTATAGTATTTGCCCAGTTAACTATGAGAAGTTTGTTAGTATTTTTAAAGGGCATTTGTAAGAACACTAATGCTGCTAAGAAGAAGCAATAAAGAGTAATATAGGAACTGAGATGATCAATAGAAAATTGTGATAGTGATTACTGACTGTAGTAAATGTGTTGGTAAAACCAAAGACACAATTAGACATCCACAGGCATATAGAAATAGCAACACAGCAAGACATAGATCAGTTCTTAATATTAATACAGACAAATATCTTTGTCTGACAGAATCAGTAAAAACATCTCTATTCTGTTTCTGGATGTTAGTGAATAGCTAATTCCAAAAATAAAGGAAAAAATCTAAGTCCAAGAAACAGACAGAGAAACTAGGGCCTTCGTAACGTGTCTAAACTTGGGTTTGCATCACAGAAGTTCTTTTAAGTTGCAGTGGTCACGACTCAAAGTCAAAAATAATAAGTCAGCAAAGCCAGAGAGCAGTAATGTAATCACCATTAACTGAAGGTAAGACTAATGCCCGTGCTGACAAAAATACCTGACTTGAACATCGTTCAAGTTAGAAATAAACACTGTAAGAAATAGAATCTGCTGGCCTGGAAGGAATGTGGAATTTTCATTGGTGTTGAAAATTGAAAATGAAAAGACAAGGCCAAAGTAATGGCCAGGAGTATCACTCAGTGATATACATCACTGAAGGTATTGCTCTGATGTCCTATAATAAGCTTGAAGTAACATAATGAACAATTAAAGCATCTGTTTAGCATAGTGTTATTTAAGCCTTTGTTTAATTGCAGTTTACAGTGACACTCAGTCTTAAGAATGTAAGAAAATATTCTGCTTGAGGAACAGAAGGGGCAGGAATGACTTTCAACCACAGGATGCCAGTGGGAAAGGTTTTCAGAACATGGAGAGATGAGGACACACACACCTGCTCCATGCATAGCTACCCTAGGGTGATGTATAAGGGAAAGTGGCTTCGACCAGGACTCGATGAGCCCACAGTATTGCCTAAATAGGAAAGAGAATTAAAATAGTGTTTAGTGTTTAGAAGAAAGAATGTCTAGAAGGAGAGAGACCTTTCAAATCGGGTTGTGTTAATGATATACTTGAATGGGAAATGGTGTTCTTGAAAACAGAAAATGAATAGGAAATTTTTAAAAACCCTGTATTTTGATGATAAAATTAAGGAAATCTTATCACATGCTGGTGGTGTGGTGTGAGAAAATGGATGCCACTTTGAGATCTTTAAAGTTACTATGGCCAATTAAAGTTATGAGAAAGGAATATGAAATCTAGGGAAATAAAGTTTGATCTGATATTTTGCACTCAAAGTGTTCAGTAGGGAAATAAGACACTGGGATATGGCTATGAATGAGATGTTTAAGGACTGTTAGATTATTTTAGAGACCTGGGATTCTCCTAGGATGTATGTGAAGACGTAATAACATCCAATGACATTTATATTTGCAGTCCCTCCCTTGAATGGTTCCTTCAACATTGACAGGATTCCCTCTAACCTGGGAATTTTCACCTCTTTCTTGAACAGTTCTTATCATGTGATACTTATTGAGTTTAGATTAGCATGCAATCTGCTCGGATTTTAGGAGTCATTCTGAATTAGTATGGGCTAATTAGTATAGTAAGTAACTGAACTGAAAGCACATGGCTAAGAGCACAATACTCTTCTTCCTCAAGTGAAGAACACATTCCTACCACATCTTAAAAAATAATTCTGCTTCATCTAACATAGTTGATGGATAGTTAGGGCCTTGTAGGCTATGTGGTTGCTATAATGTTATCTTATTGGAGGTAAAATGAGTATAGTAAAATTTACTACCTATGTCTATACTATTCCACCTTTCAGAATGGATTTGTTTTGTTTTTGTCACATTGTGCTTTGAACACAGGACTTTGCTTTTCCTAGGCAGGGTTGTTGTCACTTGAAAGATACCTCCCATCCATTTTGTTTGATTTTTATTATTTTTTCATATAGGATCTCACTTTGTTCCTGGGATGGCTTGGACCATAATCTTATTTCTAATTCCCATATAAGTGGTATTACACACACACACACACACACACACACACACACACACACAAACACACAGACACAGACACACACACACACACACACACACACACACACACACACACACACCAGAGTACACAGCATTTTTCAATTGACTGAAATGAAGTCTCACATTTTTTTTGCCAGGATTAGCTTGGAACTGTCTCTTAGTAGCTAGGAGTATAGGAATGAGCTACCATACCCTGTTCAGATTGTGTTGTTACTTTTTAAAATTCCTTGTTATGTTTAATATAGAGTTAAATGTACAAAAGAAATTCAGTAAGTACTCATATCTGTTGCTACAATGTAGAACATTTTCAGATTTATCAGTGCACTTTATCATTCTGAAATTCAATAGGAATACATCTTTCATTTGTGGAATTGTGATGAACAATAAAAATAAGATGTGTACTTTTTTCTGTTGAGCTCAACTGAAGTTTATCTGCCTGCTCATCGCAGGATGCCTTATTGGTACTTTCTGTTGTTGATCATGTAATATATTGTTTCATGCATTCCTTAGAAGTAGCGAGAGTCTGGGAAACCCTTTCAAATAATGCCAATTGAGCTAGTATGTTGGTTCTCTCAGCCTTAGGAATCAACTACTTTCCTCTGGTGGTTATTGGTCAAGTTCTAAAATAGCTCATAAGGAAAGAAGAAGATCATGGGGAAAAGTGAGGAGCTTTGAAGGCCTTTAGTCTCAACCACCAACCTCTTAAATTCCCATGTATAATGCATGCTTAATTATTAACATTTTTATATCTTTGTGCTTCGTTAGACTGAAGAATCATTAAGATACTGAAGGTAAATGTGTAAACATTTCTTTCTTTTCTTTCTTTCTTTTTGGTCTTTTCTTCTTTGGTACTGGGGATCGAACCCAGGATGTAGCATGTACTATGCATGTGCTTTGCAACTGAGTATATTCCCAACCCTTGCCTTTTATTTTCATATTCAGTTGCTTCTATATCTCTGTAAAGGCTTAAGTGCAGATGGGTACAAATTCATTCTTAAGTAACCGTATATTTCATAAATAGTACAGAATAAAATTTTACAAGACATTGACATTTAATAAGGATTCCAACACAATTGCCTTCAATCCTTTTGTGCTCAAAAAGAATATTGTGCTCAGGAACACTAAATCTGGGTCTTCTTCAATTAAATGGCAGCTATTTAATTTAATTAGTGGGTTCATGATTCACTTCCTATTCATACTGAGGTCCAAGTGTGAGCTAATAGCTCTTGTCCTAAGAACTCAGAACAAAGCTCAGACGAAGCCAAAATTACTAACAGAGCATCTGTATAATAAAAGTACATTTAAAAAATAACAACAGAAAATGTGATTTGCATACAAAATACATTAAAATTAACTTGATCTCACACTTATACCCTACAGTATCTAGAAAAGCAAAGAACAGTTGGTTAACATAAAATCATTATCAGACCCTCACAGTATTTCTGGGTCACACTATCAGCCTTAAAAGAAAGTATTTGCTTTGCCTACTGAATCTAATCAGGCTATAAAAGACTGAATGTCTTAAATGTCAGAATTTCTTTCTTTTCAAGGCCTTCCTTCTAGGATATCCCAATGCCCTCTTAATTGTTCATACCTGTGTTTATCAGGGTTAGAAACTTTTTTTTTCCTTAGAAGTGCTTGGGTTAGAAATTAGAACTTTATGCTTGCTAGGCTAGGCCTTTCTTACTTTAATTAGTTTTTAGGTAGGGACTTGCATTTTTACCCCAGGCAGTCTTTAGACAACATTTCTTCTATGTGTGACCCTGCATAGCTAGACTCAAAGGAAAAACCATCATACTAGCTTATTGCCTGAGATGATCTCTATCTCCTGAGTAGTAGGGATTATAAGGATGAGCCAAGATGCCTAGTCAAATACTTTTTATAACTTGATGTTCTATGTCAACAGAATTCTTCATTTTCTTTTTTCCATTTATTCAAGACTGGTAGATTTGTTCCAGTGGATGAAACTAAAGTGACATATCATGGTCCTCCAAAATCCAGCGCTTACCTTAAACCTCACTCTTAATGTTGCACATAATATAGTTTTGGATGATGTATAGACCAATACAGTGTCATACAGAGCATCTTCACCCTCTATTCCTCCTGCCACAAAACAGTTTTAACATCACCAAATGCTACACTGAATTCAGTCAATAAAATTATAAAGATGAAAATGTGTTACTGTGTTTACATATTTCTTAATTATGCAATTAAAATGTCAAGGGATTCTCTGTTTGAACAAGAGATTTTGAACAAATTCATGGTAACTATAAATCTTATGCCCTTTAACATAATTTGTTCCATTGTTTGTCTCTAATAATAATATTATGATTAATAAGTGGAAGCCATCTCAGAGAGGTGATAGATTTTCAGTTATGAAGGCTTAACTACTGCCCAATGGAATTAAGATACAATTATTTATTCAAAATTGTCCTCAGTAATATAATACTTTGGTGTTTTGATTTTTTTCAATTCAAGCATACAATATTCAATTCAGTAGTGATTGAATTTTATTAATATAAACCAGACAGTAAATATTTTCAGCTAAAGAGCTATACTATGTACATTGCTATGATCTGACAATTTTTTACAGCGTGTTTTAATAGGACATCATGAAAACTGAGGACTGTCTGTTTTACTGTATTATAAATTTTTCCTACTTCCTCTGAATTATAATATGTTCATATTTGAATAAAAATTGCATTTCTATATATTTTATAATTGAAAACATATTTTGTTTTAGATTTTTCCTTTTGAAATTCTTAACAATTATTAGTTGTATATATTAATAGGGTTCAGCTTGATATATTTCCATACATACTTTCTTAAATACTTATTGAAATATATGTTTAGCTGCATTTTTATTTCCTTACCATTCATAGCTGTTTAATTTTAATAAACTTTAAAGCTATATAGACAATTTACTATCTCTGGCTTATGACTAAACTATGGAATGCAATAAATCTGTTTTATTACATATTTAAGTCCTAAAATTCAACTCAAGCAATGTTTTGCCCTGAATTATTAAACAAGTACCAAAGATTTTCATGACCCAAGTCTTCTTTTTTTCTATGTTCATTCCATTTAACAAATAGTGAACATTTACTATGAACAAATATCATGCCATATACTGGACATAGATGAATAAGCAAAGAACATAGAATTAGTTCTGTTGGTATTTTGAATCTAGACATGATAACAGGTGCATATCTCCAATTACTTCCAATTAAATCATGTATAGCTCCACATAACTGCAAATGACATAATTGAAAATTTAATATAGAGAAAATGTATAACTCTCTAAGAGGTGGTTTTGCCATTAGAATCACCCTTGCAGGTCTTGTCCAGCTGTCCATTTAATCCACTTTGCACAAGAAAAAATAATTTCTGTTACATAGATAATATGTGCATTACCACACACATTATCAACATTTTGCCTCCATTCTTAAGATTTCCAGATATCTAGATCTCTGGCTGAATTTTTCTTATATTCTCAAAGTTTTCTTCAAAGGCAGTAGGAAAATGATGGGCCAAGGTACAAATGAAATTTCAGGGATTTGAACTTTTATGACTTGAATATGTTGGTTGCATAATCTGTTAATGGAATTTGTATGTTGGCCTTTTGGGACATAAGTAGGCTGACATGCGGTCCTGTGGGTGAGACTCATGGTAGGAAAAGTTACTTTTGGCTTTTATTTTTTTAACATTGTTTGTGTGGGTATTGGGGCTTGAACTCAAGTCCTGGGCATTGTTCCATAGCTTTTCCCTTATGGCCGGTCAATCACTTGAGCCATGTTTCCACTCCTGCATTTATGATGGGTAATTAAAGATAAGAATCTCAATTTTTTTTCTTCCTAATGGCTCTGAATCCTAATCCTCAGAGCTCAGCCTCCTGAGTAGCTAGGATTACCAAAGTGAGTACTGCTTCCCAGCCGAAGGAGGGAGGCAGACCTGATCTCTCATCTCCTCCATTTGCTAAGTAAGGCATAGGATGAAAACCTGTATTGTTGATTTTTTTTCTGCCTATTCACCTTGGACTTCTTTGCCTCCAAAACTGTGACCTAAATAAATTGTCATCTTTTCAGTGGTTTGTTGGAGACAAGTTTCAAAGACTTTTCTGCCTGGGCTGGCTTTGAACTTAATCCTCAGGTATCATCCTTCAGAATAGCTAGAATTGTAGATGTGAGCCATGGTGTCCAGATCTAGGAAAGGACACTTTAAAAGAATACACACAGACTTTCCAACAGTGACAAATGGTTTTAGTATTCTGAAAGTCTATTACCATATGGAAGAAAACCAGCGGTGGCTATTCAAACATCATCAATCCCACTGTCCTTAAGTACCAGGATTCTTGGTGTAGAATAAAGAAAATTCAGAAGTAGAAGGGAAGGTAGTTAATTAAAAACACTATAATCTTCTATTTAAATTGAAAATAATAACATATACTTTTATAAGTCATATATATACTTATATATTGTAAAAATACTGTACAGAGGGGTTACAGTTACATGAGCAAGGTAATAAGTACATTTCCTATCCAGCATTGTTACCTTCTCCTTTGTTTTTCCCCTACCATCTCTTCACTCCCCACCTCCCCAACTCCTCCTGTCCCCCGCCCCCCGAAGTTGTAAAGTTTGTTTTCAATATAGTGTCTTGTATATCTCATTGTTACAATGGGTCAACCTCTATCCTTATTTAAGCATTTTGTAATTTCCCTTCCCCTCTTCAAATTATAAAAATGTATATATACACAATGCAGTGTACCAGTATGAAATATAGTGAAAACAGGGCTTATACCGTGGGAGAGGAATATACCAAAGAAACCAATAAAATCACAAAATACATTATAAATACAATAGAAACAATAACAAGAAAAAAACCCACTGTGTCCCTATCTTGGGGTTCATTTCACTTAGCATCATCTTATATGGTCATATGTACGTAGCTTTGACCTTTTCTGCTTGTCCTAGATGAATACTAGTTATTGAAAATAAGGGAAACCATGGGACCTATGTTTCCTTGGGCCTGGCTTACTTCACTTAATATAATTTTTTCCAAGTCTTTCCATTTCCTAACAAATGGGGCAATGCCATTCTTTCTGATGGAGGCATAGAATTTCATTGTGTATATATACCACATTTTCTTGATCCATTCATCTACTGAGGGGCATCTGGGGGGTTCCATATCTTAGATGTGGTAAATAATGCTGCAATAAACATAGTTGGGCTGATAGCTTTATTATAGCCTTGTTTGTGATCGTTTGGGTAAATGACCAAAGCTGGGATTGCTGGGTCATAGGGGAGCTCTATGTGGAGTCTTTTGAGGAACCTCCATACTGCTTTCCAAAGTGGTTGAACAAACTTACACTCCCACCAACAGTGCAGTAGGGTTCCCTTTATAGGTCTTTTACAAATACACACATGCCACTGAATTCTAGTCTTGTTCAATAAAAAAGTTCTAGAAACAATAAGCATTTCAGGTGAATGAGTAACATTAAGTATCTGAATTCTTTTCTTAAAGTTTCATTTCATTCTAAAAGAAAAAAAATCCCAGGAGGAAATATGAGCCTCAGCCTCCTTGCCATATTACATGAAGACAAGACTGTCAAAGAATGCCCAGCAGAATCAGGGGTCCATGTGAAGATTCAAAGATGACAAAGTCTGAGTTTTAAATTACATTAAATGTAATTTATTAAAAGATACCCAGTTAAAAACAGCAGTTCATATGCTATTAAATGGGCACCTTCACTAAACCATGATTTATTAAAAACTAAGAACTAAAGGTAGATATATTTATTTTTTGTAGAAAAGAAGAATGACCTAATCTGGATTTCAGGTAATTCTAGCTTCAGTTGAGGTTTGACTCAGAAAACAACAACAATAATGTGCATCTACCTATAGCTATCCATGGCAAAATGTGACTCTCCAAAATATATGTCAGGTTCCTAACATTCAAAACCTATAAGTATATCCTGAGTTGGAAAAAGATCTAAGTATATGTGCATCCTAAATAGAATAACCAGAGTGGGCCCTAAGCATTATAATTACAGTCTTAATCAGATACAAGTAGAGAAGACCTCTACACAAAGAAGGCCCAGTGGAGATGAAGGCAAAGATGTGGGTTTTTTTTTTTTTTAGTTATAAGCCAAGTAATGCATGCAACCATTATGAACTGTAAGTAGCAAAGGATAACTTCTCCAGGAGCCTTCCTAGACAAAGCAGCCCTGTCAGCATTTGACTTTACACATCTTCCTCCTAGGATTGTGGGATAATACCTTTCTGTGGTTATAATCCACTCAGTTCCTGGCAGTTGGTGAACACAGCCAGAAGAAACTAAATGCAGGTGTCATAACCTGCATTCTAAGAAGGAGATTATTTTCTTAATATCCTAACTGTAAGACGTAGTAAAAAAAAATCAGCAGGCTATTTAAAATATAAATGTAATTCACCAGACTTCCTTGAATCATGTTGTAAATTTCTATTTTCCTATGGATTTTATCCTAATTAAAAATGTATTATGATAACTAAAATTGTGTTACCTACAAAGTAGTCCTTAACTCTCTCTCAGGACCAGTAAGGGAATGTTAGGGGAATTAGAAATTAAGTTTGGATTAGGTAATAAAATAAAAGCTATTACATTAGATACTTGCTTTATTACCTTTTCTACAATTCATATAAGGATGATAATTATTTCCCATAGTGCAGTGTGGTTTTGGTGTAGCTGGAAATTTTAGTGGTTTAAAAAAGAGGTCACAGAAATTTTCATGGGCTATATGTTACTGGTAAAATGAAATTATCCAACACATGTCTTTTAAAGAAGAAATACGCAAGCAAACAAAAATCCTGAAACCAGAGCAATCTCATCTTACCACTCACAAATTTCTAAAATGCAGAGGGAAAGATAACTGAAATGAGATTAACATGATAAATCAAATTATGAAACATGCATTCCTAATTGCATATAAATAAGGAGAGAATACATGTCCCTGAGAGTTTAAAAAATTATGGTAAAGATATTTCATCACTTTAAACAAAGATAAAAATCTTCTTATTATAGACATACATATGCCAATGCATTTATTATGTGTACATTTGGTAATCAAGTTGTGGACATGGGGAGGATATAAAATGCTCTTGTCGTCTAATGGATAAACGTATTCATTGTATTTTATTCAAATGCAAGCAGTTGAATTAAACAATTGAGTGAAACTACTTAATTTGTGTAGGCTTTCTGATTAAAATAAACACTTGTTATTTCTGCCTCTGCATTTTTTCTATTAATTTTTATTATGTACAAAGAAATAAAGATTTCAGTTTTCCAGCTTCATGTAAGTAACAATTTCTTGGAAGCCCATATGACTGGGTAAAATTCAGTGAAAGATTTATTCTTAAAAACTTAAGTTATACTTTCTGATAAATGAAAGAAAACGACTTTGTTTGGCTTGTTCAGTCAGGATTGACATGATAGTTAATTTTTATTATCTAAATATAGCCAGCTTAAGGTAGTTTCTTTTCCCTATATTGCCTTTATTGTCTTTATTGCTTTTATATTTCCAATATTAATCTCTTACTTGGAGAGGTAAAAAATAACTAAAATTTTACCTGTTCCTGCTATAAATACTAACTGGTGTGAAAAGGAAGTCAGTGGCTCTACACTTGTAAAAGAACTATAGTAAAGATATAATATGCACCAAACTGGCAAAATGAAAAGGATTGCTAAACAAAGAGGGTAGACAGGCAATGAAGAATTAAATTAAGTACATTAATAAGTTATCAAATGTTGGAGTGTAAACATAGCAGGTAAGAACAGAGATATTCACACTGTATTAAAGAGAATAATTTGGTCTAAAGTTATAGTCAAAAATAGTAAGAGAAATTATATATACATATATGTTTGTATGTTTGTGTGCTTATGTAGAGAGAGACTATAAAAAATTTGAGCAATAGCTGCATTAATGCAGAGCAAAGTGATATAAAATAAAAGAAGATATGAGTATTGCAAACACATAAAAGCATAGACCAATACTGTAATGAGGGAAATGTAGTAAAGATTCTATTCAATACACACTAGAATTTTATTTATTTATTTATTTATTTATTTATTTATTTATTTATTTATTTATTTATTTGCCAGTCCTGGGGCTTGAAGTCAGGGCCTGGGCACTGTCCCTCAGCCTCTTTTGTTCAAGGCTAGCCCTCTACAGCTTGAGCCACAGAGCCACTACTGGCTTTTTCTGTTTATGTGGTACTGTGGAATTGAACCCAAGGCTTTATGCATGCTAGGCAAGCACTTTATTACTAAGCCATATTCTCAGCCCCACATCAGAATGTTTAACTCACGGAACTACTAATCAAGATATTAGGGACTAAAAGTTTTCAAGCACCTTTGTTGAGACAACAAAAGACTTTTACTTGAATATTTATGACAACTCTTTAGTAGTTAAACTTGAGAAGTAATTACCCAACTGGTAAATGAATTCACAAATCGTGGCATATCAATACAATGGAATCATACTGAGTAATTAAATAACGGATTATTAATACATGCAACACTAGAATTGGGTTCAATTGTGCTCTAAATCGAAACCAGATACTAAAAATAAAATGAAGTATATTTTTTAAATTTACATAGCGATCTCAAAAATGTAACCAGTCTATAGTGGCAGAAACATCAATAGATGTCGGCAACTTTGGCATTATCAGGTCCAAGATATAATGCATTCTAAATGCACCTGCAGAACCTATTTGATGTTACCTTTACTTGAGGTGGTGAGAGGGGAGCCAAGTTCCTGCTAGATAGCACAAATTAACTTTGAGATTTTGATTCCCTGCCTCAGCTTCTGAAGTGTTGGGAATGCTGGTGTATGCCATTATGCCCAGCAATCTGTCTTGTGTTCATGATTTTATAAATATATACATATATGAAATTCCCAAATTGCACTTTGAATGTGTACTTTTTAGTGTAGCAATAGTACACAAGATAGAAAATGAAGGAAAAGAAAGGCAGAAAAGAAAAAGAAGAATAAGAAACAGAGGATTTTATCAAGACTAATAATCCTTAAATTCTAGAAAATACTTCTTACTTCTATGTTTCACAAAGTATAGTTCTGCATAAAAATAGGATTTTATATTAACCTTTGGTATTGTTTTGTTAATCATTGAAATGTAAGTCCTATTCTTTGAGAAAATTTCACTTTATTCTACTTTGATATAATTCCTGAATTTTCTAAATGTTAATCTCAAATGAAGGACTATTTTGACCCTCCATAATTCTGAAAACTTTACTCCTCAGACTTACTTGGTTTTAACTCAATTGCATTGCACAGAGAGTTTGTAAAAAGCTTAGAAGTTTATACTCAATCAGCAGCTTCAAGTCAGATGAAATTGACTTTCACGTGTGCTATAACATATTTTGAGAGAGGTCATCATGACCAATCTTGATAACATTTTCGAAATAGTGCCACAGCACAGCATGGAATCAGCCCAATGCTAAATGAAAGCACCCCCTTTTCCCCCCTTCTGTTTACTTCTTGACATTGTAGTGGTCTGACATTTAGGACATCACAATGCAATTGTCAGAATTCTTTGTTAGAAAGCTTGTCATTTAGAATTTTATTAACCCAATGATAACTCATGTCCAACTTAAAAATGATAATAAAATGTAATTCATTTTAACAGTGAAGAATGGTGGATGAATGATGCTTATTATTCTAGTTAATCTCCCAAAATTAATTTTCTTTTTAAAAATTATATTTTATTGTAAAGATGCTGCACAGAGGAGTTACAGTGACATGAGTAACATAATGACATTTCTTGTAGAGAATTGTTAATGCCTTCTTTGTTGTTCTCCTACCATCCCTTCCTACCCCCACCTCCCCCAGGCCTCCCCTACCCCAAGTTGTAAAGCTCATTTCCTATAGCGTGTCTTGTGGGTATCATTGTTGCAATGGGTCATCCTGTGTCCTTGTTTCCGCATTGTGTTATTCCCTTCCCCTCCCCAAATTGCACAAATGTATATACAAATCGCAGGGTACCAATATCAAGTACAACTGGAGCTACACCATAGGGGGAAGAACATACAAAGGAAACAAAACAATCTCATAGCACATTAAAAACAACAACAAAGAACTGCTTGTGTCCATATCTTGGGGCTCGTTTCACTTAGCATGATCTTATATCGCCATATGTATATAGCTTTTGAGCTTTTCTGCTGATCTGATAAAATTATCCTAGATCTATACTAATTATTGCAAATGAGGGAAACCATGGGGAGAAAAACAACAATACAGATAAAGAACAAGCTGTATAGAGGGTTTAATGAGAACCTCTTTTTTCCAAAAGTTGGAGTTTATGTTAATATGCTTCATCATATATAGTCCTTTGCACTAAGCATTTGGGATCTTGAGATCCCCCATTAACAGTATCTTTTACATATTCTAGTTCTTACAGATGAGGGAGATCATGTGACCTGCTTTTCTTCTGCTCTGGCTTACTTCATTTAATATAATTTTTTCCCAAATCTTTTGGATTTCCTTATGAATGGAACAAAGTTATTCTTTCTGATGGAAGCATAGAATTCCACTGTGTATATGGACCACATTTCTTGATCCATTTATCTACCGAGGAGCATCTGGGTTGGTTCCATATCTTGGTTATGCTGCGATGAACAGCAAATTAATTTTCTTAATGTCATTACAACTAGTATTAAAAAGTCAGTTTCAAAAATGTGCCAGATGTAAAAATATAAAGCCAAATATATAATATGTAAATTTCAGCATCAATGTCCTTACAACTAATGAGGGAAATGAAAGTGTAAAATGCCTGTGTAGCTTGTAGAAAGATACCACAAAAATTATTTTATAGGCAATACCAGAAAGACCACATTCATTTTGTAATCAAAAGCACCTGAAATATAGCTTTGTAAAAGTGTTCACAAATCTCTTGTTCTACCTTTACTTTAAAAATCATGTAGACTATTGAGGATTATTATGTCTGTTAAGAAAACTGTAGGATGTACAATATCAGTTCATTAAATTTGATTGATTTTAATATCTTAATCCCCAATATTCATGTTAAATTTGGTATTATTACTCAAAAATTTTAGAGGTGAGTTAATTTGTGAATCTACACTCAAAACTATGCAATTAAATATATATTAAAATTGTTGTTTACATTTTTTCAGAATGGCAGGAAGGGCTTACACAGGTGATAGAGCTAAATCCAGGTCACAGGGAATAGGGAAGAGGAAAAAATGATCAGATTAATGGGAAATAGCTCTATTCATGCTGAGGAGAAGCTAAGGGAAAACTGATCTTTGATTCCGGATATGATATGGTAATTACCCAATTAAGTTTATTTCTTTCAACTAAGTCTTTTCTTGCCAAGTCATGTCATTTCTTTTTCCATTGATTATATGATGTATTTCAGAAAGCTTCTGATAAAGGCTTTGATTCCCTAAGCAATTGCAAATCTGCAATAGTCAACGCTTCTGAGACTATTACTTTATTTTAATGAGGGTTGATGGGAGTGTATATGGCCCTATGTGTAACCCAAAGATATCCTGAACAGAGCTGCTACAAACAATGAGTTAGTAAGAAAAGAAATACTTCATTACACAGAAGGCCTTAAAATGTGTACTTTCAAGGCTAACTAGACGATGTGGAAATTGTCCAAGTAAAAACTATCTACCTACTCAGTGTTATACTCAGTTATCTACTATTTAATAACTACTCCTAAAGTTGAATTTGCCAAAGTTCAATTTGTCAAAGTTGATATTATTGTGTGATAGCTAAAGAGAATTTTTTTATTGTGGACCAATTACATTTATGTTGTATAATAAAGTACTTTTCTTTTTTTTTTTTTTTTGTCTTTTCTTTTTTGGTACTGGGGATCGAACCCAGGACGTTGCACTTGCTAAGCAAGCGCTTTGCCACTGAGCTACATCCCAGCCCTAAAGTACTTTTCATTGAGAAGAACACAGCTAGATGAGGCAGTTTAAATTACTTCAATATCCATGCTTGTCCAGGAACCTGAATTCTTCTGTCTAATAATTCCCTTTATTAATCTTCCTCAAGTGTGTCATTTCATATAGATGAATGCACATCTGTTTGGAGTTCTTGCGAAAAGATAAAGTGGTGTCATTAATAAAATACATTTTTAAACAGAATTGAAAACTCTATCATTTAGACTTTGTTTGGTTGTCTGTTATCTCTAATAGACCATTATTTTTTTCTCTTCCTCTCCCTCTTCCTTTCTCTTATTTATTTATTTTATTTTTTTACTGAGTTGGATTTGTTTATCTACCAACATGACACTATATTGTAATCATATTTATGTGTCATGATGAGTATACACTTAAGGCTGGGAACAATGGCTTATATCTATATTCCCAGTTAATCAAAAGGTGTCCTTCAGGAGATTCTTTACTGAATTATAGGTTCCAGGATTTTTTAAATTAAAGAACTTTTAATAAATTAAAATTTAATAAATTAAAATAGCACAAATACACTATCATTTATAGAATAACTATCTTTTCTTTCTCAAACTGCATACAGTTTTACACAAACCATAATTTGTGATAAAGTGTTACATTTTTTTCCTACTCTGCTTTGTAGTGCTAAATCACACTCCACTTCTCTTGAACATAATAATAAGAAGCCATAGAATTAATGAATGCTAATGCAAGAGAGAATTTGGGAGATTATTTGCCAATATTTCACAGGTGTAAAAAAGCTTGGGACCTAAAATAATTATGGTTTTTATGGAAGTTTATAGGAGTATAGAGTGGTAGCCAACACAGAAAGAGTCTGAGTACTTTAGATGCAAATACAGAAATGTCTTGTTTAGAAGTCAGGCTCATGCTGTGCAATCAGACCAGTTCATAGGTAAAGAGCATTATGCATAATCTTGATTACAGCAATTTCCTGCAAGTTTGCCCGGTGCTATTTTTGGATTTTGGTACTTCAAACACCACCAAGTCTGACTTTCTGCTGTGTTTTCTCCAGTAGCCTCTCTTTTACCAAAGAAATGAGTGTAGAGCTCAAGTGAAAAAGCTGGTAGTCACAGTAAGCTATAAAGTTTAACCGGTATTGTCAGGAGTTAAGAAGTGAAGGGGCAGATATTTGAAATTGAATGCTAATATTGGTTCTATATATGGGTACACG
Source organism: Dipodomys merriami (assembly GCF_024711535.1). Classification (NCBI taxonomy): domain Eukaryota; kingdom Metazoa; phylum Chordata; class Mammalia; order Rodentia; family Heteromyidae; genus Dipodomys; species Dipodomys merriami. Next base: position 39,854,917 of record NW_027206512.1, on the reverse strand, counting down.
ATGACACGAGAAGACTCAAATAGTTAACACAAAGCAACGGACAGCCATTACAGTCTTATTAGCCAGCCCACCCTTTGATTTTTGTTGTAATGGTCTTTGAAGCCTATTGCTTTTAATTATATTTAAAAGATGTAACAGAACAAATGTCTTCATTCATACATTTGGCATGTATTCCCTTAATATGTTGCATACTTTTTATGATCTCTAAATTGGATAATTTTGATCTTTAATGGAAAGAAGTTATTAGCCAATAAAATATGAGTTAGAGATGGTATTGGATGATTTTATGTTGATGTAAAATTCTTACTTAGTGGTAATTCACATGACAGCAATAGATAAATAATGTTTAGGAAAATATTGTCTGGGTCTCTTCTTCGGGAATTTAATTTTTTTTTATAGGATCCTAGTTAAAGTCTTAGTGTGAAACCAGGCCAGCAGTTTTATAAAGCAAACACTTCCCTACGTTAAGAAATCTATCTCATAGAAAAAGAGAAAGACACAAAAGAAATATTATTTGATGCAAAGCTGAATTTTAGTGTTGTGTTTCAGGTCAGTGGTTTTATAGAGTACACGCGCAATCTCATCACTACCTTGTCCATGTAATCACAGAGAGACATGGCATTAGAAAGATACATAGCAAAGAAAGACTTGGAACATTTCTATTATGGCAGTTTGTTCATTCAAAGTGTATTGTAAGTTATTTTTAAAAGTTTTATTTATATGTGAGATTTAATGAAGCAATTATGCATAATAAACATTCCTATAAATGCTTTTTACCTCTTCTAATTGTTACTTTGAAAGGAAAAGCAATTCTATGGGCTGTTGTTTCTTTTATATCTCTGTATAATCTCTCTATTATACTTACTAGAAAATCCTTTATAAAAGCACTAGACTTAAGGAAAGGAAAAGAGGAAAGAAAATTAATTTTTTGAGATTATATAAGTTAAGTACATCATTCTGTTGTTAAATAAAACTAGTTTGTAAACATCAGTGAAAGATGATGATTCACTTGCTAAAGAAAAGTTTATTTGGCCCAAGTGAAAAGATAAATTTTGATGGATATAAAAAACACTTTTAAGACTCAGAATTTAAGCATCTTCAATAAAATTTGCTTTTAATCTACTTTTGTTTGTTAATCGACAGTGATTGCTGGTTATGTGCAGATGGGTAGGAATATTCATTTTTGTTAATTAAAGGAGATTTTGAGGCAAAGTTCAAATTGTTTCTCCCCAAGACTAATGGCTATTTCTATATTAAGTGATAATGGTAATTTCTATATGAGATGATCTAATTTCTATATGAAATGATTGTCATATATCATGCATAAATTTGCATCTTGACAAATGGCCAGCCATTTCTGCCTTTAACTTTCTGTATAGAGAGACATATAAAAGGAACACATTTTTGTTAGGAATTTTAGCATATAATAGATTATCTGTCCTGACCCTGTTCTACTTAACAAGCATGGTTGCAATGACATGCATAACACGCATAACACACATTAAACACACGGGGCATGCATGGCACACAAGACACTTGAGACATGCATGACACACATGACACATGACATATGTGATTAATAGGATCTATACAACACTATGACATGTGTGGCACAAAGGGCAAACACAACATGTATAACATGCATGATATGCATGACATATGGCATGGATGGCATATAGCTTACATATAACACATATGACATAAATAGCACACATGATGCACATGATAAATAAGTGGCACATGGTATGAATGAGATATGTGACATACATAGCATATATGCCACATCTGACACACAACACACATGACAGACATGGCACATGACATGTATGATATATGGACATGAATGCCATCTAAAATGCACATGGCACAATATGACATCCATGACCCATACGATTTATATGACATAAAGATGACATATATGAAATGCTTGGTACATATGTGATGCATAATTATATGTAAGTTATATATGACACACATGTGACATGTTTTGCATCTGTGCCATGTGGAACATGCATGATATGCACAACATGAATAATATGTGACATACATGGCAGACATGATCTGCATGGCACACAAAATATACAGCATATAACATGCATGACACATAACACACAACACATGATATGTGTGGCACACATTGCACTGGTGACACACATGAGAAGTATGATATATGACATGTATGGCACACAGGACATATATGAAATACATGATTGCCATGGTGTTTATTATATACTTGACATGTATAACATATATGACAAACAATGTACTGCATGTACAACAGGCATATTACATGCATGGATAACTTGACAGATGACATAGAGATGATGCACATGACATGTATGGAATACATATCATATGAATGATGCACAAATGACATATGTGTTAGATATGATGCACGCAGGCTGCACATAACACATATGACAGCATGATACATGCGACATGCAGGACACACATCACATATGACACTGACACTGAATATATAAAATGTGTGGCATCTGTCATGTATGGCACATACAATGTTCATGACCCACATGGCACATGTGTTATCCATGACACACGTGGCATGCATGACATACATGACATACATGACATACGTCTAATTGGCATACATGGCATATGTGACATATATGGCACTCATGTGGTATGCAACAAAAACACAACACATGTCATCTGTGACATGCATGATGCACGTGACACATTAGATGCATGGGATATATGACACACACAATGCATATGGCATGTGTGCTATGCATCACCCCCATGACGAATATAACCTACATAACACAATATATGATGCATGATGACGTAGATGGTATGTTCAACACATGATACATGTGACAGGTATGAGAAATGTGACAATGTGATACACAACATGTGTATGGATCACATGACATATATACATATGTGAACCATATGATGGATATGACATACTAAACATGTGTGATATGTGTGTTGTATGGAAGACACGTGGCACATATAACATAGGTGTCTTGTATGACACACATGACATGTATGGCACTGTTGATATATACAACTTGCATGACACATTTGTCAAGCATGATATACATAACAGTAACAAACATGACAAATATATTGCATATGACACTTGAGACACATGACACACATGACATAAATGACACACAACATATTATGCATGTACCACACATATGGCACAATATATCGGTGATATATATGAAAGTTAAATTGTACACAAATGCATGTCACATGTGACGTGTACTATATGTGTGATATATAAGTGGCACACTAGTTATGCGATATACATGACTCAATGTACATATAGATGGTGTGTAAATTACATATATGTCATAAATGCATGACATTGGTATGTATATTTATAGGAATGTGACATACATGCCATATATGACATGCATGCTACATGTATGTCATGTAGGAAATGCATGACGTATAAATGACAGGTGTGGCATAAATAACACCTATGTGACATATAAAATGCTTCTATATTTTCAAGTCAATTGAGCTTACTTATGTAAGACTATTTCTGCAAGATATATTTGGTAAGATTCATTGACATGTTTGTGATTCCAAAACGTTAGCTTGATTGATAAATTTTATGTTTTTCTTTATAATTGGCTATTGGGTTCTACTAGTTTTCTCTTTAAATGTTGGTTTAATTACTTTCTTTCCATTTCATTAGAAATTTTATACTTAAATTACACTTAAACTTAAATTTTATACTTAAACTTCATCTCTAATGAAGTTTCCTGAATTTATGTAAAGAAAAACAAAAGAGATTTATAGTATATTAAAACATACCATATTAAAAATGTCCTAATTACTCTGAAAAAAGTCCTAATATCATTAACTATATGTATCATGTAGCTACTATTATTTTATAATAAATCTACTCAAGTCTATATGAATTTGTTTTGAATTTCTCAATATTCCATCCATTGTGAAATTATTCATACAGATATCTGGGCAAAATTATGTGTGAGAGAATGTACATTTTCATCTCTGAGAGTACAGCCACTCTTCAATGTGTGGACTCTGATTATTTTTACTTTTCTGAATGCCTGCAGTCATTTATATGAATGTAATACTTCATGCAATTTTAAAGATGAATTAACAGTAAACTTTCAATGCAAGAGGGACACTTAATGTTTTGTATGGTTCATTTTATCTCTATAACAATATACCCAAATAAAATATGAGCAAAATTGATTGGAATGTTCAAAATATTACTGATAAAGAAGTACTTCATGATGTTTTTTTATGTTTTATCATATTGCACCTGTCCTTCAGTAGGTTCTGATAGTAATCCTCAGCAGACTATTTTCAATTCTTGAAAATTTACTTTATTACATAACTTCCCATTTTAAGATATAATTTTAATTAGCAGCTAATGGAGCATTACATTCGGTACACGTTACTGGCAGAGCAGAATGTCAGGCACTGGTATTCCCTTATTTTCATTTTTTTTTTTTAAGGGAAAGAGAAATGAGATTCAGTAGATTAATGGCATCTGCTTTAACTTCATCAAGGGTCTAGACAAAATAGACCCACCATTGTGTTTCAAAGGGTGAGTTCTTCATAAAACAGTAATTTTAGAACATCAATGTTCCTATATTTACCCGAATGTTCACAAACAAGACCATACTAAAGCTACCAGCACAACTATGTTTATTGCAGCATTATTTACCAATAGTTATTTCTCAGCAAGTGAGTAAACATAAAGTAAAATTTTTCAGAAGGCCAGCCTTGTTTTGTGGAAAGAGATTTTCTTTAGTGTCTTCAGAAATTGATATAATTGAGTAGTTTTTTTTGTTAATATCATCTCTGAAAAACAAGATAGGGGCACACAGGTGGGTGCACACACACAGACATACACACATACGTACACACACAGTACATGCACACCTACTTATAAAATAAACTTTTCTCATTTATTTTCACTGCTCCCTTCAGTGGTGCTCATGAGTAAGAGTGTGGGCACATTTATTCATTCTGTGATAATTAGTATACGCCTATTTTAATTACTAATTACACTTCTCATGTACTTGGACTTATTTCCTGTCATACAACATGTTGTGAAGTATATTCACACTGAGATATATCCTTCCACTCACATTAACATTGAAGAAAATGATAAATACATATATATATATATATGAATGAGATGTAAAACTGAGGTGCTGAAAAAATTTTCCTTTGGTATAGTTCACTGAGATATTAAGAAAGCTCCGACTATTGAGGCAAATAAACCAAATGAAACAATCTAATGACCTTTTTACTTGATATAATTTTGCCATCTCTTTGACTTCTGAATTAAATTTTAATTTTAAGGATATTGAGTTAAAGGGCTTTTTTTAAATACTAAATTTTGTAGTCTGTGAAAATGTAAATTATTGTAAATTATGAAAACAGTATAGAAGATCTTCAAAAAACAAAAAATAGAACATTCATGCACTCTAGCATTTTAATGTATGCATTCAAATATTTTATATAAACAGCTAGAAAGACTATCTGTGAAACAAAAATGATAAGGGAAAAAGCAAACTTAAAACTAAAAAATATTTTCAGTTATCAGTCTATGTATGGATAAAAAATACGTATTATAGCATTTTTAAATGCAAGTCTTCAAATTGAATCTGGCACTTTAACTGCCAAAAATTAAATAACATGGTATTAAAAATCATGATTTTTGCAGAAACCTAAAAGTGGACCCTAGCTTGTCACCATGCACTACCATCAACTCAAAATAGATTGAAGACCTTAACATCAAACCTGATAGTCTGAAACTACTTCAGGACAGATAGGAGAGACACTTGAACTTATAGATACAGGCAGGAACTTCATGAACAGAGTCCCAGGGTCACAACAAATTGGAGAGAGACTCAATAAATGGGACTATCTTAAAAATAAAAAGTTTCTACACAGCTAAAGAAATAGCAACCAAACTAGAAAGACAACCAACTAATTGGGGAAAAAAAACATTTACCAGCAATATATTAGACAAGAGCCTAATATCCATTATATACAGGGAACTCAAGAAACTAACCCCTCCCAAATCTCACAAACAAATCATGAAATGGCAAGGTTGCTAAAGAGAGACTTCTCAGAAGAAGAGATAAAAATGGCAAAGAAACACATGAGAAAATGTCCATCATTCCAGGCTGTAAAGGAAATGCAAATAAAAACAACCCTCAGGTACCACTTTACCCTAGTCAGAATGGCCCACATTCTAAATTCAGCCAAGGACAATTGCTGGAGGGGATGTGGAGAAAAGAGGAATCATATTGCATTGTTGGTGGGAATGTACACTAATACATCCACTTTGGAAAGCAGTCTCGAGGACCTCAGAAAGCTAAATATAGACCTCCCCTATGACCCAGCCATGTCACTCCTAGACATCTACCCTGAGCAACAGGAACCAGGATACAAGGACACACACACCTCCATGTTCTTTGCAGCAGTGCTCACAATAGCCAAATTATGGAAACAACCCAGATGCCCCACTATAGATGAGTGGATCCAAAAAACTATGGTACCTATAAATAGTGGAATATTATGCAGCTATTAGAAAGGACAAAATAATGGCATTTGCAGGGAAATGAATGGAACTAGAACAAATAACTTTGAGCGAGGTAAGCCAAGAACAAAGAGACAAACAGCAATTGATTTCCCTGATATGTGGATGCTAAAGCCAAAATGCAAGGGGATATAACAAAGCAGGACTTGAGAAACAAAGGACTTCCACTTATTCCTAAATGACTCTGTGTTCTTGACCACATATATGGTATATATATGCATACATCTGAGGGAAGCTAGGAGGAGGACACAGAATCAGGGGGAAACAGAAAAACATACAACAGAGGGGCCCATCCGCTGCACTGGACATTGATGAAAATTAACTAAGCAACTCAAAGGCAGCATTTGGGAGGGAGGGAATGAGAGGGATAGAAGGAACAGCTTATACCAAGCAAAAGGAAAGAAATGTAAATAGCAGCTGATGTAGAAGAAATAGTTGTATTGTCAAAGCTCATAGAATTCACAAACTTTATAGACCAGGATAATGAAAATTTGCCTTGTGAAGCTTAAAATGTGTTTGTGACTTTAAATATCATTATGTCACAATACTGTGAAATATGTGAAATTTATTTAATCACCTAATTTCAATAAAAAATATTTTTAAAAAATCATGATTTTTAGTGACAACTCAGACAAATAAAGGCCATATGAGAAACAAGTTTCTGATCATTATATTCAATTCTGAGATTGAAGAAAATAGAAATTTCAATTAGAAATTAATATTGTATCTAATTTTTCCTAAAACAACACATTATAGTTTAACATATGAATAGATATTAAACAGTTACTGTCATGAACTAATTTAACATATCAAAAATACCATCAAAATAGTTACCTCTTTGTGTAATATAAATATAGCATATCTAGAATTTCAAATATAATTTTATTTACTAAGGTCATTATATTTTCACCAGATATTTAAAGCTTCTCTTACCATATGACTCAGGATATCTCTTCTGAGAAAAATCAAGAAAAATTAATCTTTGAAAGACTAAATTTAATTAAAATATTCTTTCATTCTTATGTTTTATTATGTCTTTAGTGGCCATTCCACTACAGAGATCACATAAGTGATTTTTGTGGTGATATATTTTAAATATAGCTAATTTATACCCTTAAATATTTTCATTAGAACTTACTATTCACTATTTTATTACTTAGTTAACCCATTTTTGTGCTTCCCCAAACATTAGATTTTTTTTCCCAGAATGATCTTAAAATTTCAACTTCTAAGCAATTAATAAGGAATGTTATCTGAGAATTTAGCTTAATGGAATAAGCAAAGCTTCACTCCAAAAATGTAATAGCAGTTAGTGGGATTATTTAATGAAACCAAATAAATCATATCAAAACATCACCGTTTCCAGAGAACTTTGATTTTATCTTGCTTTTCCAGCTTAGTTTCCCACTATTTTTGTACTCCCAGTGTATTTGACCTTTGGACAAAATTCGTGCATCATTTAAAACCTTCTTGAATTATGCAGAAAAGATTTTAATTTTTTTCAATTCAGAAAGTAGCAGATTTATGAAAGATGAGGACTCATGCTGAGAAAATGCTAAATATGGCAAACTTAATTTAGTAAAGAATTACTAAAATAGAGTTCTTAATGGAAATCAGAGATAGTGGAACTATGTGAACTGAAGGCAGCCAGTTGCCATGGGAACAGGAAACATTCATTCTGAAGCTGATTGAAAGGAACAAATCTCAGAACTTTCTCAGGCCACAGAGGATGGCTATCTTTGGGATCTCTTCTCTTCAACTTTTCTGTCCTAATGAAAGATGGGGAGATTGAAGGTCAAGCAGGCATGAATACATTACAAAAGAAATAATTCTCCTTGAACTTATTTTTATTAGCAGAAGGTGACTCAGACATCTTGATGCTCCTGTGATGGATCAAACAATATTGGATTGAATGGTAAAGTTAGCATGGGATGCTAAACTGACTTTCTAATTGAGTGCTACCATTTACTTACTTAGTTCCTTCTTTAGGAAGTAGTAGTGCTTCTGGATTTAGCATTCAAGAATAAAATAATTAAGAAAAGGTGAAACTGTTGTAAGTATGAGTGTTACCTATTTCTACAGAAACATACAAGAATTAAAAGTATTTTTAAGGTGATGAGACTCATTTTACAGATTTATTTATTAGAATAATTAGTGATGAGACTGAATGTGTTGAATCTGTAATAAAGAAAGCAAATACATTAAAAACAATAGCAAGAAAGAAAAAAGATAGTGTGTCCCTATCTTAGGTTTCATTTCTCTAATCATCTTATCTGTTCATACTTACATAGCTTTTGTCATTTTTCTTCTTGCCCTAGACATGTACTAGTTATTGAAATAAGGGAAACCATGGGATCTATGTTTCTTTGGGCCTAGCTTACTTCACTTAATATGATTTTTTCTGAGTCTTTCCATTTCCTAACAAATGAGGAAATGTCATTCTTTCTGATGGAGGCATAGAATTCCATTGTGTATATATAGCACATTTTCTCGATCCATTCATCTACTGAGGGGCATCTGGGTTGGTTCCATATCTTAGCTAGAGTAAATAATGCTGCCATAAACATAGTTGTGCTGGTAGCCTTATATGGCCTTGTTTGTGATCGTTTTGGTAAATGCCCAAAAGTGGGATTGCTGGGTCATAGGGGAGCTCTATGTGGAGTCTTTTGAGGAACCTCCATACTGCTTTCCAAAGAGGTTGAACAAGTTTACACTCCCACCAACAATGCAGTAGGGTTCCCTTCTGGCCACATCCCCTCCAACATCTGTTGTTATTAGATTTCTTGATTATAGCCATTCTAACTGAGGTGAGGTAGAATCTCAATGTTGTTTTGTTTTCAGGGTGTCTGCTTTGACTTTGAGGTCTTTGATCCAATTGGAGTTGATTCTGGTGCAGGGTCATATATAAGGATCTAGCTTTAGTTTTCTACAGGTGAATAATGAGTTTTGCCAGCACCATTTACTGAAGAGACTGTCTTTCTTCCATTCTATTTATTTTAGCTCCCTTATTGAAGATTATGTTGCTAGAGGTCTTTGAGTTCATTTCTGGGTTTTCAGTTCTATTCCATTGGTCCTCAGGTCTGTTCTTGTGCTAGTACCAAGTTGTTCTGATTACTATGGCTTTGTAGTAGAGTTTGAAATTTGCTATTGATATTCCTCCAGCACTGTTCTTTCTGTTAAGGATTTTTTTTTTGCTATTCAGGATCATTTATTGTTCCACATGAATTTTTAGATTGCTTCTTCTATTTCATTGACGAATGAGGTTGGAATATTGATATGCTCACATTGAATTTGTAGATAGCCTTTGGAAGTATTGCCATTTTCACGATGTTGAGCCTTCCAGTCCAGCATGGGAGGTTTTTCCACTTCCTAAGTTCTGCTTTGATTTCCATTTTCAGGTTTTTAAAATTTTCATCATAGAGATCCTTCACTTCTTTAGTTAAGTTAACTCCTAGGTATTTTATTTTTTGTGGGGCTATTACAAAGGGAGTTGCTTTCCTGATTTCAGCTGCTCTCTTGTCATTGTTGGCATACAGAAAAGCCATTGATTTTTGAGGGCTAATTTTATACCCTGCTACATTGCCAAAGTTTCAAATCAGCTCGAGTAATTTGGGAGTGGAGTCCGTGGGATTCTTTAAAGACAAGATCATGTCATCTGCAGAGGGAGAGTTTTACTTCATCTTTCCCCATTTGGACCCCCTTTATGTTTGCATCTTGCCTTATTGCTGTAGCTAGGCATTCTAATACTAAATTGAGACATGGAGAAAGTAGACATCTTTGTCTCGTTCCTGAGTTTAGAGGAAATGGCTTTAGTTTTTCACCATTAAGTATAATGCTGGCTTTAGATTTGTCATACAGACCTTTATTATATTGGGGAATGTTCCATGGATTCCTAATTTTTCCAGAGCCTTCATCATAAAGGGGTGTTGGATCTTGTCAAATGCTTTTTCTGCATCTATTGAGATAACCGTGTGGCTCTTATCCTTGCTCTTGTTGATGTGATAAATTATATTAATTGATTTGCATATATTGAACCAGCTTTGCATCCCTGAAATGAATCCTGTTTGATCATGGTGTATGATTTTTGGATGAGTTGTTGAAGTCGATTGGCCAAAATTTTGTTGAGAAGTTTTGCATCAATGTTCATCAAAGAAATGGATCTATAGTTCTCTTTCTTTGATGAGTCCCTGCCTGGTTTGGGGATGAGGGTTATGATGGCTTCATAGAAGAAATTCAGTAGTGAACTTTCTCTTTCAGTTTCATTGAAGTGTTGAAGGAGTATTGGTGTGAGTTCTGTTTTGAAGGCCTTATAGTATTCTGCTGTAAATCCATCCAGTCCTGGACTTTTCTTAGATGGGAGGTCTCTTATTGCTGTTTCTATTTGAATGCTTGATATGGGCCTGTTAAGTTGGTTTAACTCATCTTGGTTTAGTTTTATTTTCTAGGAAAAGGTCCATTTCTGCCAGATTCTCAAATGTATTAACATAAAGATTTGAAAAGTATTCCCTTATACTGTTCTGAATCTTGTTTGTTTCTGTGGTGATGTTTCCATTTTCATCTCTGAGCTTGTTTATTTCTCTTCTTTTTCTGATAAGATTTGCCAAAGGTCTGTCAATTTTGTTAATATTTTCAAAGAACCAAATCTTTGTTTTATTGATTCTTTCTAAGGTTTTTTGGATTTTAATTCATTCAATTCTGATTTAATTTTAATTTTTTGTTTCCATCTACTGGATTGGGGTTTAGCTTGCTGGTGTTTTTCAAGGAGCTTCATATGTCTCATTAAATTGTTGGTTTCAGATCTTTCCAATTTGTTGATGTAGGAACTCAGAGCTATAAACTTGCCTCTGAGTACTGACATTACTGTGTCCCGGAGGAGCTGGTAATTTTTGTGTTCATTTTTGTTGAATACCATGAACATTTAAATTTCCTTTCTATTCTCTTCCATGACCCGCTGGTAGTTCAACAGTGTGTTGGTCAGCCTGTGTGTTATAGGACTTTCTTTGGTGGCTTTTGGTGTTGAGTTCTAATTTTATTCCCTTGTGGTCTGAGAGAATGCAGGACATAATTTCAATGTTTCTGAATTTGGACAAATTTGCTTTGTGACCTAAAATGTGGTCTATTTTGGAAAATGTTCCATGTGCTGCTGAGAATAACCTGTATTCTGATGCTGCTGGGTGAAATATTCTGTAGATGTCTGTTAAGTCTATTTGATCTGTGCAGTTGCTTAGATCTCTGGTTTCTCTGTTGAGTCTTTGCCGGGTTGATCTATCTAGTGAAGATAATAATGTGTTAAAGTCCCCAACAATTAATGTCTTTGGATCTATGTGAGATTTGAGGGAACGTAGTATTTCTTGGATAAATTTGAGTGCTCCATTTTTTGATAAATAAGGATTAGAATTACAATATCCTCCTAAAGGAGTTATCCCTTAATTAGTATGTAGCAACCTTCTTTATCTCTTCTCACTAATTTTAATTTGAAGTCTATTTTATCTGATATTAGGACTGCAACTCCTGCCTGTTTATGGGCTGTTTGCTTGGTAGATTTTATTCCAGCCTTTCACTTTCAGAATATGATTCTTTTTATGGGCAAGGTGTGACTCTTGAATGCACAAGATAGAAGGATCTTGCTTTTTAGTCTAACTAGACGGTCTATGTCACTTAATTGGAGGGTTAAGTCCATTAATGTTCAGAGTTAAGACTGAGGTGTTTGGTAATTCCTGTCATGTTATCCACCTTCTTGGGGGCTGTAACAACTGGGTTCTTCCTATGGTTCTTGGATTCTCAGTTTGGATGCAGTTTCGTGGCCTTAGTTATGGTCTTTTTGGTTTTCTATGTGTAAGACATCTTTAAGTATCTTTTGTAGGGCTGGTTTGGTAGAGATATATTGTCTGAATTTTTCTTTGCTGTTGAAGGATTTTATCTGTCCTACTGTTATGAAAGAGAGTTTAGCTGGGTACAGTATTCTTGATTGATAGTTGTTTGTCTTTAGGGCATTGCATACATCGTTCCAGACTCTTGTTGGTTTGTCTCTGCTGAGAAATCTGAGGTTATTCTGATTGGTTTCCCTTTATAGGTGACTGATCTTTTCTCTTTTTACAGCTTTAAGGATCTTTTTCTTGATCTGAATTGATCCAGTGCAGATTATAATGTGATGGTGGAATGTCCTGTTCTGGTTTGTTTGGGGTTCTAAAAGCTTCTTGTATGTGAATAGGCTTATCTTTTTGCTTGTTTGGGAAGTTCTCTGCTAGGATCCTGTTAAATATATTTTCTAGACCTTTCACTTATGTCTCTAGACCCTCCTACACTTCCATTAACCTTAAATTAAGCCTGATTGTGTCTTCTAAATGTTGAATAGAGCTATCATATTTCTTAGATTTGTCTTGAATACTTGACTGTTCTTTCTCTATAATGTCAAGGCTGTCTTAATCCCAGAGATTCGATTTTCTACATGGTCTAACCTACTGTCAAGACTTTCTACTTTGTTCTTTTTCTCCTTTCCTTCTAATTGGTTGGTTTTGATGGCTTCAAATTCTTTGTTTTAGCTTTGTTTTAGATCTTGAATGGACTTCTTTACTTCCTTAAATTGGTTTTTAGTATTTATTCTCAAATCCCTTAGTTGTTTGGTTATGGTTTCATTGGACTCCCTTTTCTTCTGTCAGGCTCAATTCAGCATTCCCTTTGTGGCCTCCCTGGATTTCTTCAGCTGCCTGATTATGGATTCCAGGCATGTCTCCATTGATCTTTGTCTATTCTCATCCAGTTCATACAATTCCTGTATCACTCTTTGATTAGCTTCTTCATGCTCACACAATTCCTGTATTACTCTTTGATTGTTTTCAGCCTGCTCATGCAATTCCTGTATTAATCTTTGATTGTCCTCACACTCACAAGATTCCTGTATTAATTTTTGGTTAGCCTTATTATGCTTGCGAAGTTCCTGTATTAATCTTTGATTAGCCTTGTCTTGCTCCCTATCAAGCTCACACTGAGTCCTTTGCAGGCTTTCAATCTTTTCACTCACCATATTTACCAGTAGTGTTTGTAGAGCTTTTTGGGAATTCTCCTCTGAATTATTCATTAACTGTTCTGTAACCTGATTATCATGAGTGGGAGCTGAGATTCCTGGACTTGCCATTTTTCTTGTGTTTCTCTGGCTTGTTCTGCCTATTTGGTATGAAAGTAACACCAATTTTGTGATAGAACACTATTTTAAGGCAAGTATCATCCAGAGTCCTGTAGTTGTACAGATTGATTGAGGCAATCAAAATGACTGCACATACAATCGATTTAAAAAGATACAATCTAATTCAACATCAAACAACAATGGATTAATGGGCTAGGAACATCAAAGAGGAATTCAGTAGAACAGAATTTAATAGGTTTAGGGAGAGTTGTGGGGAAAAATACAATTAGAGGAATGTGGAGGGTTAAAAGGAAAGAGTGAATTTAACCAAGCCTTATTTTCAGAGAAGGAACAGATATAGCAGAGTGAAAGGAGGTGAGAGATAAAGAAACAAGAAAAAAATGAAAGAACAAAAATTTAAATTTAAAAAATGAAACACTTAAAAATTATGTAAGTATAAAGAAATAATAATGATAGAAGACAAGGATAGAATGAGATTAAAAAGAAAAAATGAAAAAATAAAGAATAAAAAATTTAAAAATGGAAAACTTAAAAATTATATAAGTATAATACTACTATTAAAGGATTTAAGCCTAAGAGGTTGCAAATTGAGTAATCAATTCATGATTTCAGTATGCAAACTATATAGGATAAGGTCTAATAATCAATGACCGGTGTATATCTAGAGATGAGCAGAACATCAATTAAGTCAGGAACCAAAAATAAAGCAAAAGAAAAAAGGACCAAAGGCTAAAACTTATTTTAAAAACAAAAACACACACATACACCTAAAATAAAAATTGTGAAAGGAAAAATAAGAAAACATTTTATAAACAATTATGTAGAAAAAAGGGTTCTTTGATTTTTTTTTTTGGCGGGGGGGGGGGCTGCGTGAAGGAGGATCTTATATCTCCCCTGTGTCAATTACCAGTCTCTTTGTGGAGTCTCTGGTTTGCTTGTGATGTTTGGTTTTCTTGTGGCTTGATTGGTTTCTTAAGTCAGTTTGTTTGATCAGGCAGACAGCTCTTCCTTACCCAGTACTTTGTGATCCTCCTCCCAGGTAGTTCAGTGGGAGGGAAATCTGTTTTGAGTATCACAAAAGAGGGAGATGGCTGTTTCCTATAGTTTGGAGTTGCTTTGATTAGGCTAGGATGTGGGGTAGGGCTGAAGCCTATCAGCAATCAATCAGTAGCTTTTCCCTGAGAAGCTAGCTCCTGAGACACTCACAGAGCCCAGCCTGGAGCCATTCTCAGGACTTATGTTTACTGAGTTTCAATTGTTTTTCTTTTACCCCTCCTGCTGCTGAGCCTAGGCTGAAGTGGGGAGGGACAACTTCTGGCTCTGTTTACCCAGCAAAAAAAGTTATTCCTCAGGGGCTTCCTCTGCCTGTGAAGGGCAACTTTCCCCTGGGTGGAGCTGAGCCTGGCAGGTCAGGTCAGGTTCCTGTGACTGGTTGAATGGCCCCTACTGTTTTTTTCCAGGTCCTGAGTTAGAGCTAACTGCTTGGACTAGGCCTTTGTCAGTATCAAAGATGGGGTTCTTCTCTGGTAGTAGGGGAGGGGCTACCTTCCCACCACTGCTCTGTGAGAAGGAGTGAAGATGTCTTGTGGTTACTCATGCCAGTCTCTTGGTTTCCAGTCCGTCTATGGTCTGTGATCAGCAGGATGAAGATTTCTGCTTCTTGTCAGTCCTTGCTGGCAGTTAGTAGAATCTGCTCCCAAACTGTGTCTGGCGCCTTTGTCCCAGGCTCTCTCTGTTGATATGGCAGCTGCAGCTACTGCCACTGCCACTGCTGCCGCAGACATCAACAAGTGCTCAAATTTGTTTCCTTAACCAAGCTACTTGAATTTTCCCTCTCTGGCCAAACTCTCTATACTGTGATGGCACACTTGGTGTGATTCTCTAGCCTAGAACTGTTCACTGGAACACTAAAACTGCTTTCTAAGTGAGAGCTTGTTAGCCTCCAGCTCTCCTCCCCCATCTTCCTCCAGACTCTCAGTCTTCCATTTTTAAAAAAAAACATATCTTGGGTGTTTGTTTTCAGTTTGGATGCATAAATTCTACTTTACCTCTGTGCCTATGTGACATCCTGCCTTTTCCATTTTCTTGACTAATGTTCTGTTCTCTCTCTTCTGGATAATGTCTATCTGTATTCCTGAATAACTTTACTGGCTTTGGTTTACAAATTACAATCTGTCCTAATATTTTTCTGTTTTTGTCACATCTAAGTGTGTAATAAAACAGACACCAGTCTTTCAAGGGTTTAATTTGTCCATACCACTCTTACAAGGGTTGAAAACAACTGATATGAAAAATGTGCCCTGATTAGCAAGCCATTTACATAAAGTTCTTACCATCCAGTATTTAGTTGTATTTCTTTACAGTCTGCAGAGGCACAGCTAATGTAATCAGATAACTCACATGTTTTGTGTGTTGTTATATCACTATCCCAAGTAGGTCTTAACATGTCTAAATAATTTGCAGATGAAGAAATTGAGAACTAGAATTTCTAAGTATATTGCTTAAGACCATGAGCTAAAAAAATGACAAATACCAATTCCAGTCAGATTTCTTGGCTTCCTAATTGCCCGCATGTCACTATTATAAATATTTACAGTATATACACACAGTCTTGCAGTCTGACTCTGAGAGATAAACACATTAGTAATTCTTCCATGTGAGTAAGATAGAAAAAGCCCTGATTTCTCTGTATATTTGTAAAAAGGAGCAAATACTCTTGGCGATATAAATAACCAGCACATATTTCCCTTTTCAGTCCCTTACAAGAAAATAATTGGATAGCAGAAAGAGATATAATAGGTCACCTCAAAATAGGCCAGCATTTACAAGAGACAGTGGTATGATAAGAGCCAGTAGTATTGGAACTTGCAACTGTTGCTATCCATCATATGGGGACTACAAATGAGGAAGAGTTTTGTATAAAGAATATGGAATTTATAAGAGAGAGCTAAAGGATTTCACTGAGCTTTTCTCAGTAGATATATATATAATATCATACATAATAATATATGATAATATATGATGTATAATATTACTACATAGTATTACATACTATATTGCTATATTAACATATATTACATATTATATTACTATATAATACATACTATATTACTATATATGTATAATATATATATTTCTTACCAAAAGCAATTAAACAAATAACAAGCACAGGTAAGGCAAATGCAAATGGCTGTAGCACCAGCAATGGGGGGCAGACATCATTTCTTCAATCAAAGCATTACCTCTGGAGTATTGTGAAAGTAAGCAGAGCAGCTGCCTTTGTATTCTGCCAAATAGACAGATGCTCTCAGAACATCTCCTCCCACTGCTGCCGCATGTGTCCCAGTAGGGCATTACCGTCATGCCATTTCACTTCTATTTTATTGTTTTACTCACAACCATATTTTATTCAGACCATTGAAACTTTCATGGAAATTAAATGCCATGTGCACACATTAGACATCCATTCAGTGTGAAACATTCTGTCGTAAGAAAAATCTGATTGAAATTTCAATGAAGGACAAGGTCTCAGCTTTACAGATTTAGAAAAAAATGATTTAAATCCATGACTGCTACCCCTAAGAAATTATATCAATACTATTTAAAAACATATTGTATATAGAAAGCCATATTTATCAATGACAAATATTAAATCAACCAACTGCTCTCACTGCTTCAAATTAGGACAAACTGGTTCTTAATTATTTAGGAGGATGTTAAAACCTCATTGTTTAAATCAGACCCAGAAAGGTATAAACTGAGAATAATTTTAAATCCAGACTGCAAAATAGTGCTTATAAATACATTTAAGATAGATGTCTTTTGTTGATATTTGGAAGTGTTATAAATTTGAACAATAAACAATAGCCTAATAATAAAAAATTAAAGATTCTGGGTCTGTGACACAATATATGAAAGACAAATATCAGTTATTCAGGTACAATTTGAAGTATAATACAATACAACATAATAAATTTCCCAAGTTAAACTTTTGGCTTATTTGGTCCTTAGTTTTACCCAAAATGTCTGCCTCGGAGAAATGAGTAGCCTCCAGCTATTTTCTTTGACATTATTCTAAGGATTTTACATGAATTAGTCATATAAGACTTGTTCATAGCAAATACCCATTAATTCTTAAGTTAATTCTAAGCTAAAAGTCCAATGTAGGAATTGTGGACAAATACAGATATCACACTCAACTTACATGAAAGCAAAACTAAGTAACTTGAGGGGTTGAGTGGAGTTGGGATGGATGGTGAGAAGGAGAATAATGTAAGCAGTTACATTTTTCGAGATACTTTATACTCATAAATTCATATGTTGTAAATTCATATATTGCTTTGCAAAATTAGGATCACTAAAAATAATGAAAAGAAATATATACTATGAAAATGTGATTTAAAAGAAAAGTGAGACCAATGATACTTTTTTCCACTCAGATTTTTCTACCAAATTTATGATTTTATTTTCAATAACTGATACTTAGTGTGGCAGGTTAAAATAGGACAGTGAAAACTGTACATTGAGTTAGCAGGTAGTGAAATGAATTCAACTCCAAATTCAGCCACTTAAGAGTCCTGGTCTTTAAAAAATATATTCTCTTAGTGTACTCTCTAGGTATTTTTAGTGTCAAATACTGACTTGAGCCATTTATCTTGAATAATTAACCACAGATATGGAAATTTTACTTGGTTCAGATTTATAGTGCTATCTATTGCTGTGCAACAAATCATCCAGAAAGTTACTAACTTCAAGCATCAAACATTTATTATCTAACAGTAACCTGTATTCTCATTTCTAAGAAGATTTATTCAGAGTCTTTAGGTCCTAGGAAACACAGGTTCAGAAGCACCAGTCAGCTTTTTCAGATGTGCCTCTCCATAGAGCACCTTGCAATTGTCCCTCAGAGTGAGAAAATAAAAGTTGTTGTCCCTCAGAGTGAGAAAATCAAAAAGGTCAAGACAGAAGCAGAATTTGGGGAAATCTGATTACCTGTCACAGAGATTATATCCCATTGCTCACTGCTTCCATCACAAGTGAGGGAAATCAGATGTTAGGATCAGCCCATAATCTAGGGGAGTGATTTATACACAGGCTTGCAAACCACTAGGTAGGGATTATTTGGGAACATTACAACAAAACAAGACTGATATTGATTATTCCAATTTTTCTTCATGAAATTTTTTATGTTAAAAGATAATAACAGTTTGCTGATTTACTTAAGGTTAAAAACTTTGGAAAATCTGGACTCTCATTCATTTCATATTTGTTTCTAAGTTTCAGTGTATGAAATGATGCCACTTAAGGCATTTTTATCTCAATTAGAAACAAATAGATTCCAGTCACTTTCTATAAGTAGAATGTTTTAGGCAGCTGTTTCATAATTACAGATAATTTCTGAAATAAATTTCTGAGCAAATAGAAAAAAAGTCAGAAATACAGTTGGCAAATATTACAGAAATTAATGGTTTATAGCTAACAATTTAATCTGCTAGGTCTCTTTAATATTGTTAGTTGCCTGGGTTAATTGTTTCAGTTTCAGAATAAAATTATGTCATAATAAATCATCTACAGTAACTTATTTTTCATTGTTTTCTGAGTTCAGAAAGCATAAAGTATTTATATACTTTTTGATGGTCACAGAATTTTAAAAAAATGTTTATAGGTAGGAGGTAAAATTGTATTTATAGCTACTAAAGCCATCAAATTTGCTTCATGTGAGGAAAATAAAATTTCCATGCATGTCTGAGGGACAAATCCCTCATGCTAATCTTCATTCAAATCATCAGTCTATAAGTGAACATCACAAAACTTTTCAAAAACAGGCATGTTGTTTGTAATGCTATCTGTCATTGGTATGTCATAAGGAAATGAAAGTTTCCTATAGCCTAGTAATACTGTGACCTTATTAAAGCTATAGCATCATGAATTACTCATGAGTATGTCGTGATGCTGCTGTAAAAATAAATCCACACTATGTTGGAAAAAAACTTTGAAACTTCTGGGAGGAGTGGAGAAGTGATGGAGGTGGACGAGGGAAGGGATAGTAGGAAAAAAATAAAGGAGGGGGTAACAATGTTCGACAAGAAATGTGCTCATTACCTTACTCATGTAACTGCAACCCCTCTGTACAGCATCTTTATAATAAAATAAAAATTTAAAAATTATAAAAACTTAAATCCACAGTAGTACTAGTCAGCCATACAACTACTTAAACTACATAATACTTGTTGATAGTGACAGCTATATTACTGGTTTGGTTTTTTTAATTCATTATTTTTCATATTTTTTAGAATATACTCCTTTTTATTAAAGATAGTTAACTGTAAAACAAAGTTTTTCTCCAAAGAAATTTCAGAAGAGCTTGTTACCAAAGGAGATTGTGAATACATATATGCTAACACGCCATATGAGCTTCTACAGAAACAAGAAGTGGATGTAAGAGACAGTGATATTGATTATTTTGACCTTGTGTAAGCATGGAATAATGTATTTGTATCTTGCTTTATAACAAACTGTCAAAAACAAAGGACATCTTAAATATAAAAGTGGAGCCAACACTGAAAGACTGTATAGTTCAAATTCTGATCAGGCAGAAAAGTTCACTAGCTGCATCTTCTAAAAACACACCCCCACCACACACACAAAAGACTGAAAGCTTGACAAACGTGGTAGAACCTCAGCCTAGCAAATTCAAGGCCCTAAATTCAAACCCCAGTACCACCCAAATAAAGCAATAATATAAACAAATAAATAAAATAAAATATGTTTATAGAGCAACTAAAAAAGTTACTTTTGTACAGCTTTTACGTTACAGATTTTTTTAATGTAAAGGTGATGTACATAGGCATTACAGTTCTATAAGTCAGGAAATGAGTACAATTGTTTTGAACATTGTTACTCTCTCTCTCATTTTCTCTTGCTATCCCTTTCCCACCCCCTCCCAACTCCCTTCCACCAGCAAGTTGTAAAGTTGTACAGTTTTATTATGTGTTCATGTGTTTGTGTTTAAAAGTCACTATGGATGATTGAAAAGGCTTAATTTAAGAAAATGAAGCAAAAAATGTATTTAGTTAACAGTGTTTCTAGTCTATACTAGTATTCAGTAATGTCCTAAACCTTCACATTCACTCACAGTTAATTCACAGATTCATGGAAAGCATCTTTCTATCCAAGACACTTCATTATTGGTAAGTGCCCTATACAAGTCTACTATTTCTTATTAGTATATAGTAAATTGTACATAGTGAGAGGTTTTATGGTGGCTCTCCAGATATTCCCATAATGCACTTTGATGTGATTTGACTGGTATTACAAAAAGGTGTTGCAGTTACTTAAGTCAAGTAATGAGTACATTTCTTTGTGGACAGTGTCATCACTTCCCTTGTTTTCTCAGTTTTTTTTCCTCCCAACTCTCCTCTCCCACAAGTTGTATAGTTCATTTTAAACACACTGTCTAGTGAGTATCACTGCCGCTTTTGTTCACCCTTTTCCTTTGTGCCCCCTTACCCTCCTCTTACATACGAGACAAAAGTACAGAAATAAGAAACAGTGATGAAAGTTTAAAAAAGGCAAGAGGCAAAGTAACTTAAGACCTGCTTCCACATTTTTATTTCTATTTTATTATATGTTCTATTTCTTCTAATCCCTTCCCCTCCTCCCTCTTCCTGTTTCATTTCTGTAGTATCCTTACCTTTATAACCCTTGTTGTTTTCTTTTCTTTTCTTTCCCACCAACATCATCAAATAGAAAAACAATGTACAATACTTATCTTTACAGTCCCAGCATATTTGTACTTAACGTGTTAATCTTTAGTTCTAACCATTTTCCAGCCAATGACACAGTTTATTCTGCTTAATAGTGGAGTAAAACTCCATAGTATATCTCAATAAATTACTATGCAACAATTGTATACTACTTTATGCCATATTTTCTATAACATTTCTATGTTGACATATGTTGAGATACACAACTGATTACCATTGTTATAGATTAGAGTAAAACACAAGTGTTACAAGCCTAAGAACAATGGATTCTACCATATTGCCTAGGTGTATAGGTTATATATAGGTTTTGTATAACATAATCCTACATGAATAGTCTACCATGTAGGATTATGTGGTAATCCTAGGATGGTACACTAGGAATAGTGTACCATCTAGGATTATGTAATATAAAAGCAAATATAAAATAGAAATATGTAAACCAAGGCTAATTCTTAATGGCTAGTGTGATTTTATGTCTTGGAAAACATAAGGGAAAAAAAGAAAATATAAATGAACAACATTTGGAATAAATAGTGTAAGTACCTTCTGACACATAAAAGATTGATGAAATGGTTATGGAATACTCTGATAAATTTTATCCCTTTAAACTTGGGGATAAGTTAAAACAAAAAAATATAAAAATTGACAAAGAAATAAAAAGAAATCTTGATTCACTTTTTATTAATAAATTAATTAAGATGTTGTGGATTCATAATTCTGAGTTGGTAAATACACATGAGTTGTTGATTGTGTTACTATATGTAGTACAGTAATAAATAAGTTTTAACTTGGACTGTTTTACTGTGGATGGATGGCACATGATTTGAAAATATCAGCCTCATAATGTAGTCTGTGTAAGACTGCATTACAGTCTATGTTACATGTTTGTTGCTGTTTAATAATTTTGATTGCTATCAATTATCACTCATTATAAATAGATTCTTATTTGTCATAAGGTTGAACTACATTATGGAAAGATTTTGTGATTTATGATTTCCAATTGAAATTTTATTATTTCATATAAAACTATATTCCAGAATGTTGAAAGGTATGATTCTCCTGTAATGACAGCAATTTAGCTGTTTACCCAATGAAATTCAGAAGCAACACAGGAATATGGCAAAAATATACTTAGCAATACTGTGATGTAATAAGCCACAATTAATTGTCAGTGTCAAGTCACTTGGCAGGAAAGACAATTAGAAACAACTGAAGAATTGGGTTGCAGAAGATAATTAACAATCTTCATGGAAGATTCACCACTTTTGAAAGAAATTAGTGTTAAAGCAAATCCCTAATTAGAATAAATAGTAATACACAAGGAAACTTTTACAGTAGTGAGATAAATTGGAACTTCAGTTTGAATATTAGTCTGACAGGCAAGCAGTTCTAAAAAATTCAGATAGATGGTAATGAAGGTAGTATTAACAGCCCTCAGTAAGTAGTGAAACAGACAATGATTCAGGCATCAGGTAATGGAAATAACAATTATGCTTAAGAGCAGACAGCAGTGTGGGCGGGTATTTCTATGTACATGAACAGAGAGGAGAAGCATTATTCAAAATCCAGGAAGGTAGTATTCGCATATTAGGCTAATTTTTTGAATGTTCTCTTCTTAGCATGGTTCTTGCAGTATTACAAAAGATTTGGTAGGTTATATGTTCATTTTCATTAGATTCTAGGAACTTAGAGTTTTATTCCTGCACCCCCTTCCCCTTATTTTTTCAATGACATATTAGTTGTTCAGCAATATGTTCCTTAGTCTTCATGTGCTTGAACATTTTATGTAGTATTGTTTGATGCTGATGGCCTAGTTTAATTTCATTATGGCTTGACAAAAATACAGAGAGATATTTTAATTTTATTGCATTTACTATCTATATTAAAAAAACAAACAAAACATGATGTTTTATAGAAAGTCCCATGTGTTGCTAAAATGAATGAGTATTGTGTAGCTGCTGAATGAAATGTAGGTATCTGTTAAATTTTTTGGTCTTCACTAGACACAGGTAATCCTAGTTACTCAGGAGGCTGAGCTCTAAGGTTAGCCCTTAAAAACTAGCCGGGGCAGAAAAGTCCCATGAGACTCTTATCTTCAATAAACTATTAAAAAAAAAACTGTAAGTGGCACTGTGGCTCAAGTGGTAGAATGCTAGCCTTAGGTACAAAGAAGTTCAGGGACAGGACCCAGGCCCTAGAGTTCAAGCTCCAGGACTAAAAAAACAAACAGAAACAAACAAACAAAAATCTTTGGTCTGTGGTGTCATTTAGTTCTGAGGTCTCTTCTATGACTTATTTTGTGTCTGCTTGGTAAGAGGAGAATATTGAAATTTCCTACTAGTGTTTTACTGCAACTCTCAATCAGGAGTTTAAGTACAGAAGTGTTTATTTTTAATGAACGCTAGGGGATGGAAGCATGTTTTTTTTTTTCTTGTTGTTTTCTTTTCTTTTCTTTTTATCTTGTTTGTTCATTTATTTGTCTTTGGGAAGGTTAAGAGGGGCCACGGAAATGGTCAGACAAAGGGTGAATAATATAACTTGTGGAGGAGATGGGGAAAAACCAGTTGTTTAAGGATACAGGTGGACCTCTTGCAACAATGAGAAGTACAAGTTGTCATGTCCAAAATGAGCTTTACAACGTCGGTGGGGGGGGGAGGAAGGGGGGGGAGGAGAGAAGGATTGGGATTGGGGGGGAGGGGGGAGGCTGGGAAGGGATGTGAAGGGTAAACCAAAGGAGGAGGGTGCAATGCTTGGTAAGAAATGTACGCATTATCCTGCCCATGTAATTGTAACTCCTCTGTACAGTATGTTCACAAATAAAATAAAATAAAATTAAAAAAACAACAAAAACAAAGGGTGAATAAGTGCAGCAATGTTACTCAATAGACACTGTGGGAAATGAACCATAGAAACTGTGGGTAGGAACAGGATGGAAAAAATGTGAAAGACTGAGGGAAGGGGTGATAGTGTTAAAATGGAAAGATACTCTTTACCTGATTTATGTAACTACAACTCCTCTGTACATCACCTTTATGACAGTAAGTACACTTTTAAATATCAACAACAAAATGCAGCAAGCAAACAACGGCAGCAACAAAATGAACTTCTAGAGCACATGAATTAACAATTGAAAATTTATCCTGTATTATTCCCTTTATTAATATGAAGTAAATTTATTTTCCTTTATTTTGAAATCAGTCTCATCAGATAAATATAACTTGTCCTACTGTCTTCAGAGTTCATTTACTTGGAATATTTTTCTCAGTTTTTTTACCCTATACCTATATTCATCAGTGAGATGGCTTTATTCTAGTTAACCAATTATTGAGTCTTGCTTTTAAATTCAAGTTACAATTCTATATCTTTTATTTATTTATTTATTTATTTATTTATTTATTTATTTTCTGTCATGGAGCCTGAACTTGGGGCCTGGATATTGTCCTGAGCTCTTTTGATCAAAGCTGGTGCTCTACCATTTTGAGTCATAACACCACTTCTGGTTTTCTGGTAGGTAATTGGAGATGGGCTGACTTTGAGCTGTGATCGTCAGATCCCAGCCTCCTGAGTAGCTAAATATAAGACACTAGCACCTGGCTTCTACATCTCATCATTAGAGATTTGAGACCATTAATACTGTAGTAAAATTGAAAGATAGATCATATTTTTTGTCATTTTATTCTGTTTTTGTTGGTTGCTTCCTCCTTTGCCAATTTGCTTATTCACTAGGATTTATTCTCTCTTGTATTTTCCTGTGCGTTTTTTTTTTTTTTCACCTTTTGTGGGCAAAATTCTTTTTAGTATCCTCATCAGTGATAGTATGGAAGCCAAAAGTCTTTACATTTTGTTTATTGTGGAAGTTTTTGTTTTTGTCCCAATTTTGAAGGATAGCTGCATTGGGCTGAATCATTAAAGTGGACAATTGCTACCTTTCAGGGCTCGGATGTCCTTCCAGGCCATTATAATATTTACTCTCAGTGTTGAGCTATCTGGTGGTATTCTGATGACCTTCCCATTGGTACACCTTTTCTTTCATTTTTGATGCAGCCACTATCCTCTTTGTTTTATATATTTAGTTCTTAATTATAATGTGGATAAGGAAGTTTCTTGTCTAATCTTCCCTGTTTGATGTACTGTAAACCTCCTCTACTTGATGGTCTCTATTTCTTCAGGTTTTGGAAGTTTAATGCCCTTATTTTCTTTAATAGGTTACCTATGCCTTTAGTTTTTTAAAAATCTTTTCTCATTTGCCTTACTAATGATTCATAAGTTTGGATTTTTGTTGGTGTCCCAGAGGTCTTGCTAGTTCCATTCTTAGTATTTTTCCAATGTCTGACTAATTGATCTAAATTTTCTTTATCTTCAAATGCTGGTACTGTATTTTCAATTTGTAGGCTTTTGCTTCACTGCTTTTATTTGCATTATTGAACTCTTTTCAGTGCTAATATTTCAGTTCTTTTTAAAAAATACTTACATATTTCATTGAATTTGTCTTTCATATTTTGAATTATGTTGTTTATATTTAGATGTAAATTCAAATTCTTTTTGAACTTAGTGTTTTTGTATCAGTTGAGTTTGCTCAGCTGCTTATACATAATCAATTTAATTTGGTTGATTGTTCTTGTCATTATTTATGTAGACTCATTGTCTGAAATTTCTTCTCTATCAATTATGTTCTTTATGGTGGTGGTGGTGGTGGTGGCTTTTGGAAGAGATCTCTTGCCTTGATTTCTCATTTACAGACAAATGAATGGAAAACAACAACAAATCTGTACGGAATCAAAGATAAACAAGGCTTACAACTAGTAGACTTTGAGAATTCTATAATTAGAGTGGATAGTCTCTGAACCTCTCAACAATCAACTCAACACTGAAAGCCAGTGGTCAGGCATTTGAGACGGAAGCCGAGAAAGCTCAAGCTTAAAGCTTTGGCGTGGCCTCAGGCTATGAGTCACACCTGGAGAGTGGCACCTCCAGCAATGGCCATCCCAGCAACCTCTAAAAGTGCTTCTACTGGCTATTTGAAGACATAGATGTTCTTCTCCATGATGAGTACTGTGGATGACCCTGTACCCACAGTGAGATGCCATCACACTTTTGTCTCTGCTACGCCACCCAGAAGGGAATTCTAAACCTCCCTTACTTGCCTCTTCTCAGCATTTTGACCCTTACAGCTGCCCCAGGTGTCTAAGCAGTTGGTGTAGGTCTTCACAGGTTTTCAACTTCTTAGCCATCTTGGTAACCCTGATTCTAAGACAAGTTTTTTTTAAGCTGTGATAGTTTCTATTTCAAGTCCACTTGAGAAACACATTCTCCTACAATTGCCAGTCTTTTCAGATGGCACGTATTATCAAGGGAGAGACAGAATGAGATTCTTTATCAGGATTATCTTTCTACACCAAAGCACTCACTTTGTCACAAATTCCTGTACTGACGTTAAGACCTGTAGGATGTATGGGCTCTTGCCATAGCTAGAATCAACAGTCTATAGGCAGAACCACTTATTTCACTTTGTAATAATGTTTTCTCTGGGAACTGGGGATAGGTTTGAATTTCTTGGTACTTTTCTTCTGCTGGTTTTGTTTTCCCTTAATTTTATGCCTCTCCACTGCCTTCTTCATGGTTCTTGGATCTCTTCTATCTTCAGAATTGAGACTTTATTGTGTCTCTAGATTCCTCTAATTAGCAGAGTGAAAACAATAGATGCTACCATCTTGGAAGTATGTGCCATCTTGCCCTGCATCCTGAATTTAATTTTTTATCTTCTTACTTTTACAATATGTGATTTAGAAAGAAGTTTGAAAGTGCTTACATAACTCTTTTTTTTATGTTTGACAGTCTGAGAGAGATATACTTCAAAGCCATCATATTGAAGTAAGGGAAACAGTAAGTCTAAGTAAATCAACTTATTTTCACAGCTATCATGCTACCTAAACAGGTGATGGGGGCTGTCCACCCAACTTCCAAGGCCTAGAGGTGAGACAAGCCATCCTTGGACTTGGGAGAATCTCCAGTGTCCTGTCTCTGGACCTGAGCCAATTTGAGAGTCAGATCAGTGCAGATGCCAGTGCACCAGGCCTTGTGTACTGTGTCCTGTCTCCTAGCTCTGCTCTGGTTAACATGGTGTCCCAGTTCAGTTCTCCATTAAGGTTGATCTAGTTTGTGGGTATAGTTTTTTTTTTTCCTGTTCTTTCTTTCCTCTCCTGCTCTCATGACTCAGTTTTATAACAGTGTTAAATGAATTCATAGGACTGCAGGTCTTTGTGTCAACAGTCTCCTTGCAGATGCCGGCCTTTTAATAATAACTCCCAGTTCAACCTCTCAAAATGTGGCTTCTCTGTATGTCACTGACTGACTTCACCTTACAACAGTATTAGCCTTTTGGCATAGGTTCATAAACTCAGAAAAATGTATTTTTTTTATTCTGACACTAAATTGAGGTTCTAAATACTCACAAAATCATATAGATAATAATAGTAGAATAATTGGTTCCATTTTAATTCTCTCTGTCTGTCTACATCATTGATCCATAATGTAGTAACATTGAGCACCTCAATTTGAGTTACCTTTCTGAGACCTTTAAAATATTATCAATTTATATGACTGTTGATTGCAATCTTAGGTAATAATTCATCGATGCTATTTTTTTATTATAGGAATTATTTTTTATTATTGCAAATGTTATATTATTATTAGGTTAATTATTATTGTTGTTATTGATTTAATATATCATTTACAATTTGATGCTGATGGGATAGAAGCAATGGCCAGTAGGGTTTATGTGTGCAGTGTTTTAAAGGGCAAAGCAGGGAAAGCACCATCTACAGCATGAAGGGAGAGTTACTTTACATTTATCTTGTTTTCAGAAGAAAATATTGAAATGTTGGTTGCTGCACTTCTTGACACTGTGAAATCATGGGCTGTCCATTGGGACAGGAGACCTGGTGGTACAGTGACTTGTCTGAATATAACTTCCCTGGGAGACTTGCTATAACACAGTGGCCATCTGTTTGGGTAGCATGGTGGAGACATATTTTTAAATCTGTCTTCCTTTTTTCTGTATCTCAACATGGACACTTAAAAAAATCCATAAACAAACATTTTAAAGTGCTTTTCTCAGAGCAGTAGAACCAAGAGAGCAATATATTTAGAGTAGGAGACCTAGTTTCTATTCTCGGTTTGTCCACTAATGAGTTCTGTGACTCTGGGAGAGATGTTTAATTTCTGTTGCCCTTAATTTTCTCATTTATACACCAAAGAGTTTGAACTAAATATTTTAAAATGTATGCTTTATGTATATATCTATATATATCTATATAGATACATACATACTTGTCTAGAATATTTTTTCATCCTTGAAATTCTCCTGTCTTCATGGCATTGTGCGCACGTGTGTGTGTGTGTGTGTGTGTGTGTGTGTGTGTGTGTGTGTGTGTGTGTGTGTGTTTATGCCAGCATTGAGGTTTAAAGTAAGGACTTGGGCTTTGTCCCTTAGCTTTTTTGCTTAAGGCTAGTACTCTATCACTTGAGCCATTGTTTCACTTCTTGGTAGTTAATTGAATATAAGAATAATAAGGGACTTTGCTGCTCTAGTGGCTTCAAACTTTGATCCTCAGATGTCAGTCTCCCAAGTAGCTAGGTTTAAAAGCAGGAAACACCACCAGTGCCGGGCTTGATGGCATCTTTATAATATCATTTTCATTTATTGATTCTTTCAGCAGCCAATTGAGGGTATACTCTTTATATAGTACCAGACTTTTAATACTGAACAATAATTACATCCTTATGATTGCTGCAGACTTGGTAGGAAAAATAAAGATTACTTACATTTTAATACTTATATTTCCATAGAAATATACATGATTATGATGTTTATATTGTATATAAACATTGTTTATATTGTATATATATGCAGACATAAAATTTAGTGATAGAGGAGGAAAATAGAAACATGTTTTTTGGGGGAAAGTAAGAAAATATAAAGTGTGGGTGGCTAAATATTTATTTCCAATTTAAAATGTCATATGCAGTTGATATATTATGGATAAATAAAATGAAATAGTAAATAATATATTATTTATGCATATATTCAAATATATTTTATTCTAATTACATATCAGAAATCAATGACATTATCTAAAGTGATCAATGAAACCACTATGAAGCTGACAGTGTATTCAATAAAGAAAATAGAAAATAATCAAGATTTCAGTTTCTACATTGGGCTAGAAAAAGATAATAGATCTTATCCCAATCTGTGGGCTTTCTGTTGATCTTGGGAGCTCCTTTGCCTTACAGAAGCTCTTCAGCTTCATGCAATCCCATTTGTCCGACCTTTCTTTGATTTGTTGTGTTTCTGGGTCTCCATTAAGAAAATTTCGGCCTCTGCCAAGGAGACCTAGGATTTCCCCCTATTCCTCCCTGTAATGTTTTCTGGGTGTCTGCTTTGACTCTGAGGTCTTTGATCTATTTCCAGTTGATTCTGATGCAGAGTGATATATGGGGATCTAGCTTTAGTTTTCTACAGGTGTCTAACCAATTTTGCCAGCACCATTTACTGAAGAGGCTGTCTTTCTTCCATTCTATTGTTTTAGCTCCCTTATCGAAGATTAGATGGTTATAGGTCTTTAGGTTCATTTCTGGGTTTTCAATTCTATTCCATTGGTCCTGCAGTCTGTTCTTGTGCCAGGACCAAGCTGTTTTGATTACTATGGCTTTGTAGTAGTTTGAAATTTAGTATTGATATTCCTCCAGCACTGTTCTTTCTGTTAAGGATCATTTTTGTTATTCAGGGATTTTTATTATTCCATATGAATTTTTGGATTGCCTCTTCTATTTCCTTGAAGAATGAGGTTGGAATATTGATAGGTATCACATTGAATTTGTAGATAGCCTTTGGAAGTATTGCCATTTTCACGATGTTGATCTTTCTAATCCAGGAGCATGGGAGTTTTTTGCCAGTTTCTAAGTTCTGTTTTGATTTCTTTTTTCAGGTTTTCACTAGCCATTCCACAGACAAGGGTCTCATATCTAAAATATAACTGGAACTTAAAAAATTAAATTCCCCAAAAACAAATCTTCAAAGAAACAACTGCCCAATAAATAAGTGGGCTAAAGACTTAAAGAGCTTATAGCTATTCTAACAGGGGTGAGGTGGTATCTCAATGTTGTTTTGATTTGCATTTCTTTTATGGCTAGGGAGGTTGAGCATTTCTTCATGTGTCTATAGTCCATCTTTCTTTCCTCTTCAGAGAAGTATCTCTATAAGTCTTTAGCACACTTATATATTGGGCATTTGTTTCTTGGAGGATTTGTTGTTGGGGGATTTAATTTTTGCTCATGTAATTGTAAACCCCCTGTACAGTATTTTCAAAATTAAAAAACTTATAATAAAAAAATTAAAACTATTTTAAAAATACTTAAAGAGAAATTTCTCTGAAGAGGAAAGAAGAATGGCCAATAGACACATGAAGAAATGCTCAACCTCTCTAGCCATAAAATAAATGCAAATCAAAACAACATTGAGATACCACCTCACCCCAGTTAGAATGTCTATAATCAAGAACTCTAATAACAACAGATGCTGGAGGCTATGTGGACAGAAGGGAACCTTACTGAACTCTAATAACAACAGATGCTGGAGGCTATGTGGACAGAAGGGAACCTTACTGCATTGTTGGTGGGAGTATAAACTTGTTCAACCACTTTGGAAAGTGGTATTGAGGTTCCTCAAAAGACTCCACATAGAGTTCCCCTATGACCCAGCAATCCCACTTTTGGGCATTTCCCCAAAATGTTTACAAACAAGACCACACTAAAGCTAACAGCACAACAATGTTTATTGCAGCATTATTTACTATAGCTAAGATATGGAACCAACCCAGATGCCCCTCAGTAGATGAATGGATCAAGAAAATGTGGTATATATACACAATGGAATTCTATGCCTCCATCAGAAAGAATGACATTGCCCCATTTGTTAGGAAATGGGAAGACTTGGAAAAAATTATATTCAGTAAAGTAAACAGAAACATAGGTCCCATGGTTTCCCTTATTTGCAATAACTAGTATGTGTCTGAGTCAAGAAGAAAAGGTCAGATATGTTGATGTTAAGGGAATGAACCCCAAGATAAGTATTCACAGTTTTTTTTTTTGTTTTTTTCCTTTCATGCAATTGTTTCTGACATATTTATAAGATGATTTCTATGTTGCTTTATATGTCCCTCCCCCACAGTATAACCCCTGCTTTCACTGTATTTGATGTCGGTATAATTTGTGGAGGGAAAGGGAAAAAACAAATTGTTTAACTAGGGATACAGGTGGGCCCATTGCAACAATGAGATGTACAAATTGTTATGTCGAAAAACGAAGTTTACAACTTTGGTGTGGGGGGAGCGGAGGAATATGGGAAGGGATGGGAAAGGGAAACAAAGAGGAAGCAACAATGCTTGATAAGAAATGTACTTGTTATCGTGCCCTTGTAATTGTAACTCCTCTGTACGGTATTCTCACAATTAAAAAAAAAAAGAAAAAAAAAAGAGAAAGAGAATATATTCTGGGTTACAACTCAGAGGTAGAGTATATAATTAGTACCTGCAAGATTCTGGTTTCAATCATCACAATCTTCCAGCAAAAAAAGATAAAAGACAAGAGGATGTAACTTATAGCTTGCAATCTGATAGTGAAAATTGTAGGTTTTCTTGAACCTGCCAAAAAATTCTTGTCTCTAGATAAACTATACAAATTGATTTTTAAGTTAGGATGGTAGGGGAAAAACAAAGGAGGAGGTAACAATGCTTGATAAGAAATAGACTCACTACCTTGCTCATGTAACTGTAACCCCTCTGCACAGTATTTTTACAATAAAAATCATATTTAGAAAAAAAGCATGACAAACTCCTTGGAGAAAAAGGAGAACAAACCATTTAATTTTCCTCACAACACAGCCTATGAGGGAAAACGTTTCGAAATTCTCTTTGAAGATGCCATAAATCAGTCAAACGTCTACAGCTTCTAGAAGAAGGGGAAACATACAATTCCTTTGGTCCTAGGGAAGAAGAAAAAAAAAACTTAGAAAAATTCTTGGGCATTGCAACCTTCTCTGATATTAGCCAAAAGTTAGCTAGTACTGGCAAACATTTTGTTTTTTTGAAGTCCATCTTAATTTAAAAAAAAAAATCAGTTTTCTCTCAAGGAAAAGAATTCCAGAGACACTGCAAATATACTGTCAATCCTAAGCCTAAACTGATCCTTCCTGAGAAAGCCAGACTCGAAATCCCAGAATTCTACACTAGAACATTCCATTGTAGAGCCCAACACGGACAGATCGAAGTCGTGCCACTGAGGTGGGCATGTGCGTAGACAACTAAAATCAAAAAGTCCAAAAGGGCCACCGACTAAACTTTCCAACCACTTCAGGCCTAATGTTAAGCCTCCTGCTTTTGGAAATATCGGAATCAAAATCAATCAGTTCAAAGGTTTGCTCCATCACAGAAACTCAGTGTGATAGTACCTAGAGGTAGGAACTTGGGAAAGTGATTAATCAGCAAGTCAAGCCTTCAAAATGGCATTGATAGTTGTTTTATTTAAAAATATGTCCTAAGTAATACAGAGAAGTTTACTTTACCTCACAATTCTAGCCCAAGTTTTAGAAGACACATGTGGTGATGATTTTCTTGCTGGCAGAGTTCTTAGATTGCATGGAGTCTTCAGGATCCAAAGGGTGAAGGGAAGGGCTTGTGTGTATATGGAATCCTTTTCTCAGAAAGCCTCCAGTATTCATTCCTGCAGGCTTTGCCTGATCTAATCCTAAACATACAAGCACCAGTCTTTAAATACCTTAGTCAGTTTATCCACCTACTTAATGCCACACTAAATGCCCTCTTAACGTCCACTGGTTAGAAAACTCCCAACCTGAACTTTGGAAGGGACAAGCCATAGCATTCTGTTATTTCCCAATCAACTCATTTCCTTCTCACATACAAAATGCAATCATGGTACCAAAACAATCTCAAAGTCTAAGCTCATTCCAGTATCCAGAAGTCCAAGGTCTCAAATTTTCCTTCCAGATAAAGTCTGTAAAATCAAAATGAGTTACATATGTCTAATACATAATGATGAGACAAGGCACAGTGTACTAGTTACTGT
Source organism: Dipodomys merriami (assembly GCF_024711535.1). Lineage (NCBI taxonomy): Eukaryota > Metazoa > Chordata > Mammalia > Rodentia > Heteromyidae > Dipodomys > Dipodomys merriami. Next base: position 39,821,292 of record NW_027206512.1, on the reverse strand, counting down.
TGGGGTTCTGATAAGAGGGACCTCAGAGAGCTTTCGGGCCTCTTTGGCAATGTGAGGAGACAAGAAGAAAACAGTTATCTTTGAACCAAGAAGCAAGACCTCATATAGCACCAGCTCTGACAGTACTGTGATTTTGACCTCTGGCCTGCAAGAATATGGGAACTTATTTCTTTTTTTCTAATTTCCTACTCCATTCTAATTTGTTATTACAATCTGTATATCAACAGAAATGGAATTACTTCTACCATAGGACCATGAACATTTCCTGTGAATCACTCTCCATTCCCTTTCTTGCATTTTCTTGAGGAAAATATGCATAGAGACATTGAAAAAGAAATTCCAGATAAGTTGGTGTTAGGTGAAATGAACCCCAAGATAAGGATTCAAATGTTTTTTCTTTCTTGTGATTGTTTCTAACATATTTATAAGATGATTTCTTTGTTGCTTTGTATGCCCCTCCCCCATGGTATAACCCCTGCTTTCACTGTATTTAATGTTGTTATAATTTGTGGAGGGGAAGGGAAAAAACAAATTATTTAAATAGGGATACAGGTGGACCAATTGCAACAATGAGATGTACAAGACCTAATGTTGAAAAAGGAACTTTACAACTTTGGCTTGGGGGGGGTGGGGTGGGGCGGGGCAGGGAAATGGGAAGGGATGGGAAGGGGAAACAAAGGAGGAGGCAACAATGTGTGATAAGAAATGTACTCATTATCTTGCCCATGTAATTATAACCTCTCTATATGGCATTTTCACAATAAAAAAAGAAAATTCCTTAGGAAGTCTTTGCCCTGGATAATTAACTTGATTGATCAGGTACTGATTCAAATCAACAGTTTGTTATTTTTTAAGAATAAGCATGATAGTGTATTTGATCTTACATTATATTTTAGTAGAATCCAGTGAAGGAATAAGACAATTTACAAAGTAAAATACAACCAGAGACTACTAACATTTGGAGACTCAAGAGTTTATAGCAATCTGGCTGCATCTAGACTCCAAACAGATTTAACAACAGATTTCTCCGTAAAATAAAATAACATAGCCGGTATAAAGCTCAGATTACATTTTCCAACCTGGGTAATCCTATTAGTTCAGATAACCTCCAGGCATTGCAAGTGTTCTGGGGAGAGAAAGAAAGCTCATGGAAAGGAGAGCAATTGATGTTGGACAGAGGTGAGTCTAGAAACCAAACTTAGAACCTAATGAATAAAACAGGCTTTATGATTTGATTAGGGAATGATTTTTCATACTGTTAGCTATTTCATAGTGCACAGAAGGGAGAGAAAACAGGAAAATCCCCCAAAATCAGTTTTTGAGGCATTTCCTGGTCAATAAGCCATCATTTACCTTTGCTTACTTAAATTTCAATCCTTAGCCTAAAACTGAAGAGCCCTCAGAGAGTATATGTTCCAACAATCACTTAATATTTTGATGAAGATCAATACAAAGGTTAACAACTCCAGGGGATAGATAGATTTAGGAAGAGTCTTTGCAGTTTAGTATGCAGGGGAATTATGGAGAATAGAATTAGGATCTAGGCACGGGAATGGAGAATTTTTCTATTCAGGGGTCTAGTAGAAATTGATTATTGTTATAGTTCCATGCCTGTTTCCCATTCTTTTTTTTTTTTTTGTCAGTTGTGGGGCTTGACCTCTAGGCCTGGGCTCTGCCTCTCAGCTCTTCAGCTCAAAGTTAGTGCTCTACCACTTGAGCCACAGCACCACTTCTGGTTTTCTGAAGGTTAATTGGAGATTCTCCTGGACTTTCCTGCCCAGGCTGGCTTTGAACCACCAGCGTTATTTCCCATTCTTTACCCTTTCTTTTCCTTCTGGTCTCCCTTCCTCCCTCTCTTTTCCTTCCTCCTACCCTCCCTTCTTCTCTTTCTACTTTCCTCTTTTCCTTCTCACCTTCCCTCTTTCCTGCTTAGTGAAAGGTTTTACTGCAATTATCCTACTTGTCTTCAGAAATAGGTTCTGAACATGTGTTTTGTCATTAAATGAACTGTAATTTCCTGGTTATTTTTTAATTTCATTGTAAAGGTGATGTACAGAGGGGTTACAGTTATATAAGTAAAGTAATGAGTATATTTCCTTTTCCATTTATGTGTGTGTGTGTGTGTGTGTGTGTGTGTGTGTGTGTGTGTGTGTGTGTGTGTGTGTGTGTGTGTGTGTGTGTGTGTGTATGTGTGTATGCTGGTCCTATGGCTTGAATTCAGGTCCTGGGCACTGTCCCTGAATCTTATGCTCAAGTCTAATGCTCTACCACTTGAGCCATTGTTCCACTTCCAGTGTTTTGGTGATTCACTGGAGATAAGTTTCATGGACTTTCCTGTCCAGGCTTGCTTCCAATCATGATCCTCATATCTCATCCTGTGAGCTATTCTGTCCTGGCTAGCTTTTTAAGTAGCTAGGATTATAGACAGGCCTCTGTATTGTCATTGTTGTTATTGCTCTTGGGAAACAAGGAAGTATAGTGTTTAACTACCATCTTTTTAGCTCACCATCCCTATATTATATTTAGTGAAACATATTTCCACTTTTTTTTGGGGGGGGGTCTGGTTGTGGGGCCTGAACTCTTGGCCTGAGTGCTGTCCCTCAGCTCTTCAGCTCAAGGCTAGGACTCTATCACTTGAGCCATAGAGCCACTTCCTGTTTTCTGGTGGTTAATTGGAGATAAAAGTACCATGGACTTTCCTACCCAGGATGTCTTTGAACCATGATCCTCAGATCTCAACCTCCTGAGTAGCTAGGATTACAGGCGTGAGACACTGGCACCTGGCTGAATGTTTTTAATTTCATATTAGAGGGTTGTATTATGATTTTCTCCTATGTTGGATTATCTTATGATTCTCATCTGTTTAAAGTTTTGACAGAAGCTTTCTGTTTCCTTGTGGTATCTTAGAAATAGATAATTAATTGTGTCTTTTCTGTACTTTAAGAATACCTTTCAAATTTTGGCAATAGTTATATAGTTATATGTACTGAGGATGAGTGGTTTGAGTGGCTTAATAAGATTCTTAGTTCATACTTCACTGTTTGTAAAATCAACTTCCCTTACCTATTCTCTTCTCATTTATCTTCTCTGTGTTGAAGATATTGACAAGTAAAGCCTTTCCTGATAGATATTGTGATATTCTTTTACTCATTCATTTGAAGTCTGAGTAGGAGATTTTTATATTAAAGGGTAATCTTTATCCTATTTGGTATTTTTAATTAAAATATCATGTTTCCTTTCATGCTCTTCTTGGCCTAGTAGAATGCTGTGATAAATAAAATAAATGCTTTTTAAAAACTATGGGTTGATCTAATATTTCATATAATTGACTTAGCATTTGTTTGATTTTACAATATTAATCAAGAACATTATAGAATTGAATTGTTTTAGAGGTAGATGTTAAGATATTTTCATATGATGATTTTCCTTTTCTTGTAAAAACAGACTCCATTTCTAGTGTTGCTTTGAATTAAGTTTAATTCTGTTTATTAAAATGTGTGTGGATGAAAGGCTAAGGTATTAAATAAATTATTAGAGGAGTCTCATTTTTTTCTCTTTTCCCAGAACAATATTTAAGAAGGCTATACTTTGTATGAGTGAAGTTCAAAATGGTAATGGCTGTATTAGTTTTTTTTTTCCCCCACACAAGAGAGAATTTTCTTGAGAAATATCTAAAACCACACCGACAGCATGCATAAGACGTATATATTTGCTTTTTCAGGCCAGTATGATTTTTTGGCATATTTTAATATTCTTAAAATAGCTGTACAAAGGAGTTTCCATTCAACAAAACAGTTTATAAATACATTGTCTTGATCAGTGTCACCCATTTTAACATTTGTACCCACTAATCCCACCCCACCACTTCCCTCGCTTTTCTTAATTTTTAGACAAGGTATTGAATTTTCTGCCATTTCACCAAGCAATTTCTGTATACAGTACAATACCATGATCTGTGTCATTCCTTCAACATCTTACCCCCTCAGTCTTGCCCTTAGTTTTCTCAAACCCATGGTATATAGAATACATTACTGCCTGAATTCTACTGCATTCCTCTGTTCATTCTTCTACCCTTCTCCCTTTGCACCCCTGCAAGTATCCAATTCCTAGTACTATTTTATTGGGTTTTGTTTAGTTCTCTGAAGAATTATACTATTTGAATTCTCCATAGAGTCTATTATACTTAAGTTAATTCATTTGTAACCACTCGCGTAACACCCAGGAAACTCTATTACATACATTCTTTTTTTTGAGGGGGGGATGTCTGGGATGGGGCCTGAACTCTGGGCCTGGGTGCTGTCCCTCAGCTCTTCAGCTCAAGGCTAGCACTCCACCACTTGAGCCACAGCACCACTTCTGGCTTTTTTCCCCCTGCGTATGTGGTGCTTCAGAAGCAAACCAGACCCAGATAAACACAAGTTGCAAGTTTTCCCTCATTTGTGGAAGCTAGAATGTCCTATAAATCTATAAGTAAACATACTGGGTAGTTAATATGTTTGTTTTGTTAGTCTTGGAGGTTGACCTCTGGGACTAGGCACTGTCCCTGAGTTCTTTAGCTCAAGGCAAGTGCTCTACCATTTGAGCCAGAATGCCACTTCCAGTTTTCTGGTTGGAGTTAAGAGTCTCATGGACATTCCTATCCAGAATGGCTTTGAATCATGATCCTCAAATCTCAGCCACCTGAGCAGCTAGGATTACAAGCGAGAGCCACTGGTGTCTGGCGTTTAGTATGTTTTATTAAGGTATTTCTAAACATTTTTATGTTTTTTATTGTAAAAATACTGTACAGAAGGTTACAGTTTCACGAGTAACGTAATGAGTACATTTCCTATCGAACATTATTACTTGCTCCTTTGTTTTTCCCCTACCATCCCTTCCCTCCTCACCTCCCCAATTCCTCTCTACCCCCATCCCCCCAAAAAGTTGTAAAGTTCGTTTTCAACATAATGTCTTGTACATTTCACAGGAAAGAATAGGAGAAACCCTAGGTCTCCTTGGCCCTGGCTAAAATTTTCTTAATGGAGACCCAGAAACACAACAAATCAAAAAAAGGTTGGACAAATGGGATTGCATGAAACTGCAGTTTCTGAAGCTAGCAAGATCAATAGAAAGCCCACAGACTGGGAGAAGATCCTCTCTAGCCATACAACAGACAAGGGTCTCATATCTAAAATATACTTGGAACTCAAAAAAACTAAATCCCCCAACAACAAATCCTCAGAGAAACAACTGCCCAATAAATAAGTGGGCTAAAGACTTAAAGAGAAACTTCTCTGAAGAGGAAATGAGAATGTCCAGTAGACACATCACCCAAATGCTTCTCAGTAGATGAATGGATAGAGAAAATGTGGTATATATACACAATGGAATTCTATGCCTCCATCAGAAAGAATGACATTGCCCCATTTGTTAGGAAATGGAAAGACTTGGAAAAAATTAAAAAGTAAAGTAAGCTAGGCCCAAAGAAACTTAGGTCCCATGGTTTCCCTTATTTGCAATAACTAGTATATGTCTTAGACAAGCAGAAACAGTCAGATAAATTGATGTTAGGTGAAATGAACCCCAAGATAAGGACTCAAATATTTTTTTCTTTCTTGCTATTGTTTCTAACATATTTATAAGATATTTCTTTGTTGATTTGTATGTCCCTCCCCCATGGTATAACCCCTGTTTTCACTGTATTTGATGTTGGTATAATTTGTGGAGGGGAAGGGAAAAAACAAATTGTTTAACTAGGGATATAGGCGGACCCATTTTAACAATGAGATGTACAAGACCTTATGTTGAAAAACAAACTTTACAACTTTGGCATGGGATACGGGGGAGTGGAGAGGGGAGAAAGGGGGGCAGATGGGAAAGGATGTGAAGCGGAAACAAAGGAGGAGGCTACAGTGCTTGATAAGAAATGTACTCATTACCATGCTCATGTAATTGTTAGCCCTCTCTGCGGTATTTTCACAATTAAAAACAAAAGAAATGCTCAACTTCTCTAGCCATAAAAGAAATGCAAATCAAAGTAACACTGAGATTCCACCTCACCCCAGTTAGAATGGCTATAATCAAGAATCTAATAACAACAGATGCTGGAGGAGATGTGGTCAAAAGGGAACCCTACTGCATTGTTAGTGGGAATGTAAACAAGGTATTTTTGAGCAATGGATATTTCTTAATCTAACCTGAGAAAAAAAATTCTTATAGCGATTGGAACTACCTCTGCAGAACAAGATTGGTAGCTAGTCTTCCATAAATCACTTCAGTGGTTTCACTACAACATCAATTTACTTAATTCAAATTAAGTAATGCAACGAGGAAACTGAAAGTTCTTGTAGTCCTTCTAGAAATCACATTTTTCTATGTATCACAAAAAATGGTACACTGTATAAAGTAGAATATGAAACTTTAGTTCTTAGGGGATGGATAGAAATGCTTATATTTCAATAATAGTAGGGACAGATATATTGAGAATTAGAATTCAGAAGCAATATTTCACAATATTTTAAAGATTCTTAAGTTTGTGATGCTCCCTAAATGATATTTTTTACTGAACATTTCAAAATTTCTCAAAATGGAAAGGTCCAAAATGTGAAATTTAATCAATTTTAATCGATATCAGTTGATATTTAATTCATTGATATTTTCTACTAAACACTTATGTCCCATAAGTTAATGTATCACCAATATTTATGGTAATATAGTTAGGAGCTAGCAACACTACAAGGAGTACCAGTGAGTGATTGTGTTTGATATTGTAGTTTATAGGTATGTGTTTGCTACCAGCACCATGAGTCTATATTTAGAAACATATTTTCTTTCATTATTGAATGATTTCATTCTAAGTGAAATTTATTCTGCCTTAGGCTCATCTCTTTGTGTTTCTGCTTTGGTCGGGAATTCTTTCTCGGTTATGTATTCAACTGCTGCCTCCTTTCCTATTAACTTCACATTATGCAAATGAAAATGCTCCTTAAAATTCTTGAACCCATCCTTGCTCATAAAATTGGTTGCTTCAAATGCTGTGCTGGTAAGTTTAGCACCTGTGGTTATATGGAAATATTTTTTATAGGCTTCTGGCTTCTTCCTAAATTATATTTTCATCCCAAATCACTTGCTTCCTGTGCATATCTTCATACCAAACATTAATTATCTTTTCAACTGTCATGAATTATTCTCCTTTAATTATGAACAACTTTTGTACTGTCTGGAAGGATTCATGAAAAATTTTTTATCTTGATTTCCATATGGAGAATATAGAGTTAGCTGAATCACATCCAGACTCACCACAATCTTCTCTATTCTCCTTGAGTTTTGTGGTCATGGTTTCATGTTCAGGTCTTTCAAGTAGTGTAGTCTTGTCTTTTTTTTTTTTTTTTTTAGTAATTCTCAATAGGACATATCATTTCTTGTTTTTTTTTTTTAATATTAAACCTAAGGTAGACTAATAAAGTGATATAGAAAAAGCTGTATTGAAATATGTGTTGTTCAGATTAACTTAGTTAAAACAATTCTAAGTCCCTGTTTAAGGAGTTCCACAAGAATACATTCATAAATATTGTATAATATAAACATATGTATTGACAGGAACATACATCTTACAGAATACCTTCTCTGCTACATATAAAAATATTTGTTCATATTTTTTCTGAATGTCAATAATGCACTGCAATATATTTGTATTTAACATAATCTTAAATAGATTTCAAACATTTCACAGACCTTTTAGCAAGGAGTCAGCAGACAGGCAAGTGTTTGGCCTGCAGATCATAACCACAAAATTTGCCTATATATTTTTGCTTACTTATTTATTTATTTTACAGGAAGAAAAGAAAACAATAATTAATGAAAGATAACATTTTACTCTAACAGCACAGGAATTTGCCATTCATTTAGGTTCTACTTTATTACTACATTGACCTAAAAAAAAAAAACCAGACTACCTTATTCTAAGAATAAGGTCATCAGTGAAGGTTGTAATAGAATTTACTATGTAATATTTTTTTTCAATTCTTTCAAGATAGTTTTATAGTCCAATTAAGATCCAAGTTTTTAAGTTGTAAATTAAACCTGACAAAGTTTTTAGCCATGAATTTGATTTCCGTGTTCTTGATAAGAGTCCTGATTTGGAGTAGATTTGAAACTGTTATCTTGTGTTCAAGTGTGTTCAAACACAATTAATTAGAATGTTTTTTGCCCCACTATGGAGCGTCAGTAAACACTCAAGGTATCAAACCACCCTGCCCAAGAAAACTTCTCATGGAACAGCCTATGCTTGGAGAAAAGATTAGACTGGACTCATTAATCATTATTTTAGCTAGTCAAAATATATGAGAGTTTTCCCCACCTTTTATTAGTATCAATTAATTGTATGAGACTTTGATTTTGGCACATCTGTACATGTATTCAATGTTTCTTGATTAGATTCATCTCCCCCATAACTCTGTCCTCCCTTTCCCTTCTAAATCAGTCTCAGCATTCTCCACTGTTTCATTTTCAAATGCACATATAAAGGATTCTGACCATGTCCTCATTAAAATTTGTTGTCTGTTATATTTTTAAGGTATATCCCTATTGATCTACAATATTCTAAAGCTACATTTGTAACAATTTTGAGAAAACATTTGAAGATGAATTAGTTTAAGCTTTTTGTTTGTGCATACAAGGCAAGAACCTTCCCACTGAATTATATCATAGGCCACTGAAAATGGCTAAAGATGTGCTATTTCCAACAAATTTAAATTTTTACTTTCTCCATTAAGCAAAATTTATTTACTTTTTTGGCTTGGAAGGATTACCATAAATTTTAATTTGTGTTAGAGCAGTATTTACTTTTTAAAATAATATTTTAACAAAATTTGAAAATACTTTGCATACCACATAATTATTTGAATACAACTGAAGGTACCTACCATAGGCCTGACTGCATAATGTTCATAGAGAAATTAAGAGTTTGTTTAAGTTTTATGATTTATTTAATTATTCATTAATTCACCTGTCAATTCATTTGATCATTCATTTTAAATATATTTTTACTGTACAGAGGGGTTACAGTTACATGAGTAAGGTAATGAGTACATTTCCTATTGAGCATTGTTATCCCCCCTTTGTTTTTCCCCTACCATCCCTTTCCTACCCCCCTCTCCCCAACTCCTCCCTCCACCACCAGTCTCCACGAAGTTGTAAAGCTCATTTTCAACATAGTGTCTTGTACATCTCATTGCTATAATGGGTCATCCTGTATCCTTATTTCAACATTTTTTAATTTCCCTTCCCCTCCCCAAATTCGAAAAATGTATATACAAGATGCAGGGCACCAACATCAAATACAGGGAAAACAGGGGTTATACCATGGGGGAAGAACATACAAAAGAAACAAAAAAATCACATAGTACATTATAAATACATTAAAAACAACAGCAATGAAGATAAAACCTCTTGTATCCCTACCTTGGGTTTCATTTCACTTAGCATCATCTTATACGGTCATATGTACATAGCTTTTGACCTTTTCTGTTTGTCCTAAACATATACTAGTTATTGCAAATAAGGAAAACCATGGGACCTATGTTTCTTTGGGCCTGGCAGTTACTTCATTTAATATAATTTTTTCCAAATATTTCCATTTCCTAACAAATGGAGCAATGTCATTTTTTCTGATAGAGGCATAGAATTTCATTATATATGTATATACATGTGAATATATATATATATATATATATTCCACATTTTCTTGATCCATTCATCTACTGAGGGGCATCTGGGTTGGTTCTATATCTTAGCTATGGTGAATAATGCTGTGATAAACATAGTTGTGCTGGTAGCTTTAGTATGGCCTGTTTGTTATGATCATTCATTTTTAACCATGCGTAATAAGTGTCTGAATAAGACATGATTACTGCATTACTGTCTACCTAGATTTTTAGGTAAACCACCATTTTATAATTTCTTCTAAATATTTCATCAATAAAATGAAATCAAGTTGAAGATCTCAGATACCTTTTCTAAATGTATTTTATATTGTAAGCAGGTTGTAACAACAACAAAAAATCCTTACAATCTGTACTATGCAAATAAATCAACTGACATAATAGATTTTATTGAGCTATCATTCCTTTGCCCTTTCATTTTAACTTTTATTTACAGAACTGAACATTGTTCTTCTCTTACCACATTAGCAAATACTTGAATTTAACTGAAATTTATGAAAAAAATGGAACAGAAGGAAATATATATGAGACAGAACCTGCTATGTCTATTTTATCTTTTTAGCACTTGGAACATGAGTGTTGGCTTTTCTGTGGAACAAAACAATGCAGAGTAGAAATGAACCTAGAGACCTATAGCCATCTAATCTTCGATAAGGGAGCTAAAACAATAGAATGGAAGAAAGACAACCTCTTCAGTAAATGGTGCTGGCAAAATTGGTTAACTACATGTAGAAAACTTAAGCTAGATCATTACATATCACCCTGCACTAGAATCAACTCCAAATGGATCAAAGACCTTGAACTCAAAGCAGACACTCTGAAAACATTACAGGATGGAATAGGAGAAACCCTAGGTCTCCTTGGCTCAGGCCGAAATTTTCTGAATAAAGACCCAGAAACACAACAAATCAAAGAAAGGTTGGACAAATGGGATTGCATAAAGTTGCAGAGCTTCTGCAGGGCAAATGACATAGCTAGCAAGATCAATAGAAAGCCCACCGATTGGGAGAAGATCTTTACTAGCCATACAACGGACAAGGGTCTCATATCTAAAATATACTTGGAACTCAAAAAATTAAACCCCCCAACAACAAATCCTCAAAGAAACAACTGCCCAATAAATAAGTGGGCGAAAGACTTAAAGAGAAACTTCTCTGAAGAAGAAAAAAGGATGGCCAATAGACACATGAAGAAATGTTCAACATCCCTAGCCATAAAAGAAATGCAAATCAAAACAACATTGAGATATCACCTCACTCCAGTTAGAACGGCAAAAATCAAGAACTCTAACAACAACAGATGCTGGAGGCGATGTGGACAGAAAGGAACCTTACTTCATTGTTGGTGGGAATGTAAACTTGTTCAACCACTTTGGAAAGCAGTATGGAGGTTCCTGAAAAGACTTCACATAGAGCTCCCCTATGACCCAGCAATCCCACTTTTGGGCATTTACCCAAATGTTTACCAACAAGACCACACTAAAGCTACCAGCACAACTATGTTTATTGCAGCATTATTTACCATAGCTAAGATATGGAACCAACCCAGATGCCCCTCAGTAGATGAATGGATCAGAAAATATGGTATATATACACAATGGAATTCTATGCCTCCATCAGAAAGAATGACATTGCCCCATTTGTTAGGAAATGGAAAAACTTGGAAAAAATTATATTAAGTGAAGTAAGCCAGGCCCAAAGAAACATAGGTACCATGGTTTCCCTTATTTGTAATATCTAGTATATGTATGAGTCAAGCAGAAAAGGTCAGATAATGTGATGTCAGGAAAATGAACCCTTAGATGTGTATTTTAATGTTTTTTTTTCTTTCATGCATGTGTTTCTAACACATTTATAAGATTACCTCTTTGTAGCTTTGTATGTCCCTCCCCCACAGTATAACCCCTGCTTTCACTATATTTGATGTCAGTATAACTTGTGGAGGAGATGGGGAAAAACCAGTTGTTTAAGGATACAGGTGGACCTGTTGCAACAATGAGAAGTACAAGTTGTCATGTCCAAAACGAGCTTTACAAGGTCGGTCTGGGGGCGGGGGGGGGGGGAAGGGGGGAAGGAGAAGGATTGGGATTGGGGGGGAGGGGGGAGGCTGGAAAAAAAAACAATGCAGAGTATTTCGTTTCCAAGTAAATGTGTAGCCTAATTCCTGATAAATATTATTCTGTTACATATGTATACTACAGAGACATCTCTCTTCTTTGGCTAATAAACTCCACTAAGACCATGTTCTTTAAGGAAGGATGAAGTATGACCTTGCTCCCCAAGCTCATTCAGTTGTAATTCATTTGCTTTCATTTACAGGAATGAGAAATTCAATGTCTTGAATGTCAACAAGAAGCTGAGATGTCCTCCATCTTTCTTCTCAAGATCTCACTGTCTCCCACTACAGTGGAGAAATGTCTCTCACACATCACATCTATTCTATTGAATTTCTTGAATATCTTGCCTTTCTTTTAAGCTTTTATAAATGTGTAAAAATATACTGAGCTACCTGGGCTAATCTGTACACTTTCCTTATTAAAAAATCAATGATTTACAACCTAAAATACATGTTTATGTTCTTTAGAGGAAATGTGTAACTGGTTTAGAATTCTGTGTTCTGCACACACTCACACACACACAACTTTAAATGAATAGCATGTACTATAGGGTAGGTTAATCAAAATTATTTAATCTTTGAACTATTTAATTATTTAAAATTATTTAATCTTTTTCTCATTTTTAATTATCTTTACATAATTGTCCAAAGAAGTTATCATTTAACAAAGCAGCTTATGAATATAATACGTCTTGCTCAATGACACCTCTTTTAACACTTTTTTCAATTTTAATTTTTTAATTGTGAAAATACTGTACAGAGGGGTTACAATTACATGGGCAAGATGATGAGTACATTTCTTATCAAGCATTGTAGTTAACATTCTTATGCATCCCTTGCCTACCCACCCCTTCCCTCACTTTTCTTAATGTTGTGAGGTATATTTCAAATTCTTGACTTCATTCTTCCCCTTACTCCTGTTCTTTTGTCTACCCCTTTCCTATAGACCCCACCCTCTCCTTTCAAGTACCTGCTTCTTAGTGTTTATCTTGCTCAACTTTCATTTTGCCTTTCTAAGGAATCGCACAATTTTAGTTTTCCTTTGAACCTATTGTATTTCAGTTACTACATTTGTATACACTTGCAAACTACCTAATGAATTTACTTAAAAGTTTATAAGCTAAATCTAGCTTTCACATAGAAATTCTGGGAAGCAGAATACAAGATCATATAATTTATGTGAATATACATCTGTGTATTAGAAAGATCATCATTATCATGTCTGCTTGTTTAGTTTTGGCTGTCTTACTACTTGCATAGCAGGTACAAAAATTTGCACAAAACTTTCAGGTTTGACCACATTGGACTAATGGGCTTGAGCTGGTGCTTAAGTTTTCATTATAAACAATTCAAAAACCAAAAAAGTAATGCCCTTTTCAATACTGAGGCTTGAATTTAGGACCTTATGCTCTCACTCAGCATGCTTGACTGATACTCCACTTCTTGAATCATACCTTAAGCATAGCTTCTTGCTGGCTAATTGGATGTGGAGTCCTGTAGACACTTAAGCTGGAGCTGTGTTTGAACTGTGTTTTCTCAGCTTTCCATTTCTTGAGTAGCCAGATTTACAAGAGTTACCAACACTCAGGAAGCCCAGCAATCTTTAGATACTGAACTGCATAAAGTATAGCTATGGAAAGTCATTGTATTTGAACTTGAACATATTATGATAGCTTTAAAATTATCCATATGGGTTGAGATCATGTGATTCAATGGCTTAGTATGCATATCAGTAAATATTTTATCTACAGTATCTTCATAATAAAAGAATATAATGTCACCAGATTTCCTTCTATCTGGAGACAGATGAATTATAGATAATGCAGAAAAGTGAGAAAAACTCAGCAAAGAATACAGGTTGAAACAACTGAAAACAATTTTCAGAATGAGGAGGGTGGGATTTACACATCAGAATTCCAGAAAGAACAGTGAGTATTCTACTGAATGTGAATCTACATATACATAAGATAAAGCTATGTGATAAATTCAGCCAAGGAATGACATGAGGGATAGCCAGGCTAAAAAAGTCCAAGAGCTCATGAAAGATCAAGGGAAGAATTCATTTAAGCAAACAATGGTGGGCCTCTAGGGATGATGTAGTGAGTTTATAAGGATTGAAATTATTAGCTGCTAAATTAACTATTGCTAAAGAAAATACTATTTAAGACTCCTTGGGTCACTTAGCCACTGCTTCTGTAACAAAATATTAGACTGCTTATCTCTTTTTTGTCCTGCCAAAGACTTTTTTCTTTGTCATTACTCCATGTCCCCTTGTATAAGGACAGTGGTCATATTACATTCATATCCATCTTCCTTGTCTGTTTTCAACTAAATCACTTCTTTAAAGAGACAGTCTCCATCAACAGTAACATTTTATGGTAGTAGGGGCTAAAGCTTTAACATATAAAATTGAGAAGGGCATAGTCCAGCTCTAAAACTTTTACAAAACAATTAAACATCATTAAGTTAATCTTCCATAAATTTAAATGCTGTCAAAAATGTCCTGATAACTTCAAAGGAGGATAATAAATTCCAACACTGAAGAAGATAATACTTGTAATGTTTAATATTGAGTTAGAATTTTCTAGCACTGCTCAGGACTGAACTATAGGAAAGATGATAAATAATAAGGGGGCAAATAACTTAAGAGAAACAAGATAATAGAATTATCACAGAAGGACTTTAAAACAGCTAATAAGTGCAGCTTCAAGCCTGGAGAACTATATAAAAATGAGGAGGCAAGAATTAGCACATATAAGAACTAAACTAAACCTCGAAAGATGAAACATAACGTAAATGAGATACTTCACCAGACAGGACTAATATAAATCAGGCATACAGACAAAGAGATAGGCAACTTTGGAACAGACTAATATAAATACTCAAGATTAAATATAGGGTAAGGAAATTAATAAATAAGAACAGAGGTTTAATTCAACAGCTTTTTAAATATTCCACGATACACTATTCAATAGTGTTGGTCATAAAAACATACGTAAAGATCAGTAAAATAGATTACAGAATCAAAAAATTGTTTTATATTTATGGATCTTAACTTCTTTACAAAAGTGCCAATGTAACTGAGTGAGGACACTGAGTATACTTTGTTGGATTGATGCTATGTTCAGCCTTTCATTTTGTTCTAACTTTTGTTGAAAACTGATTGTACATCATCTTTTTTCTTCATGTATAAACTCACAAACAGTAATAAAACAACTCAGTGTCCTTACTGAGGTACATTGGCACCTTGATTCTTAATTTGAAGAGTATATATTCTCTTTTCTGTGGATAACATGTCAGAAAAATGTATTTACATCTACATTAGCAAGACTCATGGATTGCTGTTATTAATTTTGACAGGTGAGACAAAACACTTGTTAGATAGTAGAGGATATAAAATTAGCACCAAAATGTAAGTTATGAAAAGCTGTCAGAATGGAGAGAAGTTTAAAGATAATAAAAATTAAAAATGCATTTTATCTGTCTTCAAGAACTTCCAAAATCTTACAGGTCTAGACCTACTAACATTCCAAGGCCCAAATCTCCTTCAGTTCTCAAAGAAATCTCAACTAGGAGCTCATGTTAAAAGTAAAAAGTTTATATGCATCCAAAATTCAATAGTATAAAGAATTCAAATTTCAAGTGAAGACAAATAATGGAAAAGTACAGGCTTTTCAAGAACAATACTATTATAAAAATAGATTTAAAGATGAAATGTTCTTTAAAAAACTTAGCTGGAGCCGGGCGCTGGTGGCTCACACCTGTAATCCTAGCTACTCAGGAGGCTGAGATCCGAGGATCGAGGTTCAAAGCCAGCCCGGGCAGGAGAGACCATGAGACTCCTATCTCCAATAAACCACCAGAAAACTGGAAGTGGCGCTGTAGCTCAAGTGGTAGAGCGCTCGCCTTGACCTGAAGAGCTGAGGAACAGTGCCCAGGCCCAGAATTCAAGCCCCAGGACCGACCAAAAAAAAAAAAACTTAGTTGGAAAGATGGAGATCAGTAACCAAAGAAAGCAGAGAAAAGGATATAAACTGACTTATGCTGATAGCCGTAGAGAATTCAGGGACTTTCCAAAAGCGATTGCACATTCACATGGTTCCCCCAGAATGGGGAACTGAGAGAATTTTAAATTTGAGTGTCTTCCTCACTCCTGGAATGACTGAAGACAAGAACTAGCCAATAGCAGATTGGAAGGTTCTTATGACAGTCAATGATTTGAGAACAAATCCCTAAGAAGAATGCTGAAGCCTAAGATGTAAATATATGGAGGCAATCTGAATAATAAACATTGTAGGAAAATTGAGTAGGTGCATGTGTTTGGGAGAGATGGAAGAGAACAATGAAAGTAGTGACAATGATTAAGATGCTTCGTACTCATAAACTGACCCATTGAACTGAAATCTGTAAGTACAAATATGTAAAGGTATTAATAATAAAAATATCAATATATTGTTTTAAAGTTAAGAAACGAATAATATTGTCCATTCTAGAACTACAACCACTAAGACAATAAAGTTATATTTGGAAATTTAACAAAATATTGATTTTCCTTTTATAATTAATTCCTATTTTTTTTTGCTCAGAAAGAACCGCTCATTTAGTTTACATAGTATTCAGAAAAATG